>NW_016107662.1:1952527-1979084 GCF_001604975.1 Cebus imitator
TTCCTTCCTTCCTTCCTTCCTTGCTTCCCTTCCTTCCTTCTCCTTCCTCCCTCCCTCCCTTCCTTCTCTTCCTCTTTCCCTTCCTCCTTCCCTCCTACCATCCTTCCTTCCTTTCTTCCTTCTTGTTCATGTTGGTGTGATTCAGTCTATAAGTTACACTGAATGTGGTGACATTTGACTAATGTGTATTACTAGAATAACTGGAAATCACTGTTCTCCTAACTTACTTAGGCGTGTGTTGTAGACTAGCTACTTCTTCCTTCAAAGAAGTAAATACAACATACTTAACTAACAGATGTTGAAAGGTTAATATGAGAATAAAAGAAACAGATGAAACCCAAAAACTAGCTCCATTAGGTAACTACTGTATTCTGGGTACACATATTATTTATGTAATTCTTGAAGCAAACCCATGTTTTTGATACTACGTACAGATTTTACAGACCAGGAAACTAAGTTTCAGAATGTGTTAAGCAATTTTCTCAGGGCAATGAAAGTAGTAAATGAAAAAGCTACGATTTAAACCCAGAGAGTTTTTCTCCAAATCATGCTCTTTCACAATGCTGTGCTTCATTTTGACTTCCAACTGCAATTGCCTAGTCTCTTCAACATGCAGCCCACACACTGAAAATCAATTTGCTTTAGAGTACTGACAGAGTTACGATAATGTGTATTATATGGTGGGCAGCCTTATCTATAGAGTATGATTCTTTCAACTGCTGTCCATCCTATTTTGGCTGGGGTAGTCAGAGAAGACTTCTCAGAGATGGTGACATTAGAGCTGAGACCCAAAGGAGGAAATGAGGGCACGATCTTGGGTGGACAAATAGAGGCAGAGGAAATAAAGGTACAAAAGCCCCATGAAAGAAATAAGCTTTGTCTAAATACTTGGAACAAACCAAATGGGATGAGGGAGTGATACAAAAGCTGAGGCTGGAAAAATAGGGGTCAGTCAGTTTTTGCAGAATCTTATAAATGAAGTCAAAAATTAGCATTTTATTCCAATTGTAACGGGAAAGAACTGCAAGATTTTTAGCACAGATGTGCTGTGATACCATTTATGCTTCAGAAAGATCATTGAGACTGTAATAACATATACAGAGCGAGAGCTGGGAAGCTGTCCCAGAAGTTTCAGATGACAGAGCAGGGTTTCAGCAGCGCAGAGGGTGAGAAATCATCAGGTTTGGGATACATGTCGGGGGCTCTACCAGCCTGATTTTGGATGATGGAAGGTGGATATGAGAGAGAGAGAGAGGACTTAAGGTTGTCTGTAGTGTTTTTGTCCTGAGAATGGTCCAATGAGACAATGCTATTTACCCAATTATAACTGAGATAGAAACAATATGAGGGACATATTAAGATAGTGCATTTTCCATAGAAAACTCTTAAAACACAGTTTTATAATGAATGAAGGAAGGATAAAGATTTAGATGTTTTATTTGTGGTTACTCAATAAATATTTCCCTGAGACAGTTTTAAAAAATGATATAACATAATATGAAGTAAGAATATCATTTTAAATAAAAACAAACAGGGCAATCATTATAGCTAACGGTTAAGTATATCACTGTACCATAGAAGAAGCAGCGTATATTCAGACAAGAAAAAGTTAAATGGTTGTGAAATTTCTTCTTCTTCCTGTAAGAAGAAGAAATTTTCTTCTTATTGTAACCTTTCTTATTGGAAAGCCTACAATAAGAAGAAAAGAAAAGCAAGAACTAGCAGCATTCAAGTGGACGGTTTACCACACCCTTTTCCACCAGGTAAGTAAGAAGTCACATCTTGTCAAATCTGTGTTGCTCATGAGGGTGGAATGCTTCAAGGAGACCAGCCCTTTTCCACACCCTTAACTGTTCTTCTTTCATCCTAGAGTAAAAATAAAAATAAAACTTGACTTTCAGTAGGAAGAAACTGACCACAGGATTAAAGGTGTAAAGGCAATTATTATAAAGATATTCTGATCTGCTACATCCTATTTACAATGTGAGTGTGTATGTGCATAAAGTTTTTCCTGTCTTCTAACAGCGATTTTCATTATTTTTATTAGATACAATGGGTAGGATCTTTTAACTTCTTTATTGAACATGAGCATCAACACATATAAGTTTGAATAACAAGAAATAATATCGGAATTTTAAGTTTGTCCTAAAATTAGTAGTAATTTCCTTTTCCTTGCTTTTAAAACTTAAGTGTTTACTTTCTACTATGTTCATTTCTCTGATAGTTTGCTTAATAAGTATTCTTTATATATATATATATTACTTCTTTAATCTGTTTTCAAGCCTTTTCAAGTATTTTTTAGAAATTAATTTGGAGTGAAGCATGGGGATGCAGGAAGAAAGTTAAATGGTACACAGGTATGTAAATAAATATTACATTAGCCTGTGTGTTTTCCCTATTTTTATGACTCACATGTTGAGACCCATAGCTGGGTCATATGCGTTCAGAGTTCATGTCATTTCTTCAGCGTTAAGTGTGTACAGAGCACTGGGCTCTGTACAAGCAACAGATTGTTCTATATTCAAGATGCAAACTGAGTGGGTCATTCCCTCACTTCTGTCATTTATTTACACGTTGAATACGTCTATTATCCTTTCATATTCCTAATCCCTTGGACCGTTTCTCTGATCTTTGCTATCGTTGAATACGTCTATTATCCTTTCATATTCCTAATCCCTTGGACCGTTTCTCTGATCTTCGCTATCGTAAAAGAAATGAGGGCCCAATAAAGGAAGGGATACTCCTATGAATGGGAGGCTGAGAAGCACAAATAGCACCAAAACATTAGCCCAGAGCTATGGAGAGAAACAAATCAACATTTCTGGTTTTTGAAATCAAGAATATTTAGTATAACTACGTTATAATCTTCATGTATTCCATTTTCATTATGTTTCACACTAAGAGAAAGTGAATGACTATCAAAATATTTTAAAATGCATTTATGTTGAATGACATTTATCTCTTCACATTTAAAATTATAGCCAGGCTGAGTAGCAGACACTGTGGTTGTCCCTTCACATCTTAACATCTTTCCCTGTAATAGTAAAGATGACCCTTCCAGCCTCCCCTATGGGCTGAGTGACCGTGCAACTCAGTTCTGGCCAGTGAGACGTAAAGAGACATAATGTGTGCAACTTCCAGGTGGAAGGAGATGGGGCATGTTGTCTTCTTCTTTTTTACCCTTTCCCTGCTCTTGGGGATGGGAATCTAGTAGTAAGTCTACTGGACCATTCAAATGAAGTCAACCGCCTAGGACTAGCAAAGCATCGTGACAGAAAAAGGTTGGCGTTTCTCATGACATTGCAGAATACAGCCACTAAGGAACTCAGACTCAGATATTATACCAAAATATCTCATTAACACAGTATAATAACTAGACAAATTAATTTTCAAAATTATGTTTAAATTTTTTTTCTAAATAACATCCTATAACATATTACGTTCAGTCCTACCTACATATAAGTAGTCCTAGTTTGAGCTATACTGACTTTGTTACATATGAGAGGTGCATTTCTATTTAGACAAGCAAGAAATGTCTCAGCTATACTTATAGGTAAGTATACATTGCATATTCCACAAGTATACATTGCATATTACACGTACATGAAGATGAAGAGAGAACACCAAAAGATGCTGACATTGCTATGAGGCTCACCTGCGAGTTAAGCAACTCATTCCCACATACCATAATCAAAGAGTATCAGAATGAGCAAATCCGTGCTGCAGAAAAATCAGAGCTTGCTTCATGCCAAAGACATTAGACGTTTCTTGAGAGTTAAAGCCTTGAATCTTAGGTTTTCGAAGGCCAAGCGTCTGCTTCATGGCATTTTATAGTTTTTCTGTTTGATCATCTGGGGAGCATTTTACGGCAGATGTTACCCAATGACCCCTTCAGTGATTAATCCAGGCATACCTAGAAACTACTCTGGGGCAGAAACAGCTTTGTAAATATATAGAGACAAATATGATGGAGCTGGTTACGTGCACTGGGATGGCCCGGTAGCAACCTGTGTGATTTCTTAGGTGTTGCTCACAGCCTTTATACATGCTGCTTGCAAAATATTAAGTGCTAAAGCCCGTAACACAAAACTGAAAGGCTCTCTGCAAACATTTTGCTTACAGACAAAACATGTTCAGTATCTCAGGGAACTTACCAGTTAGTTATAACTGCTAATTGGAATCCTCAGATATTGACCAGAAAATCATAGTGAATAAGAAATGTAGTGATTAACAATAAACTGCAGAAACATAAGCTGAGCATTGTTATATGTTAATCAAAAGGCTTCAGATGGAATTTTTGTGTGAAAGAACTCTTTCAAGAAGGATTGGTGTAGGTCTCCTATAGTATCTATCATTCACTGAGTGCTTATCAAGGTTCAAATATGTGCTAAGTACTTTCTATGGATTATCTTGTTGAATCTTTAGTATAACTCTATGAAGTAGTTACAATTATTGATTTAAAAAGGAAACTGAGATTTAGAGTGTTTAAGCAGATTGCCCCAAATATCAGAATTAATAATTGATCATACAAGAATATAAACCCAGGTTTGCCTGACTCCAAAGTTCTTCCCTTAATATGAAGCATGGATCTATTTATTGACAGAAAAAAACCAACATATTTCATTATGTTAAGAAGTTTAATCAATGTAATACATATTTTAAGACAAAGTAAATGAGTATCTTGTATAGTAAATATATTTCCCAAATAAGCAGCTGTATCTATTTAATATACATTTCTCCTCTTTGAATCTCTTCTTCAAAGTCTCTGTTCTTGTTATGGAGGCTTTCAGCAAAGTGCACTTGGTCTTCCAAAAACACATGGCTGAATATCCTTCCAAACACACTGCCTTTCTGTTCCCATGGAGATATTCAGACACTCTTTATAATGCTCCTTTTAGCAATGAACACCTTCTAGAGCCTTGGAAAACTATGTGATGTCATTGAGTGACTGCAAGCATCTAAAGGAAAAAAAATGCAACTGGTTTCATCTCGTCCTTTACTTGGACCAACATATAAATGACCAGGAGTTAAATCCATATGTGGGGAACTTAGTTAGAATAAAGTCTTATCTCTGGAAGCTGAAATAATGTAGTTAAGTCAATGTTTCAAATAAAATTTATTTGCAGGATTAAAAGGTTTAGGAAAAAGAGTTGGAGAAAGACAGCAAGAGGAATCTTTACTTTATAGAATGTTTTGGCATTTATAAACTATTCTTAAAAATATCTGATGAAAAAGATTTTTTGACAATTTGAAGTTCTATGAGGAATGTCCATCAACAACAAATCATTTAAAACACAGTCAAATGGTATTAATATATCATATTATTGCCTCTTTCAAGCATTTCTTACAAATTCACATTTATTTGTATACTGGATGCTAACAGTTTTTCATTTAAAAGTCATTTAAGAAATTTTGGGATCAAGTGCACAGGAATGTTATGGAGCTGAGATAGTAAGTATGACAGTAATAGAGCTTCACCAAAGAAGAATCTTATGAAACTGATAGTAGAACATACTTATTATTAAAAATATTTCATTACCTTATAACACTTAGAATATAAAATTTTTAGTCTCTATCCACGACACATTTACTTTAAGATCGTTTAGTATTTGACAGTTTCAGAACAATGAATTTGAACATTCCTTATGGGATTTTGGATCTGCATTTATTCTCACTCTGTTGCTGTTCTGGGGAAAATATGTTGTCTTGGTGTATTGAGGTGGAGACACTGTTCTACCCCTTCCACGTTCTCTCTCTACTGAAGCCAACAGAGTACCCTAGAGAACAATAGATCTCCTTTAAACTTGGACATGGTCTCTGGTAGATTTTCAAATGCAACCAAAACAAAAATAAGACAAAAATAAACCTCAAACATAATTTTTAAAGTATCTCTCTAAAAAAAACAATCTAAGAAACCAGAGAGAACCGCATTAGAAATAAGGCATGTTATTATACCATTACCTGATAATATAGTAAAAATTCAGTGTCATTTGAGGCACTGCCAGAAGGGAACAGCAGAAATTATTTCCATTTAACGTAGATTTAAAAAATTGATGCCCCAAAGTCTGATTTTTTTTCTTGTGGTTTCTCATTAGCATCAATAAAACGAAAACCAAATCAGTTTTCTTGAACAGCTGCTAGGAGTTCTGTCCTTGTTGGGCTAGGCTGCCTCTATAAAAATGACATCACTCCATGTGACAGTCACTCATTTTACAAACCAGGCACTAAGAAGCTGAGGCAGAGCCTGTGTTATTCCCTAGAACTTCATTCCAACTGAAACCAAGGATAGGAGACAAGCAGCTGGGGTTTGCCTCAGCTTTCCACAGATCAGTCACTAAATTCATGAAAGCACATCCTCAGAATCTTCTATCCTTCTTGATTACTGTTTAAAAAACCTTCCATGTAGATCTGTAGGAAAATTCTCCATAATTATATTATGTTGCAAACCTGGCCTAGTTAAATACATTATGTTATATGGTGTGAGAAGGAAAAATCTGTTTAGCTAATAAAATTCTTACCTATAAGAATTTCTCTGGCATCTATACCTAATTGAATAATATCCATTAACCTCTGCTACTTAGAAATTTGAAATAACAGCTCCCCAATTGCTAAATATTGCCTATGATTTTCATGCCAGCATATAGCACAATATTATTAAGGCTATAATTATAATCTATATTTAATTCTGGATTGTGATCATTTTTGCTCACCTACATGGGGAAAAAGACATACACACACATACAAATTCATTTATTCATCAATACGTATAATATGTAGAAATATATAAAAATGATTCCCAAATGTTAATCATTATATTGCATATAATAAGTAATAATGGTTTTCAAAGGAAAAATGAATTTTATTTCTAGATTGAATGTATGTTATAAAAGTGATAACATTTGAAATTAAGGTAAGTATTCAGAATTTTTTAAGATTCTTCTTCAAATTGCCATATTACTACTGTCTTTTTCCTTGTACAGAGTTAATCTAGAAGTGGAAATGTTTTGTGGGGTTCACACTGGGAGGGAGTGAAGTTAGAGGAAACACCCAAAACTGGTAATATGCAAATTGGAAACCTAGAACTCACTTTTGCCTTCTAACTCTGACAGTGTTTGTGTCACAGAGCCAGCAGAGTGAATGTATGCTGGTGTTATGGCCAATAGGTGTGCTTCTCTGGGGAAATTCAGGGAATCTCACCTAGTATAAATCTATGCAGTGACACAAGGAAGTAATTCAGTAATTTATTTGACAGGGAACTATTAACTCAGCCAAAATGGTAGCATCAGTTGTGTGGTCAGCAAAATTTGAGACACTCAACAGAGATTTACGTTTCAAAGGAAATTCTGGGCTCCACCATCATTGAAGCTACCACATTTTTGCACAGATATGGCATTGGAAGAAGCAGCAAAGAGAAAGTAAATGAGTAAAAGATCTTCTGCAAAATAGGAAAAAAGATTTAATTTATGTTGGTGATTACCAGTGGCTTTATTTTCTGAAAATGAAGAAGATGCCTTTCAAAGTCATTGTGATTCCATTTGGAATTTCTTTTGTCTGAAATTTTAATACATCTTAGGTATGAGAAATGCTTGGAAATTAATCATATTTTGCTTTGTGACAGCTCTTGAATAATTTTCTTGATTATTATTTAACTTCTGTGTTTTTATTTAATGTTTCACAATTGGTGCTGACTTTGGACCGCAAATTGCTCTAGTCGTTAGGCTTTTCCCACAGCACCTTCCAAGTGCCTTCACGGAGTAGGAGTTCAGGTAAGTATTTTGTAAATTCATGATTTGATGTCTTTCTGTAGGCTTAAGAGTTGAAGTTAATTAAAATATATTTGTAAGGTTTCAGATATGGTGTGTGGATAAAACTAGCACATAGCACACACGTTCAAAATTAGGTAGACAAGGAGCACACACAGGATAAGATGCCTAAGATATTTATGTACTGGGAAAAGTACTGCATTTTAAAACTGAAATTCTATGTAAGCGTATTAATAGATATTTATGAAACAGGATAACATAATGTGCTTAAAGAATAGAAACATAAGAAAAGGGTTTGGGTCATCAAAATTGAGTGTCATTTACAACGTTACTTTTGTTTTTATGAGAAATCTTTGGAAGGAAGCGTAAAGACTACTTATTGTTCCATTTGGCTTGCATCTTAATATCAATAGATTTGTGACATATTCACAAGAATTTCACGTTTCTTAAAGGCAATTAATGTAAAGTGAGTCTCTGAATTTTAAAACAGTTTGCTCATCTGCATGGGAAGCTCCCATTTCTCCTTAGAGTCCAACTCAAGTGTAGTCTCCTTTCTGAAACCTTTTCTGACCAGCAACTTCTGTGAGTCTATTTCCATGTGAAGCTTCGCAAGTGTTTGACGACGTGCTCTTCATTTTGTATCGTTCTTGTTGCATGGCCGCGTCTCCTACTGCACTACATGCAGGCTTCTCAAGAACAGAAGGGTAATCTCCAGACTACTACTTTGATGTTTTGAAGTAGAGAAATATAATATTTGATTAGGATTAATAATGAACTCAAGAAAAGAATTTTAGTGTTCAAGAGACAGCTTTCTAAAGAAAGCTTAGAAAGGTTACAGACAACTCATGAAAAAATAAAAGCCAATAAACAAGTTTAAAATGCTTGATCTCACACAAATCAAAGATTATTGTAACAAGGAAAAACACCAAGTGAAAATATTTTTAAAAATTGTGATAGCCCATACAAAACAGTTGTGGGGAAAGAGGCTCTCCCATACTCTGCTGGTGGGAGTATAAATGGCTGCAATTTATCTAGAGAGCATGTTGTTGATAAACATTATGATCTTATAAATATAAATGATTTCTGTTTCAAAAATTCCACGTCCTAAGGTATCATAATGTACATAAACATGCATTATATATATTTATATACATAAACGCACATTATGTATTTTACATACATAAACATACTTTGCATAAAGTTTACATATTGTGTATGATAGGAGAATATTAAACATATCTTCAATGTCCAAAAATTTGAGATTGGTTAAATAAATTAACATAAAATATAATGTGCAGACATTAAAATGATACTGATAAAAACATGTTCATTCGTATAAAAATTTAGGAAATATTTAGAGAAACTGACTATATTATTTAATAATGCAAAATATAGGTGCCATGATCCCATTCATAACATCTTTCTACCCTTCAGGAATAATACAAAGAATTATAGATATTTATCATAACTAAAATGCAACGATTAATTTGCAATGGTACTTTCCATGAATTACAAATTGTCTACAGTATACATTTGTTTTCATCTGTTATCAGAAACATTTGATTAAACTAAAATTAAAATTAAAATCGCTGAAGTTAATATAACCCAGGATAGGAGGTAAAACATCTTTTTCCCTGGAGGAAGCAATAGGGCTGAGGACAAATAGGACTGTGAAACTGAAAATATTATCTCAAGGCTGGGGCCAAGTAAGTGGCAAAGACAGTTGGGAGACTGGGTATCTATGCAGACGAACTGAGCAAATAAGTAAATACATTGGGTCTTTCTAATGATTAGATTCAGCTTCTGCATCTTTGGCGGGAATGAAAGGGAAATGACAGAGCTCTTCCCACTGCATCCTATCAGGGCTCACAGTATGGCGCAACTATGGAAGCAGTGGTTCTGAACCTTCATTTCCTCATCTGGAAATATGTGGACTGAGTTTGTCTTGTTCATATTCATCAAGTTATAGTGGGCTATGTTGGCTCATGAAGAAAGAGGAATCATTCTTGGTACCTTCACAGTTCTCCTTTCCATCATGTTCCTTCCCCGTCTCTGGTGCAGTTTTAGGTTCATAGCAAAATTGTGAAGAATGTGCAAAGATTTCCCATGTACTCGTTGCCCACACACAAGCATAGCCTTCACCATTAACAACATCTCCCAACTTGTTATAATTTGTGAACTACATTGACACATCTTTATCACCAGAAGTCCATAATTTACATAAGAGTTTATCTTGGCGTTGAATGTTCTGTGGGTTTGGACAAATACATAATAACAGATATCCACTGTTACAGTATCATACACAGTAGTTCCACTGCCCTAAAATCCTCTGTGCTCTGCCTGTTCATTCCCTCCCTCCCCCAGTCCCTTACAACTACTCATCTTTCTGTTGTCCATAGTTTCCTTTTTCTAGAGAATGTCATATCGTAGGAATCATACATAGCCTTTTCAGATAGGCTCCTATCAGTAATACATTTCAGTTTCCTTGATGTCTTTTTATGGCTTGACAACTCATTTCTTTTTAGTGCAGAGTAATTTTCCATTGTCTGGATGTACCACAGTTTACTTATCCAGTCACCTACTGAAGGATATCTTGGTGACTGCCAAGTTTTAGGAATTATGAATGAAGTTTCTTTAGACACCCTTGGGCAGGTTTCTGTGTGGACATAAGTTTTCAACTCCTTTGGTTAAATATCAGGGATCACAAATGCTGGATCACATGGTAATATTATGTTTAGTTTTGTAAGAAACCACCAAACTCTCCCAAAGTGCTATGCCACTTTGCATTCCTACCAGCAATAAATGAGAGATTGTTTATATTTTAATAAGACTTTGGAAGACCTAAATGCCTAACATGAATTCTACTGATGTCTTTTTAATCACCCCTCCAGGGCAAAAATATGAGATACACAATTCACATTCTGTGGTTATATTACATGTCTGTTCCTCACATTTGTCCTTTGAATATGGTGTTGGCAGTAGCTGTTTTCCCTCAGTTATTCTATATACACTTTATGCTATATAAATGTGTTGCTTGCACTCACATGTTTAGAAATTTTTACATCCAGAAATCTGCCTTCCTTCTTTTCTTCATTTTTCCCTTGTATTATTCCTTCTTTCTTTCCTTTTAGATGGTAGGTAGAGGTAGTGAATGTTAGCACTTTCACAAATATTTTTGAAAAATAATGTTAATTTTAATAAAAATGACAATTTTTGACTCAGATTTTTTAAGCCTTTACTTGTAGAACAATTTTATATTTATGGAAAAAAATGCAAAGATAGTATAGAAAGGTCTCAGATATCTCATACTCTGTGTCTCCTGTTATCAACATCATATATTGGTATGATATATTTGTCACAATTAATAAATATTGCTACATTATTAAGTAAAGTCCTTGTTTTTATTCAGATTTGCTTGCTTTTAACTTAGTGCTTCTTTCTGTTCTAGGATCCTATTCAGGTTATCATGTACAAGTTAACTGCCATGTTTTCTTAGGTTCCACTTGACTGTGACAATGATGACCACGAAAATTTTGAGACATACTTGTATTAAAAAAGTAAGTACATTTAAATCTGTTTTTTTTTCAATGTAGCGATGGTGTCTTGCTGTATTGCCTTAGACTAGCCTCAAATTCCTGAGCTTAAGCAGTCCTCCTGCCTCACCTTCCTCAGCAGCTGGGACTAAAGGCATGTGCCATTGTGCCTGACTAAGGAGTACCGGTATCTTGCACAATGTACCTCAGTGGAGATTTGCCTGACATCGTGGTTATCATATTGGGGCTATGAGTTTTGGGGAGGTAGATCATAGCCGTAAAGTACCATCAAAATGACTTATCACTATTAATGTTAAGCTTGATCACCCGGCTGAAGTGTGTTTGTCAAGCTTGTCCATGGTGAAGTTACTCCTCCCCACTTTTTCTTTCTTTTTTTTTTTTGAGATGGAGTTTTGCTCTTGTTACCCAGGTTGGAGTGCAATGGCACAATCTCGGCTCACTGCAACCTCCACCTCCTGGGTTTAGGCAATTCTCCTGCCTTCGCCTCCTGAGTTGCTGGGATTACAGGTACGCGCCACCATGCCCAGCTAATTTTTTGTATTTTTTTTTTTAGTAGATACGGGGTTTCATCATGTTGACCAGAATGGTCTCGATCTCTTGACCTCGTGATCTGCCCACCTTGGCCTCCCAAAGTGCTGGGATTACAGGCGTGAGTCACCACGCCTGGCCCCCGACTTTTTCTTAATTGTGCTGTTTAGAAGGAAGCCACAGTAGCCTTACCTCAAGTGAAGAGTTACGCTCCATCTTTTTGATGGGGGTGACTTTTCTGCATAATTTGGTATTCTTTGGACAAAAGATTTGTCTAATTGCCTCCCATTTTCTTATTTATTCAATTTATTCAATGGTTTTTATTAGCTCAATTGCTTTTATTAGCAGGGACTCCTGGATATTTATTTTAGACTTTGAATTTCATGAAGTTTTTAGGTTATGGAAAACTCCCTCGATTTTATTTAGATCTCACCTTACCAGCTCAGCTCTTGCCACTTGTCACCACATACTCAATTCTAGGCACAGGAAGCACTTCTCCGTTCGTAGACGTGCCACTCATATATCTCTTGGTCCACACGCTAAGTCTTCACCTGGAATACCCTTTTCCAGATACTGTAGTTGAATTCATGTCAATTCTTTGAGATCTAGCTCACATAACTGCCTGGAAATTAGACTTTATTTTCACTTCCTTGGAAGTTTATGTATATCTTTATAGTAGTATTTATCACATTATCCAATATTTGTTTGCTTATCGTGTGACAGTATTGTGAAGTCACTGTGATACTATTTCTTCCTCTATTCTTCAGTAGCTAGCTCTTTCCCTAAGCCAGTTCTTGACAATATACAATATTTGAATGGATGGACAAGAAATAGAACTTTTCTAGTTAACAAAGCTGATTTTTAGAAGTACTCTCTTGAGTGCTTTCTTTAGAAAAATGACATCATGGTTCTGCTGTTAATAGAATATACAATTTGAGTTGTTTCATCTTGCAATGATGTGTCCATTCTGATCATGTAGACTTCCATATGCGGTGATCTTTTAAGATCAGGTATTTGTGAGATGGCTGGCCAGAATGAAGAATGCAGTTCCTAGCCAAAGAACAGCCTTTTCTCTGTGAAGAGAACTATCCCCCAAGGCAGGAATGGAAACCACGGTGACCTTGGCCTCATTAGTAGACTGCCCTAACCAACTGAGCTAACCAGCCAGACTACAAAGACAGCAAGAAAAAAATATAACAAACATAGGCATTCACTTTGTAACGTATAAAGTACAGTCTGTATTGACACACACAAACTGGCTTGACCGTTTTGACTGCCAAGTAGTCAGGAAAATGTTTAGGTCAGTCAAAAAGCAGTCAAGTTAGCCAACAAGCATGTCTGACTTGCTTTTTTTCTCTGACTAGACTTTGAGTGCTGATTTGACTGGCTTGTGTTTGTACAAACAGTCACGTTTTCCTTGCCAAAAGGGAATGCATTTTTTCACCGAAACTTAATGAAATAACTGTTACATCATATAAATTCATTTCCTTAAGAATAGGTGTCAGACTATCAAATCAGTTAAGGAAAATTCTCATCTTTTTTTCTCTTTGAAATTATGGATGGGCTGGTTTGGTTCCAAATTAAATGAATTCATAGCGCCATCTAGTGCTGCAAAACAGAATTGTCAGAGCAGCTGTGGAGCTGCCCTAAATCAGGCATTGGCTTTAACACAGTCTCTTCAGGTTAAACAAGTCAACCGGCTGATCCGGCTAGCATCGTCTTTTTTGGATTATTACAAGTTGACTGGGTATTGAAGTTTTATCACATTTGCTGGCATGAGAAGTCATTGACTGAAGTATACCTTGAAAAGAACTTCCAAAACATAGTCAAAAACTTATGTCCCTTTTATTTTTAAGAGTGTTATGGATGAAATGAACCCACAAATAAAACCAAACAGTGCCTCACAAAATAATAATGAAAATCACAACCAAAGATAAATTAAATCTCCTCCTACCTAAACAAGATGAAGTAAAACAGAGGTCTGCGGGTAGATGTTATCTGATTGCACGTGCTTTTGAAATACATGTTCTCTGAGAGGGCTTAGCACCAAGATACAAAGAGGAAAATGTTCACCGAAGGGAATAAACAACTCATAGATGAGAGAATTGTTTCCACCTCAAGTAAACAATCAAACAAACCTCTATTTAACAAACAATTTCTGCCTCCATCGCTCTCCATTCCCTTATAAAATTGTACCAATATTTTCAGAACCTTATTTAAAATTTATGAGGAAAACAGACACAGTTAAGACACTCTTGATTTGGAACCATTGCTGATCAGGGGACAAAACATGACATATTTACATATTTTTTCTTCAGAATTGAAATAGAATAATGTTTTCTATTTCTCTGCACATTAAAATTTTAAAAGCATTTCCATGTGTTATTTCATCTCTCAGCAACACTGTGCAATATCATCAGCCTCATTTCAGAGTGGGTAGCCAAATCAGCATTCAGACCCTGCCTCATGCCCTCCAATGCACTGCCAAAGCTACATGTGCCTTCGCCATTCTTTTTCCTAAGGGGGATTTGAGAGTGTAGAAATGAAACAGTAAGTAAAGGAGTATGGTCAGGGAGTGAGTAGAAGGGGAGAAAGAATTAAATGCATGGTTAGGGAGAGAGGTCACTCACACTGCCTGCAAGAGAGGCAAGCTGGGAAAGCCATGCAAAGTGCCAGACAGAGCTTCATCACCCATGATGTTGGAGTTATGTAGAGAATGGAACAATAATTACAACTGTTGTAAACAATCCAACTTTAATGAAATACCCCTTAATAAAATATTCAGAATTATTAAACACTAAATGAAAATTCCTAAAGAGGAGATGAAAATTCCGTACAGGGGTCCATTAACATGTTGTGTAGGTTTATATCAATTGCCGCTAGTCACATGCAGTCAATTTTTTTCTTTTTCCTATTCATTCTTGTTCATTTCAGATAATTCACTTTGGTTTTGATATTACTAGAGATGCAAAGTTGTATTTTATAAACCATGTGCAGTTAACAATTGTTTCATAGTATAAGTTTTACAATGTGATAATAAAACTTCATTTTGAATAGAATTTTGTTTAAATCATTGTAGATCAGCCTTAATGCACTCAATTAAAAGTAGTTTTCTCATTACCATAAACATTCTAATACATGTTTCCACCTATCCCTAATTGCCTGTCCTAGGGGAAGGTCCTTTGCCATTTCAGTATTAAGTCACCATGGATAAAAATGCATGCTTAAATGCTAAAATATTTATGGTTTAGTCTACCTGCATTATCAACTCATCACGACTTATTGGTAAGCAATTACAGTGCCCCTTGGCTAAAAAGCAATGCCAGAAGTGGTAAGGCTCATGCTGACAGCTGCGCCTGGGCTATTGCTAGCTACTTCAGTACCCCTTGCCCTTGGCAAAGAACTTAGCGAGAGAACAATAAAACATATTGTTGTAAAACAGTAAAAGGTACCCAGTTTGCCAGTTTGCATATTTCTCTGCAGCTACCCATGATACAGGTAGCTATGGGCAGAGCTGGCAGCTTTGCCAGACTTGCTGGCTTTGAACAAAAGTATTTTGTTTCAGGCTATTCTGTTGGGTGGGTTCCTATGGGTATTTTGAGGAAGACTGGGGGAAGAGGGGTGTGTGTGTGTGAGTGTGTGTGTGTGTATGTTTTACTTTGTTGTTGTTTTTTAACAAATCATGAATTAATTTACCTCAATGAAACCTAAACAAAGGAAAAAAGCCTTTGGGAATCATCTTTGAAAAGGGCTGGCAGCCAGGAGAAAGAAAACATTTGCCACAGCAATTAGGAGAACATATTCGTTTGGCTGAATTTATTTTTTATCATCCACTGAATGCTTTCTCTTGGCTTAGCTGTTGTGTTTTGTGCCACAAAGCTAGGTCTGTCCACGTCATGGAGGTCCTCTTTCCTGGAGTCTCAGTCCACCAGCACAGCACAAACTTTCATTTATGGTAAACATGTAGAATACCTTGGCTGTGCCGGCAGAAAAAGGGAGTTGATGCCAAGTGAGCTGCAACCACAAAAAATCAGACAGAAAAACTTGCAACTCAGGGTGGGCTAATAAAGAAATCATTTTTGTATATTTCTGAAATAAAAACATGAGTTATTTTAAATTGTATTTTTTTGCTTCCCTGAAAATATCAGCCTTCTGTCTCTTATAAACTTTTGCAGGGTATTACCAAAACCTGTCCTTGGTACTGAACATGTTTAAACTTTATTATACTTTTGTAATTCTGGCCTCTGTGGGTAGATTCTGAAAATCATTCATCTCTGCATCACCTGGAAGATAGCACAGAGCCTTGCGTGCAATATCTGCCGATGGTCATTTGTTGAATGAATGAATTTACAAAACATACTAGCCATTTATCAAAAGACTTTTTGAAGTTAAATTAAGGTGAAGATAGTAAAAGGTAATATTTTATATTAAACAAGTATCTTCTAGAAGTGGCATAACATAGGTAAATATGTAATTTGTGCAAGTTTCAGTGAAAGCATCCTAGCAAGCTTCATGCCTATGTATCTGTTCTCCCTTAATTATACTTTAGTTTTCCTGTGGGCCATCAAAAGCAGCCAACTCTCTTTATTTTTTAAACATAATTTTAAAAAAGTATTCTCTTTGTTACAGAATGAAAATCCAATCTAAAAGCAGATAATAACTTTGAAATGAAATAAATATTAACATTGGTTTAGGTCTAACGATGTTCAAGGAACTTAATTTTATGTATGCTTGTATTGTCTATAAATAAATTGGCATGCAATGATTAAACAGCAAATTTAAAATAATTAGTACATGGACTTCTTTAACTATAGCTGCTGTATGTGTAGGAAACATTGGATTGTATAAAAAAGTGGTAATCGCAGGTGTGTTTTTTCTCTTCTGTTTCCCCTCTATCTTTCTTTTTTTTTAATGGAGATTTGAGAGAACAGAAGTTTTTCTCCTATCAAAATTCATGACAGCATATAAAATCCTTCTTAAAATAGTCATGTATTATGAAATGATTTGCAGTGCATATTTGGAAGAATGTTCCATCTTCTCAGGTACCACATTTGCACAGATCTATGTAGCTAAAGCTGTGGAAACACCATAGTTGAAGAACACTGAAAATTGCAGACTGAAGAACTGACAGCAGTCTGTAGTCACCACGTTCAGTTCAGGTAGGCATAGGTACCCAGTTGACATCAAACACAGTGGGAAGTTGTCTAGCATAAAATACACAGCAGAACTCATGAGCACACACACGCACGCACACGCACACGCGCGCGCACACACACACACACAGGCAACAAAGGAGGAGCTAGACAACCAAGACCAAAACATTTTTTTAGATGCATCTGGCTAAGGTTTTCATGTCACTGAGTAAGAACTAACATCTAAGAATAGTACTGCAATAGAGTTTATACCTAGACAGTTAAAATGCAACTATTACTTAGTTGGCATGTGTTATGGACGTAATGTTTGTTTCTCCCCAGAGTTTGCATGTTGAAATCCTATCTGCCAATGTGATGATGTTTGGAGGTGAGGCTAGGGGTTAGATTAGGCCATGAGAATGGGACCATCCGTGATGAGGTTAATGCTCTCAAGGACATTACAGTAAGTGAAATAGGCCAGGCACAAAAAAAGACTGCATGATTTCACTTATATGTGGAATCTAAAAAAAGTCAATATAAAAACAGGGTAGAAAGGTGGTTGCTGGAGGCTGATGAAGTGGGGCGGGCAGGGAATGGTGGGATGGAAAAAAAGAACATATTGGTTAAAGAGTACAAAGTTTCAGTTCCGTTAGAATGAAGGAATAAATTATTGTGACCTATTGTACTGCATAGTGACTATAATTAATAATAAGGTATTGTATATTTTAAAATTGATAAAAATAGATTTTAAACATTCTCACCACAATGTAAGACATAAACTGGTTTGATTTAATCTCTCTACAGTGTATACCTGCATCAAAAGATCACATCGTATCCCATAATTAAATACAATCATTATTTGTAAATTTTTTTATTTTGAGACGGAGTTTCGCTCTTGTTGCCCAGGCTGGAGTGCAATGGCGCGATCTCGGCTCACCACAACCTCCACCTCCTGGGTTCAGGCAATTCTCCTGCCTCAGCCTCCTGAGTAGCTGGGATTACAGGCACGTGACACCACGCCAAGCTAATTTTCTATATTTTTAGTAGAGACGGGATTTCACCATGTTGACCAGGATGGTTTCGATCTCTTGACCTCGTGATCCACCCCCCTCGGCCTCCCAAAGTGCTGGGATTACAGGCGTGAGCCACCGCGCCCGGCCCTATTTGTCAATTTGAGAATAATAAAAAGAAAATTAGATGAAACATAAAAGGAAGAGATATAGATCTCTCGCTCTCTCTTTCTGCTATATAAGAATACAAAAGGAAGGTGGCCATTTGTGAGCCAGGAGGAGCCCTCTCACACTTGGCTTGCCTTGTTTTGGCACCTTGATTTTGGATTTTGTAGCCTCCAAAACTGAGAAATAAATGCTTGCTGTTTAAGCCACCCAGTCTATGATCATTATTGATGGAAGCCCAAACTGACTGCTGCATTTGAACCGATAGCGTATGAACATATATTTAGGCTTACCGTTAATCAGCATTCTGTTGTATGAATTAAGTTGCTTTATATAAAACTGTTTTAAATTTTTCAAATTTAGCAAACAGCAAAAACTAATGCTTAGTTCACTTTTTAGACAGTGCCCTGATCTCAACATCAGGATCCACCGATAATTTCAGTGAAAACTGCTGCACTGAGAGTGACAAGGCCAGTTAACCAGCACTCACTGCTTGCTCCACATGTGGCGCTTCCGAATGCAGGGTCTTGACGTCTAGCCGTGCTCATCTCCTGACGCTTTCTCCTTCTCCCTGTTCCCTGCATCCGCACTGCCTTGCCTGAGGTTCTCTTCATCTTCTATTTGTTACAATGTAATGACAATTGCTGTAATTTTGAAGATCTCCGGTACTCTCTGACATCAATTTTATACTTCCCTTTCTCACATTCCCTCATAATACCTGCTATTTTTCTTATTGTCCGAACTTTTGTTTTCTTTGTCATACAAATACCGTTCAGAGTCATCTTATTATTTCTTGTACAGATGTTTAGTCCTGCATGGAAGAGGAATGAATATAAGTTTCAGTGTTAGAAAGACACCTTTTTTCTTACTGTGAGACTATTCCAGTGTTCTTTTCTGTAAGATGGGAATAATAATATCTACCTGACAGGCTAGTTTCAAAATGAAATTGGAAAGTGGATTATGTAAAGTTCTTAGACTGGTGACAGATAGAGAAAAGTTCCAAGTAAGTGCTAGTTCCTTTTTGTAAAAGTGCCTGATCTCAAGATGTTTGTTGATGTTCTGTACAAATTAGTTATATAAATTACATTTGCTATTTATTGCTGAAACTCAATTATTGGTGAGAGAGGAGAAAAAAAGAGTATGGTTTATCAATTATGATGATGGTCTTTCTTAGAAAAACAAAAATAATCTTATATCGTAGGCCAACTTTCTGATAAGAGAATTTGTGGAATATTCGTCCTTGCAAATGAAGAATTTATCATGGGTAAAATAAGAGTTGAAGCGTGCTAATTACCCTAATCTGATTATTATACATCATATAGATGAAAACATCACAAAATATCTTACGAATGTCTGCAATTATTACTTGTCAATTAAAAAATTAGTTAAATAGCAATTAGTTAAATTGGATGAGTAACATCTAGTATTTGCTAACACAACAATGTGACTATAGCCAACAGTAATTTAATATACATTTAAACTTAGCTAAAAGAGCATAATTGAAATGTTTGTAACACAGAGGAAGGACAAATGCTTGAAGTGATGAATATCTCATTTACCCCAATGTGATTATTAAGCATTGTGTGCCTGTATCAAAATATGCCAGTTACCCCAAAAATATATATGCCTATTATGTATGCACAAAATTTTTTACAAAATTAAATTTTTGAAAACTCCAGCCAAGTAAATAGATTCAAGGGGACTTTTGTGAATTTTTAGCTCTATGCAAGAGGACAATAGTCTCTAAAATACCTTATGGGTTGAATGTAGAACAGAGAGTGGGTATTTTGAAAGTAAGACATTATTCGGTCACTTTTCAGATAACTTTTAAGTTCAGGGTATATGTACAGGTTTGTTACATAGATAAACTTGTGTCACGTGGGGTTGTTGTACAGATTATTTAATCATTCAGGCATTAAGTCCAGTTCCCATTAGTTATTTTTCTTGATTCTCTTCCTTCTCCTCCCCTCCACCCTCTGATAGGCTCCAGGCTGTGTCGTTCCCCTCTATGAGCCTATGTGTTCTCATTATTTAGCTCCCATTTGTAAGTAAGACCATGCAATATTCGGTATTCTGTTCCTGCATTAGTTTGCTAAGAATAATGCCTCCAGCTCCATTCATGTTTCTGCAAAAGACATGATCTTATCCTTTTTTACGGCGGCACAGTATTCCGTGTTATCTATATACCACATTTTCTTTTTCTAGTCTATCATTGATGGGCATTTAGGTTGGCTTCATGTCTGTGCTATTGTGAACAGTGCTGCAATTAACATATGTGTACATGGGTCTTTATCAAAAGAAGACATGTATGTGGCCAACAATCATATGAAAAAAAGTTTAGCATCATGGATCATTAGAGAAATGCAAATCAAAACCACAGTGAGATACCATCTTACACCAGTTAGAAAAACTATCATTAAAAAGTAAAAAAATAAGACATGCTGGGGAGGCTGTGGATAAAAAAGAACACGTACACACTTCCACCATTGTGGAAGACAGTGTGGCAATTGATCAAAAAGAACATGTACACACTTCCGCCATTGGGGAAGACAGTGTGGCAATTCTTCAAAGACTTGAAGACAGGAATACCATTTGACCTAGCAATCCCATTACTGGGTATATACCCAAAGGAATATAAATGGTTCTATTAAGAGGTCACATTTTAATAAATTGCTTTTGTAGATTGATATTACCACCTCCCTTACTCATTTATATCTCTATCTAGAAGAATAAAAATATTGTTGTCTCTTCAAAGAATAAGTATTGGAAAACATTAATATATCCTTTTAGACAGGTGTACTCATTAATGGTCCCCTTTGAGGGGTGGCCAACTGTTTCTCTCTGTGTGGTAGTATAATATTTTGAAACATTAATATATTTTTCTCCAAAATTTTCTTTTACTTTTTGGCCTTTGCAGAATCAATAGCTAGACATACATCATCTCAAGGGAAAAAGAATGCAACCAAAGAACTTAACGCTGTAATTTTTACCTGGCTGTTGAGTTTGAAAAGACAAGGCTACATACAGAAACAGACAGGACTCATGGCCCCAGACCAGACAACGGGCTTGGGAGAATATGTTATATAAATACAATAGATTCACTAAGACTGGCCAAGGTGCCATAGGGAAAGAAAAAGGAGAAATAAACAAGAAGAGAAACACTGATACATGTGGGTTCCTGAGAAGGGACAATGCCTTTGCTTCACCCAGCTCCTGACAGATTTCCTGGGTTAGGGCAAAAGATACCCTGAATGTGTCTGGAGAAGTCTAACTGCAGAAGAGTTAGGTGCCTCAGTTCCCAGGTGGAGCCCTGGCTGTACAGTAGGACTTGGAGGGATATGTCAGTCACTTCTTAGAGCTCCCTCATGGAGGGAGTCACCTCATCAATTTCCCTAGATGCAGAGTGGTAAGGATCAGCGAAATGAAAGGAATGTGAAAATGGACGTAGGTAGTACTGTGTTATTTACCATGGCTCACCAGGTTATAGCGGAGCAGATAGAGCCTGCGCTTTCATGTGGAAGTGAGCAGCTGGGAGAATAAGATCTGAAGCC
Source organism: Cebus imitator (assembly GCF_001604975.1). Classification (NCBI taxonomy): domain Eukaryota; kingdom Metazoa; phylum Chordata; class Mammalia; order Primates; family Cebidae; genus Cebus; species Cebus imitator. The sequence goes on from NW_016107662.1 coordinate 1,974,231, forward strand.
ATTTTGGGGGTCATAAACAAAGGATGGCTCAATAGAAGCCCTGTGGGCTGCTGAGGAGCAGATGGAAATACGGTCATGTTTGAAGAACTTCCTCTCCCAGCCTCTGACCCCCATTACCTTGACAACCTCTGGAATTTAGCCAAAACCTCAGAAAAAAGGGAGCACCCATATTGACTGAGATCCTGCTAGGAAGAAAGGTGGCCTAAAAAATTATTTTAATTGGATTACAGAAAAATGATATTCTTTTGCAGATGTTGACGGATGAAATTGATACCTGCAGTCCTGCACAGCATAACATGTATGGATGGACCAAGATCCCCCAAATAATCACTTTATAAGTATCATCTGTAAGTTCACTTGCTAACTCCTTGTATCTCTGGACATTCAGGGCTGAAGTTAGAGTGATCATGAAAGATTTAAAGTTGTGAGCTGATCATTGCTTGGGTTCTGGTCCTCGCTATCCCTGTTTCATGTAGTATAACATGGGTGAGTTGATTAACCTTTTTGTGTCTTAATTCCCTAATCTACAAAATAAAAATATAAATGATTTCTACTTCGAAGGTTGTGGTGAAAATTAAATTAGATATCAAGTAAAGTGGTTCCCATCGTGTGAACCACCTTGGCTCAGTAAATATTAGCCAAAACAAAGATCATAAATTCTAGTTAATGTAATTATAAGATGAATCAGCTATGAAAAAAACATACTTTGGGTTTAAAGTTAAAACCAAAGAAAGCTTACTGGAGGTCTACGAATGATTTTAATAATACTCATGCTTGCTTCTATAGGGGCTTTAGGTAAATGCCTGATATAAATGACACAGTCATGTCCAAATTAAATATCTTTAGCTTATTTTTTTTTTTTTTTTGGTCTCTGAAGCTTTTCCAACATCTTAACTCACCATCATGTGAAGTTTTTTTCATAATATAGTTCAATAATTTTAATAAACATACATACAAATTAACACAATAGTCTCAATGAGTTCCCAGCAGCCACAATTTTCTTTTCCTTTCATTGCATTCATTGCATTTAAGAAAAGTAACCTGCTGAAATGGGTGCATACAAAGTATATCAGCCAATCATCATCTCTTCTCTGAAGGAGGGAGGTTAAAAGCAAGAAAAACTCTTCCAAGGTAGGAATGTTGAGCTTAATTGCCACTAGTTTGATTAACTTGGACTCTTGTAGAAAGAGGAGCTTTCGTTGTGAAGGATTTATTCCCTCTGATGGAAGATGATCTTAAGTAGCTCCGTAAGCAAAGTGGCATCTGTCCCTGGGAATGCCCTGTGCTAGAAATAATGCCAAGAGCGGATCCCAGACAATTGGGCTGTAATTAAGCTTATTGCCCTCTGATCTCTTTAAGGAAGTATTTCTCCACCTATAGGGTAGTGTAAAAATTACTCTATCTCAGGGTTATCTATGTCATCTAAGAAAATGTACGTAAAATACTTTGTAAATTATAAATAATTATACACATAAAAGGGATTAAATTATTGCAAATTTATATTTTTATATAATGTTCACATTCCTTCTTTTTGTGATGTAAAACCTTGGTATCGTAAAGCAAACACAGCACTTTGGTGGGGCAAGGTAAAGAGACCCCTGTTTATCTAAGTGCCTTGCCGTGTTTCACTTGGCTGCGGTCCTCCTTAGTGACAGAAACAATTTTTGGATAAGTGGTAAGTGGGTGCTCTAAGGATGCTGGCTGGGCACAGGCCAGGTAACTTAAGTTTCAGCTGTGGAATGAAGCAAGCGCATGGCCACTCAGTGTACGTTTTTCTTTCTTTTTTCTTTTTTTTTTTTGAGACGGAGTTTCGCTCATGTTACCCAGGCTGGAGTGCAATGGTGCGATCTCGGCTCACCGCAACCTCCGTCTCCTGGGTTCAGGCAATTCTCCTGCCTCAGCCTCCTGAGTAGCTGGGATTACAGGCACGCACCACCACGCCCAGCTGATTTTTTGTAGTTTTTGTAGAGACGGGGTTTCACCGTGTTGACCAGGATGGTCTCGATCTCTTGACCTCGTGATCCACCCACCCGCTTCGGCCCCCCAAAGTGCTGGGATTACAGGCGTGAGTCACCGCGCCCGGCACATTTTTCATTTATTCGTCCATTCACCTGCTCACTCATCTATTCATTCATTTATTTATCTAGACATCATTCATCAAATATTTACTGAATACTAGACCTGATGCTAGGGATCAGGATGCCAACATATAAGATGGTTGTAATACGTTGCTTAATTTGGAATAAAGGATAGATAGAGTCTTTGCCCACCTTTTCACCATTCTGTCTCCCACCCCCTATCTGCACACCCCTGTCTCTGTCTCTCTCTCCGTTATAACTCAGCCATACCCACTCTGTTTCTATCACATAATCACAGCACGCTTGTTCCTGGCACTTCCTCTTGCCCGGATTTTCACCTGCTGAATCATTCCACCACTCGGGCACACTCCCCTCTTTGGAGGTTTCTTTCCCGATCACTCTATCTACAGTAGGTCCTCTCAACCTCTCAATTATACTTATTCTATTTCCTAGTCTTCATAGTTCTTATCACTAGCTGAAATTACACATATTTATTCAGCCTCCCTCGACTAGACATAAGCTTCAGGAGATCAGGGATGCAGTTATCACCAGCGCCCTGAGCAGTACCTGCCTCAGTTCCTCACATGCTTACCTGGAATATGAGCTCAAAACTATTTATTAAAAGGATAAATGAAAAGGGAAGATGAAAAATGATAGATGTTCTTTGTCCATCCTCATTCCACAAAACATTACTTACATTACAGATAAATAAAGAAATATACTGTCTTTCTTAGGGGATTTTAGAGGGTAAGAAAGCTGTATTCATGGGATTTTGAAGGATAAGAAAGTTGTATTTTTTCCACCAGTTCATGTAGCTACATCTTAGCTGCATTTTGGGTAAGCGTAAGTGACATCTAAAGTCTACTAGCATGCATTTTTAAATAGTGGACACAGACAAGCTAGGTTAAATGCTCCTCATCTGTTCCGTCACGCTGGGAACATTTCTATGGCTATACTTTCTCTATGTACAACTCAGTGATTGCTTTTTCTGCCGGCTCCACCCTAGACACTAAGCTCGTTTTCTTCTATACCTTGCTTTCCTAGAATCAAACATGGGCCCTGTACAAACCAGATAATGGGTGATTGTTTTTTGACCATTCCTTTGTACAATAAATAGAAAGAGCAACTTCTATGTATAAGAGATTGTGGCAGTTGCAGAGAATGAAACTGTAAAGAAGGTGGGTGTGGTTCCTGCACTTACAGGGTAAATAAAGCGCATGAAAAACACAGGCTGAAGCCTTTTGGTAGTTACAGCAATAAAAGCAATACGGATAGAGCTATTGTTCATTTCCAACTGTCAGATAACAAATAGATTGAAAAGGAGCTGAAAGTGGATGAGAAGGACCTTTATTTGATTCCAACAGTTTGTGTCAGGATAGATGATACATTAATTTCTAATTGATTTTGACTAGCCATAAGCATCAAAATTCTCATTAGGAATTTGGAGTCAATAATGTGCTGCCTCTTACAACTGTGTCACTTCTATGCATTCTGATTGGAAAATTATTCTCCTTGAATATTAAAGTTGACATTGCTACCTTTTGAAATATTAAAGCTATCTAAATATTTCTAGTGAAAGATTTGACATATAGAAAAAATTCTGCCAGAAACAAAAATCAAGGCTATAGTGTAATTTGAGATTTCCTTAAAGCCCTCCCTGACCCTTACATATTTTCCATGTTTGACAAGGAGCAGATTCTTTCCACTATTAGGCTGAATTCAACACAAGTCTTTCATTATACATGAGAGCTTAGATTCAATCATCCATTAATGTATCCAACATGTATTTATTGAGAACCTACTATGTGCCTGCCACTGTTTTATACTTTGAGAATAATAGTAATAGTGGAGATGAAATCAGGCAATGCAAGTAAGCAGAGATGTGACTGAGATCATTTTAAATAATGAAATAATATTTTAAAAGATGGTGGTTAGAGATAGGAGATACATTAGATGCAGTGGTCAAAAAAGTTCTCCCTGGTATGGTGATTCTGGAAAGGAATAGTTCGTATGATTTAATAATGGGGGAAAATAGGAGATAAAACCACATATAAGATATAAAAATAGAGCCACAAATGGTAGTACATTCATCATGAGAAATAGTCAGCAGAGATTTCTAAAAGTGCATCTTAGACACCATGGACAAGGAATAATGGAATTCCCCCACATACAAGCTAACAAGTCGGCATAGAATTCTGCAGGTGATCATGTCCTATAAGCGTTATACTAATTATCAATAATATTCCAATGTCATGTTTACTAGAATTTTGCAGTGATGATGTTTGGGTCATGTAATCACAGCCAATGTTAGCATTTCTTAAGGAAATCCATATGACTTGAATTGTGTTTACTATTGTAAAATGAAGGACAGTAAAATTCATAAAGCAAAAGCAACTGTAATACTAACTAAATAATATGACCGTCATCTTGTGTAAAAGAAAGTTGCTTGACTTTTTGTAAATAGGATTTACCAAACTGATGCAGAAACATAAAAAGCCAAAGTCTACTATCTAATAGTTTGACCAAGAAGACAAGAGAAAACTCAAAATTTAGGTAATGTAAGGTGAATTTTATCTATAAAGTGAAAAGATATTAAAACAGATTAATTTTACAAGATTAATCAACTGACTACAAATTGGATCATTATAACTTTAAAATGGAACTGGATTCATTACACCTTCCTTTCTAGTAATGGTATGAAATTTAATTATAAGGTACACTGCAGCATTTCTTTAAAAATTAAATTAGGACATGGAAAAGTTAAATGCAGTTTGTC
>NW_016107662.1:1979699-1991015 GCF_001604975.1 Cebus imitator
ATATTATGCAGCCATCAAAAACGATGAGTTTGTGTCCTTTGTAGGGACATGGATGAACCTGGAAACCATCATTCTCAGCAAACTGACAGAAAAGCAGAAGATCAAATACCGCATGTTCTCACTCATAGGTGGGTGTTGAACAACGAGAACACATGGACACAGGGAGGGGAGCACTACACATTGGAGTCAGTTGGGAGGAAATAGGGGAGGGAGGGTGGGAGGTGGGGAGCTGGGGAGAGATAGCAGGGGGAGAGATGCCAGACATAGGTGATGGGGAGGAAGGCAGCAAATCACAATGCCACGTGTGTACCTATGCAACAATCTTGCATGTTCTTCACATGTACCCCAAAACCTGAAATGCAATACAATAAATAAAGGGGAAAAAATCAACTCAAAATCAATTAATGACATAAATGTAAGTCCAGAAACTATAAAACTACTGGAACAAATATTGAAAAACATTTCAAGACTTTAGACAAAGATTCTACAGCTAAGACTTCCAAAACACATGCAACAAAAACAAAAATAGGCAAAAGAAATTATATTAAACTAAAAATCTTCTGCACAGCGTGAAGAGACAATCTGTTGAATGGGAAAAAATATTTGCAAAATATCCATCCACCAAGGGACTAATAGCTAGAATATACAAGGAACTCAAACAACTCAACAGCAGAAAATCAAATCGTCTGATTAAAATGCAGACAAAGCATCTGAATAGACATTTTTCTAAAGAAGACAAACAAATAGCCAACAAATATATGGAAAAATGCTCAGAATCACTAATCATCAGAGAAATGCAAATTAAAACCACAGTGAGATATTATCTCACCCCAGTTAGGATGACTATTGAATGACAAAAAATAACGAACACTGTCAAGGATGCAGAGAAAAGATAACATTTATTTATACATTGTTGGTGAGAATGTACATTAGTAGAGCATTTATGAAAAATAGTGTATGGGTTTCTCAACAAACTAAAAATAGAACTACCATACAATCCAGCAATTCTACTACTGGGTGTTTTTCCAAAGGAAAGGAAGTCAGTATATTAAAGGGATATCTGCATCCCTGTGTTTATTGCAGCCCTATTCATAATAGCTAAGATATGATTTCATAAGATATGAAATCAACCTAAAAGTCCATCAACAGATGAATGAATAAATAAAATGTGATACATATACACAATGGAATATTATTCAACCATAAAAAGAATGAAATCTTGTCATTCACGGCAACATGAATACATCTGGAGGACATTATGTTAAGCAAAATATGTCAGGCACAGACAGATAAACACTATATATTCTCACTCACATGTAGGAACTAAAAGCAAATTGAGCTCATGGAAACAGATAGAATTGGGGGTATTAATGGCTGTGAAGGAGAGAAAAAAGGGAGGATATGGAAAGGTTGGTTAACTAGCACAAAATTACTGTCAGATGGGACAAATGAGCTCCAGTATCTTGCAGCACTGTAGGGTGAATGAATATGATCAATGATGATTTATTGCATATTTTCAAAAGGCTAGAAGAGAGGATTTTGAATGTTTACAAAACAAAGAAATGATACCTATTTGAAGTGATTGATATGCTAATTACTCTGATTTGATCATTACACATTGCATACACATTGAAATATCACTCTGTATCCCATAAATATGCACAATTATTAGGTGTCAAATAAAAATAAAAGAAAAATGAGGATATAATTATATTACAAGTTAAAAAATTATAACCATCAGAAAAAATGAGTTTAGAATCCTAGATTGTGATATTAAATTTATACAATTTACCAAACAACAAACATATACCAAAAACAATAAATGTATTCAATGTGATTCTTATGTTGACAAATAATATCTCCTCACTTAAAAACTGGTGAAACTCATAGCCCGCTCTGGTCAAGGAACATTTTCTCCACATTATTAAATCACTTTCTTTTAGATCTGTGATTCTGATGATTATTCTGCAGTATTTCACTTTCTATGCTCTGTGTATCATACGGCGGCGATGTAGTGGTTTAGACCATGGACAGCGGAGTTAGATAACCTACCCCTGAATATGGCTCTACCCTCACTTTGTAGTTCTGTGACCATAGGTAAGTTGCTCAGCCTCTCCAGGCTTTAGTTCATTTTTCTATGATGTATATGACTATAGTGTTGTAGTGAGCTGAATGGTAATCTCCAAAGGATATTCTCCTGTCCTAATTTCTGGAACCTAAGAATGCGATCGTATGTGGGCACAGAGTCTTTGTAGATGTAATTACATTAAGGATCTTGAAATAAAATCCTCCCAGATTCTCTAGGTGGACACTGAATTCAATGACAAGTGTCTTTACAAGGAGGAGAAGAGAAGGAGACGAAGACGGGGAGGGGAGGTGATGTGAAGACAGAGGCAGAGGTAGGAGTCACGTGACCACAAACCCAGAAACCTATGGAATGCCAACAGCTGCCAGATGCTGGAAAAGGCAAGGAGGCTACTGCCCTAGGGCCTCCGGCCCTGCTGGGAGTACAGCACTGATAAAATCCTGAGTTCTTGACTCCTGGCCTCCAGAACTGTGAGAAAATAAACCCAGTCTGTGGCAATCTGTTATGGCAACCATAGGAAATGGATTACAAGTATTCACAACAGAAATTTGTTGTGAGGATGTAAATCAATGGATACAATGCCTTGACTAAGCACTCAATAAGGTTTAGCTGTTATGGGTACTGACTGATTGCCTTCTGCAGGGTGTCTGTTGCTTTCGTGCCTGGCTTTGTCACCTCCGACTTCTGTAATATCACTTTGACTTACCTTTGGGCAAACTGCTGATTTTTTAAAACTTAAATGATGCATGGATACAGAATGATTGGCACCGATTCATCAAGAAGTCCTAAAGTGACTGTCCATTTTCTCCTACCATCAGACTCAGAGATGTGCCATTTCTTGGCCTTTGCTCCATGTGGTGGGGTGTACTATAGCCTTTTTTCTTCTTAAATTATATCAAATATCGAAATATTCATTGGCCCATACTAGGAAATAATACTATAAAATAATAACTACTCATATTATTTTCAGTCTGAATCTCCAGCTAATTTTCATGCTACGTTTAACCACTGCTTATTGTATCTTCTGGGGTGATTTCACTTCAGCATGTTTAAAAGAAAAGTGTTTCTATTCTTCGACAGCTCTAGTTTTAGACCCCCCGTTATATGGTAATTTTTTTTCTTTTTTAATCAGGCTCCAAGTTTTAGTCATCTTTAATGTCATAACTAATAACATATTAATGCCATATATTATTCAAAATTTCTTAATGTCTTTTTATATTGCTCAATACTCAGCCTTGTTTTGATTTATAATGTTTCATACTGAGATTACTAAAATAAATATTTAGCTGGATTCAAGATTTTTTCTCCACCCTTTATTTAGAATTCAGGCTTCTAAAGATAAATCTTTCTTAAATATTTTTTAAATGTATAATATTTTCCTACTAAAAATTACAGTTCTACTTATCTAATCTGACAATAGGAAATTACAAGTAATTGATCCAGTAGTTATATAGTGAAATAATCATAGTGATTAAGAATGCGTTGATGTGCTAAATAAGAAAACGGGACGCAAAACTGTAAAAAATAAGATATCAATTTTGTTAAATAGAAGTACTCATATAAAAAAAGCTGATGAACTGTGTTCATACAAAAACAGCGATCATATTTAAGTGGTGATAATATTGGAAATAATTTTATTTTCCTTTTGTATGTTATTTTATTCTGAATTTTCTTCAATGGGTGTGTAAATCTTTTATAATTATATATAGTAAATGTTCTGTGTTTAATATATGTATGTCATGGCTTCTCATGCTCTGTAATGAAATTTGTGTCTCCTTGGCTGTCCTTCGAGACCTTCTGTAATCTGGCCCAGCTGACCTTCTCTCCCACTCTATCCAAGCACAAACCTCTGTGCTTTAGTCATAGCTGCTCTGACCCAAAGGTACCCCATGGCCATTGCTGGCCTTGTGCATTCATCCTGTTCCATTCAATGTGGTCTATCTTGCCTCCAAATTCCACCCATCACTTAAGGCCCAGAGATACTCTGTCCAAGGTATCGTGATCATTCATAGTGAGACAGCTCTGTTTGCGCTCTCTTTTCCACTAAACATCTTTGTGCCTTCTTCAGTATTAAATAATATAGCTGTGAATTCTATTCTGCCTCAATGCTGTAAACTACCATTTTACAAATCACAGCACTTTAAGAGTAACACGGCTCAGTGCGGTGGCTCACATCTGTAATCCCAGCACTTTGGAAGGCTGAGGCAGGCAGATCACTTAAGGCCCAGAGTTTGAGACCAGCCTGTCCAACATGGTGAAACCCTGTCTCTACTAAAAATACAAAAATTAGCTGGGGATGGTGGCATGCACTTGTAATTCCAGTTACTCTGGAGGCTGAGGCAGGAGAATCTCTTGAACCCAGGAGGTGGAGCTTACAGGGAGCTGAGATCATGCCTCTGCACTCCAGCCTTGGCAACAGAGTGAGACTCTGTGTCCAAATAATAGTAATAATAATAATAAATAATAATGATGATGCATACTTCCTGACAGTGGGCACCATGTAGTCCTTACAGTCTTCCTAGACACATTCTAAGGACATCAGAGATGTCTCAAATAAACATTTAAGTTGTACATAAAAGAACTGAACTCAAGCCAATTTTTTTTTAAAGGGGCATTGAGACTCAAATAAATGGAAATCTCGCGGTAGGGCAAGGCTCAAAATGGCTTTGCCTGTTTCTCTGAGGATCTCTAGGTTTTGCTGTCCTTTGTGTGCTTTATTCTCAGGTACTCTTGCCTCGCGGTAGCAAAGTGCTTAGAGTGATGTTAGGCATTATATCTGCTCAACATACACTGTTCAAAAAATCCCTAGATTAGCTCTGGTGGGAGGGGATTAGGCCATCTTGGACCAGTTTGAGACCAACCAGAGAAGATGACCTTTCTATACCAGTATCTGTGGCCAAGGACTGAAGGCATTGGTTGGCTGTCTTGGGTAAATTTCTTCATACCTGAAGTTCGGTCTGTAAGGACTTCCTTCAGCCACATTACTTTCTTACAAAAAGAAGGGGTTTGTAGGGAGGGAGAGGGGATGTTAGGGAGACATGAGGCGCTCATGCTTATAAGAATTCCTTGATACCAGCTGTTTGAATGACACAATTCCTGCAAATTGGTTAATGACATCAGTTGGTTCCTACTTCCAGCCATGAAATACAACCAAATGTTTCAGGTACATCACTAACGAAAAGCTTAAAGGGCTGAAATGTTTGATTTATCAAATGAAGTATCTAATTAATATATTTTCAGAACATTTGCTTCAACAGGAGTTTTGGAATGAGACTGACTATAACCAACCATCCACTTGTAAGCCAATTAACTGCTTTCAGATAACTCCATTGACACATTGCATATTAAATTATGATGATTTGTAAGCTTTTATTAACTGTAACTTGGCATGTATTGAGAAACAATCCTGTGCTCAAAACTGTTCCCAAATGGTAATTTGCCAGAATTCTATTTTAAAGATTTAATACCTTTTATTTACAAAGGTATCAGAGAAGTACAAGCAAAAATAATTATCAAAATTACAGTGCAAGTTAGAAAAATAGTTTACATTTTAATGTTTTAGTTTTATCAAGTTTAGCATTTTCAAATTTCTGTACTGGTATTTTTTATAAGCTTTAATAGTTGCCGTCATATTCAAAGAAAATATTATTAGACCAGGCGCTGCGTGGGGGTTCATGCCTATAATCCCAACACTTTGAGAGTCCAAGGCAGGTGGATCACCTGAGGTTAGGAGTTTGAGACCAGCCTGGCTAACATGGCAAAACCTAGTGTCTACTAAAAATTGCAAAAATTGTCTGGGCAGGTGTCAGGTGCTTGTAATCTCAGCTACCGGGGAGGCTGAGGCAGGAGAATCGATTGAACCCAAGAAGCAGGTGTTACAGTAGGCCAAGAATACACCACCGCAATTCAGCCTGGGCAACAGAGCAAGACTCCATCTCAAAAAAGAAAAAACTATTAATTTTCACTCTAAAATGAGCTTATCAGACATGTGGTTTCTCAGAAACAATAAAGAGCCCTTTTCACTGACAAAAACTAAACTCTGTTTTTCAACTTCTGCGCTGCTATCCGTCCTCCTATTCTCCTCCCCTGCCCTTGCCCTGCACTACAGCTATACTAGAGACTTTCATTTGATCACTTATAATTCTTGGTTCAAATCTTCCTTATTTTTTATACCAGCCAAGTCCTGAGAGATATGGGTAGATGCCAAATGGAAAGCAGAGGCTGTAGACAGTGCAGCTCCACTGCTTGGCGGACAGGAGGCGCCATGAGTACATACCAGCCCCAAAAGCATGGCAGTCAACTGTTCAGTTCTTATTCCGGATTGTAGAGACAATTTGGCCAACCAGTTCCTCTTTTAGATTTCAAAAGCCCCTAAGATTAATTAAATCCAACTGATACACAGCTGTCATCATCTGTAATCTAGGAATGTAGAGGGAAATTCTGCCGTGGGAGTACAAATCTGAGAATGTAGAGAAATTTTCATGGACTAAGGTACTGGGTTTGTTGGGGACCAGGGAGAGAAAACATCAAGTGGGGAGAGGTCTTAAGAAAGAGAGGAGAAAGAAGCACTAGACAAGGAGAGGAATGAAGGCAGACGCTGAATAACTAATCGCAAGAAGCTTTCAGGTAAGAAAATAGAAGAGTTCTGCCTTTTACAGGGTAGAGCCAAAAATCTCTTATAGATGTGAGTGAGTCTATTATCATTCTACTTGCTGTGCTGTGGAGAAGTGATCTGAGTTTCGAGAGTAAGGACATAGTAGAGACCCTCATTCACAGTGATACTGTTTGTAACCTCCATGGCGAAAAAGGACAAATTTCTCCATAGCTTGTTATAATAAAAGGAATTCAGAAGCAGCTGTGCCCTCCTAGGCCTTGGAATGAAAGGGTCTGCTAGAAAGCACTGGAGCAAGTCAGATCAACCCACCTGAATGCAGGGAGGCTCCTGGGGCTGAGGCCGGGAGGGGAGAGAACGCAGAAAAAGGAGGCTTTTTGAAGTGCGGGAGAAAAATAAAGAATATAGAATTCTGGTTGCAGTGGGAAAACAAAGGAAAACAGATACAATAGCTGAGGGTAAATAAGAGATTGTACCAAGAGAGCAGCAGGAAGAAGATGGCTCATGAAGATAGAGAGCACTTCATGAGAGAGAGCTTTGTCTGCATCCCAGGATGAAAAGCCAAGAGGAGGAAAGGCTCGTAGAACTGAATGGAGGGAAAAAGCAAAGGAAAATGAGAACAATAGACCTTCTGTAGATGGGACCCAGGCCAGGGACAGAGAGAGGGAGGGCCATTTAGCCCGAGCCAAGGCTAAAGCTTCACACCTAAGAAGTAAGAAAAGAAATGAGCCTTCGAAGAATTCAACATAAAATTTTACAAATTTGAAGCCAGCACAGCTTAAATTAGAAATATATTTTGATGCTTTACCATATAGCCACTAGAGACGCTGCATATGAAACTCGGAAAGCAGAAAAACACGGACTTCGTTTAATATGAATCAAAAGGCTGGATATAAGGAGTAAAATTTATTTTAGACCCAGGTCCTGGATTTAGGATTTATACGTGGCCAAAAATAAAAGATGCCTTCTGGACAGGATTATCATCAGAATAAAGATGTTCAAAGTATGCACATGTAAGGCATTTCAGGGATAACAGAACTGATATTCTAACTCCTAGCATATGTCAAACACTGAACCTTACCAACTGCAGGAAGTAGACAGGAAGCTCCACTGCTGATTGCCAGTTTTCCAAACGAGAAAAGGGAAATCACAAAGTCACATAACAAATGAGGCAATTTAGGCGATATTCTTTGGAATTACGTGCACTTGTGTTTGAGTTCCTGTCTTGCAGTTACTGGCTCTGTGACATTGAACAAATTGTCTAATTTTTCTGGACTTTAGTTTTATCACCCCAAAAATGGGAAGAAGGGTACTTTTCTATATGATTGCTATAAAGATTGTAAAACATGTATATAAAGAACTTACTAAAGTGTAGGATGATACCATTGTTGTTTCTTTAAAAATATTGTTGAAAATGTGGCGTCAGACTAGGAACCGGAACTTCAGATTCCTACTCCAGGGTTCTTTCAACCAAACTCTGCAGTTCAATATAAGACACAGATTGAGAATATGCTTATGATTGTGATAAAAAGATGAAAGAAGATCAGAAAGGAAATGTGGGAAATAGTTTTATAAAAGATGCGGGGAGGTATTTCAACTGAGACACAGGAAGAGCTGACAGGAATAGTCCTAAAAATAAACAAAATGTGATCTGTGGATTTAAATATTCCCAAATGTATGAAATAGGGTTGATCACTACTTATTTACATATGTATGTTAAAAGTATGATTCCGTGGCCGGGCGCGGTGGCTCACGCCTGTAATCTCAGCACTTTGGGAGGCCAAAGTGGGCGGATCATGAGGGTAAGAGATCGAGACCATACTCGCCAACATGGTGAAACCCCATCTCTACTAAAAATACAAAAATTAGCTGAGCGTGGTGGCGTGTGCCTGTAGTCCCAGCTACTCAGGAGGCTGAGGCAGGAGAATTGCTTGAACCCGGGAGGCGGAGGTTGCAGTGAGCCGAGATCGCGCCACTGCATTCCAGCCTGGCGACAGAGCGAGACTCCGTCTCAAAAAAAAAAAAAAAAAAAAAAAGTATGATTCTATAATGGTTACAAATTACTCAGCCTATTTCATGTTTGTGTTTATTAAGACAAGCCAAAAGTTGTATGTTGGGAGGAGTCGTGGGGAACTTACGAAAAATGCATCATGAGTGTTGCAAATAGACAATGAAATTTTGCCCAGGTTGTCAAATCATTACGAACAAAGCAATTCGAAGATAATTACTATTTAAAATGTGAGCTATTTACTAATTAATTACTACTTAATAGTAATTAATTAGCTGTTTACTAATTATTAATCACTATTAAATAGTAATTAATAATTAGTAAATTAATAATTTACTAATTAATACTATTAAATAGTAATTAATTAGTAAATAGTTCACATTACTATTAGTCAGTAATTACTATTTAATTACTATTAAAAAGGTAATATAGATATAAATATAGATTTTCAACATCTAAGCACCTCTACTTATAAGAATGTTAATAATAATCATTTTATTTTAATACTCGGAACACTTGTGGCCCCCATCACTCTTTGGATTCTTCTCAACCTTCTGGACAAACCTCACATTTTCAAAACATGCTTTTAAATTCCTAAGCTGAGCATCCCCAATTCATCTTTTTAGTTATGTGTGTAGTGAGACGTAAAAGACAAGACAACTACCAACATCCCTGGTATCCCAGATCATATAAATCACGGTTGAAAACTCAAAGCCAAACTTGTGATTCATTAGATGTGCACAGAAACATCCAAGTTACTAGTTTCTTTGGAATTTGCTAGAGGTTTTAAAGAAATGCTTAAGTTAAGCTATTGCACACACAAAAAAGAAACTCAGTATTTCAAATTTTTGAAAGACATTGTGTTCCAAAGTGAAATTGTTATAGGACCCTTGGGAGTATTGCTTTTCTGGTCAGAAACCTCTGTGGCTGGTGGCACCTTCACCCAAGTTTTGCTCGGGCCCACTGGGTCTACTTGTTCGGGCAGGCTGTGCTTGGCTCACACTGCTGACCTGGATTCCATGCCTCTGAAGAGGCTGGAGCAGAGCAGTGAGGGGTGTGCAAGTGAGTTAGCTGCGGTCTGGTCACTGTGCACAGTCGGGCACGCTGGCTGCTGCAGCGGGGTGGGCAGCTCCATGTGCCACCATGGGCGCTGGCTCACTGCAAGGCTGCAGCAGGACCAGGTGTACCACAAGCAGCTTCCATGGCTGGCCCTGGGGAATGCAGTGATGCCCGGGAGCTTCGAGACTCCAGAACCGCAGAGCCCCAAAGTGGGAGTCACAGTCCTGGCTGGGGAGCTCCCGGGTTTCCGCCCGGGAAGGGCCGCAGCTCTTCTCTCCTTCTTGTTGCCTACCATGTGGTGAGCAAGGGGCGTATTTCAGCCCTGTTTGTGTTACAGCTCTTTTAGCCCTGCCATTCGGCGGGTCCCAAGTTCTTGTCCTGCACCCAGGAGGAATGAGGTACTCAGACAAGCAGAGGGTGAGCAAGATCAAGAGCCTGGTTGAGGAATAGAACAGCTCGGAGGAGACCCACAGTGGGCAGCTCCTCTCCACAGCCAGGTGCTGACAGGTGTTTGGCTGTCCCCAGAGACGGGAGCTCCTCTCTGCTGGGCAGGCCATCCAACAAGAGTTCAGCTCTAGCAGAGAGGTTAGTTTCTCTTTGCAGCTGGTCAGACCATGCCCTCCCCATTGTCTCCCTGACGCTGCTTGAGTCTGGCTGAGGCTGGGGTTTTTGCGGGCCCCAGAGGGGAGGAAGTGCATGCTGACTGGTCCATGGGCAGCCATGGGTGGGCCCAGGGAAAAGCACCGCAAGTTCCCCAGCGGGCCTCGGCACTGGTGGCCCGGACCCAGGCTTCAGGCCCCCCCTGGTTTGAAGGCAGGGCCTCTCCGGGGACCGCACCATTCTGCCCAGGAGCCTATCTGCCTCCTGCTTCTGTTCATGCCACCCAGGCTGCTCATGCAAAGGGGTGCCTGCAGGCCAGCGACATGCTGTCCTCAGCAGCCCCTTCGCCTCCTTCCCGTGCTTGTCGTCGGCCAAAGTCTAGCGGGAACCGAGGTGGCAAGGAGCTGGCCTGTCAGTGCATCCCATAGTGTGTGCACACCCAGTCAGGCTGCAGCAGTGCCCCGGGCCCCCTGGCTTGCCGACTTCGCTTTCCTTTGAACTGGAGCGGGCCTCAACAGTGGGGGAAGCCAGGCAGCCAGAGCAGGCACTTCTGAGCCTCTGCGGGGCTGGGTGGGGGACACGTCCTGATCCCCAAGTGCACGCAGCGGCCCGGGCCTGGAGCCACAGCATGGCGGGGAGCTCCCGCTCTGCCAGCTCGGAGGGAGCTCCAGCTTGTCCCCAGCCCCCGCCAGCTCCACGGAGCCTGCAGCCCAGCGTTTCCTCCTCGCTGCCTGGGGCGGGGGCTCCCTGTCCTCCTGTTCCCCTCTCTGCCTGTTCCTCTGTGCCAGCCCAAGCTGCTGTCCCGCCGGGGGACAGCTCGGCCCGGCCCCAACACTGCAGCTCTCACGGCAGGCTTCGTGGGGCTCCCGGGGGGGAGCTCCGTGGGGCTCCCGGGGGGGAGCTCCGTGGGGCTCCCGGGGGGGAGCTCCGTGGGGCTCCCGGGGGGGAGCT
>NW_016107662.1:1991201-2008590 GCF_001604975.1 Cebus imitator
GCTCCGTGGGGCTCCCGGGGGGGAGCTCCGTGGGGCTCCCGGGGGGGAGCTCCGGGGACCGTCCGCCTCCTCCCTGCACCCTCCCCACAGCAGCGGCAGGCAAGAGTGGTGACGGGGGGCCGGGGGCCAGGGAGGCGGAGGCTGGGAGCAGGTCCCAAGGCCACAGGGGGTTGGGGTGGCACTGGCAGCTGCCTCGGGGACAGAGGGCACAGGGTCCCACTGCTGCCACCGCTGCGCTTCCCCACTGCAGTCGGTGTGATGGCAGTGGCCACTCTGGATGGCCTGCTGCTGCCACAAAAATGTAGTGGTAAAAGAAAACTTCATGTGATGTGGCTCTTGTAGAAATGCTAACATTGAGTTTCATAGTGCAAAGTTAATATCTATTCTTCTTACCAACAAGAAAAAGGGGCCCATTTAATTGATAAAGGTAGTGAACCAGAGGAAGAGAGATGGCAAACATAGTGAAATATTTCTTCTACTCTAACATTAATGTCTTAAAATCTTAGAAACTTGGCAGAAATCAATAGATGATCAAATTACTGTTAAAGGGGGATATTAGAAATACATAACCCGGAAATCAGAAGTATTGCTCATTTTTTCATGATACTAGGGGGTAGTGATAGGGAATGTCATGCTGTAAAATATGAAGATAGAAAACATTCTGGAAAGGAGGAAAGTTGACTATAAAGAACAAAATAAACATGAATAGCTGCTGAAATGATTTATAGTATGCATGGGTTTAAAACACTCTGTGTATACATTGTACTGGAAATAGTAAAATGAGATACGTTTTGTAAGACAAAGTTAAGGTAACATACAGAGATAAAAAGTTTGAGCAAGGATAAAGGCACAGCCTTTGGACATCCTTAAGTATTTCTGGTGATAGGTTTATAGGATTAAAGCTGACAGATTAAGAGAGAAATTGTGAATAATGTCTTTAGAAACTTGCTCCAGAGAGAGAAAAGAGTGCTCAGAGACACGAAAGAATGTGCATTCATGCCACGACAAAGCCCGGAGAAGCCAGTGCATTAACAGCAGACTGGTCAGGAAGTAGGGACCATGACGGGTTTGATGCAATGGAAATGTTCTCTGGTCCGAAGTCCTCGCTTTAGTTTCTGTGCACTTTTAAGCATCGATGGGGAAAACTTTGGTTTCATTTTTCAGTAACAAATAAATGGGGAAAGGTGAAATAATATGTACAATTGATAAAGACAGTGGTACTTCTAAAAGAAAATATAGAGAATATAAAATTGTATGTCAATGATATGACAAATATTAGTTTTCAGTTTTCAATTGGATCTTGCTTATAAAATTTTTACAAAAAAGAGCTAACATAATGACGAGGCCTAGCCTAGACATTAATTGTGTTTTCTGGTTTGACATCTCTCCCATCCCTTTTGGTAGCAAATTCCTCGTTAACCTTTGAGGTCTGCTCAGTTGCTGCCTTCTTTGTGATGCCCTTCCTTCCTCGCTGCCATGCCCTCGCCTCTCCACCCCTTCCCACTGATCCACAGCATTTCTATACCTCCATTACATTGTGGGATTATCTTCCATTCCCATTCTGGTTTCACATTTGATGGAGAATTTTTCAAGATAGGTAGACATGTTGTTTTTTCTTGTTTATGTTTTTAATTTCAGTGGCTAGCCTGTGTTCTAATTATAGTTGGTCCTTAATTCTTGTTAACTGAATGAATAATCGTAAGAGAAATCACGAGCTTTGCGAAGAAGAATGCTTAGGGGACATTTATTCTATTTGAGGTTAGACAACTAAGGATGAGTCACACCAAGTCAGCATTTTTGGTTTTTATTTTTATTTTTTTTAAGACAGGGTCTTGCTCTTGCCCAGGCTGCAGTGCAGCTTCGACCTCCTGGGCTCAAATGATCCTTCCATCTAAGCCTCTCTGGTACTATAGGTATAAGCCACCAAACCCAGCTAACTTTTTATTTTGTGTAGAAGTGGCATCTCACCATGTCACCCAGGTTGGTCTTGAACGCCTGGACTCGAGCAATCTCCCTGCCTTGGCCTTCCAAAGTGCTGAGATTACAAGCATGAACCACCATGCTCAGCGGCCAGCTCATCTTTGACAACCCAAACTGCTGGCATAGGCACAGGAATTTTCCACGATCCAGAGCAGCCAGGGTGGAATCTCGAGCTTTTGTAACTATAGCATCTTAGCATCTGTGGAATACATGAGTCCTGATAGGGGTTGTTAAGTCCTAGTGGGTGTAGGTGAGTCTTTGGGTAGAAGGTGAGTCCTGGGGCAACTGTATGCCTCTGAGTATGGCTTTTCTTCAGCTCTCAAAATATGTTACAGTTTAATTCCTGGACAGTTAATCTGGTTTCTGGTTATAATTTTGTTTTTTATTTGCACCAAAATTACTCTAAGGCCTGGACTGTCTGCTTTGTCTTTGCTGTCTCTATACACACACATATACAGATTAGTTACTGCTTTATTCAGTCCTAGACGGAGCCCTGGAGAGCGAGCGTGTGACAACCACTGCCCAGAATCTCCAGCTGCCAGCCTCCACTGAGCAGATTACATTTTCAGAATCTAACTTCTCACCATGACCTCTGCTACGGTTCCTACCCTCATCCTTGCTTGCCACCATCACCTCTCACCAACAGCCTCCCAAGATTCCTACCTACAGCTATCCTCATCCTGTTTTAGTTTATTTTCAATAGAGCAGTCAAAGTGATCCTTTGAACACTGAAGTCAGACCTTTTCGTTCTTCTGCTCAGATCAGATGACTCAGCAGTTTATTCAGTGTGAAAGCCAAATTTCCTACGATGGGCTACATGCTGCGGTTCTACTTCTGAATGCTTCTCCTGCTCATCTCCCACTTCTCACTCTGCTTCTACGTTTCTGACCTCTTTCTGTTCCTCAGTCACACTAGGCATGCTCCCGCCTCCAGCCTTTGCTTAATTCTTTCCTCTTACTGAAAGCTCTTGTCTGGGCCCGAGTCAGCTTAGAAGAACCCCAAATCTTCATGGAATATAAAAACAAAGATTTGTATTTTGCCAATGTTTCACCTCGAATAGCTTTCTAAATTATGCTAGGATTGTACCCAGACGAAAGGATGAGCCCTTACCTGACATTACAAATCTAGTGTCAGACAAAAAGAAAATGTGGGAAAACATGAAAAAACATAGGGCTCTTAAAGCTTCTTGCAAATGAATACATCCTCCCAATCACATTTCCTTAGCTACAAAAGTTGTGGGCAGGAATTTATGTCAATTCATTGGGAATTTATAATCTCAAAAGAGAAGCATGATGTGTTTTGGACAAGGTTGCAATCTATCATATGCCAAAAATCACCTTGACCTCCTCTTCTTCAAGTTTTGCATGGATGTCACCTATACAATGAGGCCAAGCATGTGGAATAATACATCCTGCTTTACAACTTCTAGGAATTCTCAGAACATTCATCACTTTCTAACTTGAAAATATCACTTAGTTTATTACTTTTTTTTTTAAAGTGTCTTGTGTTCTTGCTAGACTGTAAACTCAATGAGGTGAGGGATCTGGGACTGTTTTCCACGGATGTGTCTCAAGTAGCTATGATAATGGCTGGCACTACCTGTGGAATCAGTGAAGGAATAGATCTGAATATGAATATGACTGCTAAACTTACATTGTCTTGAGTTTGTAAAGCCTGTTGGGATATGAAAATTTACCCCTGTGGCTGCATTTCCAAACAAAAAGTTACAGAAAAGGGAAAATTGCAAGAAATAAATGTAATTTTATCTAAGTCAAAAAAAGGTGTGAATATTTTCTGATATGATTCGGGAAGACAGATTTTATGTGCCCAGAATCATGAATATTCTAAGGTTCACAGCAGGTTGACTAGAGCCATATTTTTTATTTTCTGTTTTCTATGGTACTTCTTCCATTTAAAATGACTCCAGCTCTTTCTCAAAAGTGTCAACCAGAAGCTGCTATGCCTGGCCATCAGCCCTGACCTGAGCTCAGTAAATGAATGATCTCTGAGATAAGGTGCTGGACATTCTTTCTTCTCCTGCAGGCGCTTTAGGAAGCCTTCCGGGAACAGCACTCCTCTTTCCCTGTGCCCCAGGCTTGCTTTAGGTGGAGCTGGTTTTCTGAGGCTGTTTAGTGTAGTAGATACCGGATTTTGAAATCCACAGTCAGGAGCTTAAATTCCACCTCCACAAATTTAGCTATGTAACCTTGGAAAAGTTTTTTTTTTTTTTTTTTTTAACCTTTAGAGGCCTCATTCTTTTCTTCTGTAGAATAGAGAAAATAATAACTTCATAAATAGAAGATTGTATTTTTTTAAGCAATAATAGAAGATGAGGTGCAAACATGTAAAGCTGTTCAGAGGAAATAAAGAAAATCTACTAAATGTATAAAACCAAATAAATGGTGAAAAATACAAGAGTAAAGGTATATTTAATTGTTAAGGTTATATATTGTATTATTAAAGGCATGAAACTGGGGGGAAATGGAATTATCCTATTAAAGGTATCTGTGGAGGCATTTAGTGAGACTTTTGACCATTTAAAATACGAAGAAATAAGATGCAAAAGGAAATCAGAAAATTAAAATAAAGCAAGTACATATTATTTTGTAATCAGGAGTGAACTCCAAAGATTTACAACCAATATAAAATGAATACAGTTTAAAAAAGGAAAAATAATAACAAGATGAAACTAAAAAAATAGAAAATAAAAAACAGCTACTCTTTTTTGTGCGGCGAAGAGGCAGACTTTCCTGTACATTTTTTGTGTGTGGCTGGATCCTACGATTGTTTCATCTGATGTAGGGTTGGGAACATGTTGATAATCCGACATAGCTACAGGAATGCGTAAGTGAGAAACGGGAGCACAAATCTGGAAGAAATGATGAACAGAACGAATCTATAATTGCCTTATGTTACAATGCGGTTCTTCTTTAAGAAGGGAGAGGATCCCAGCAAACCAAGGTCAAATTTTGTGTTTAATTTCCTACATTATATGACCAGTGGAAATACAGGATTCCATTGAAACAAAGAATAATATTTTAAAAAAGAAAAGAACAATTGGCAACCCAAGGAAAGACACAGCAGAGTGGAGGAGGAAAGTCAACAACTTAAAAAGGAAAACCTGGAGACTCATAAAGAACAATCAAGAAACTCTACATTAGGACTTGAGAATTGAGAAAATATTTTGAAGGTTCCCAGAAATAGAACTTGGACAAAGCAGAAATGTATTGTGACACATCTTATGTAAATTGCTGTTAAACCAGGAGAGCTCTGAAGTAGAAGAGAATTTACTTCCTCAATGGGGTTCATACCAGGCTCTTTATTTACTTTTTACTTGATCTAATATATATAGCAAATTTGTGGGTTAGGCATTATTTATTCTGTTTTCTAAAATGAACCATTCCAATTTTGGAAAAATGTGGTGACTTGCCGAAGGCTAGCTTGTATGATGTGACAGAGCCTGGATTTCAACTATGAGATGTCTGATTTGAACACCTACTTTGCTTCCCATTCCTCTACCCCGGCCCTTTAATACACCACCTCAAAGCCTTCTGGAACCATCAAGGATGAAAAAGAAAAACTGTTTTCAAATTTATTGTAAAGAGATACTATAAAGGCTCTGTGAAGAGGAAGAAAGAAAAATGGCAAAGACTAAGCATATTCAGAATAGACACATGGCCAAAAATAAAGGACACACACATATACACACACAGAGATCAATAACTGATAAAAATATATTGTAGAAGAAGAAAAATCAACTAGCAGGCAAGTCCTGTGAAAATGTTGTTGGTTTTGTTTGGTCAGTGATATGGTTCAGCTGTGTCCCCACCCAAATCTCATCTTGAATTTTAGATCCCATAATTCCCACACACTGTGGGAGGGACCCAGTGGGAGATAATTGAATCATGGGGGCAGCTACCCCATAATACTATTCTCATGGTAGTGAATAAGTCTCACAAGTTCTTACGGTTTTATAAGAGGTTTCCCCTTTCACTTGGCTCTTATTTGTTCTTGTCTGCTGCCATGTAAGACACATCTTTTGACTACCGCCATTATTGTGAGGTGTCCCCAGCCATGCGGAACTGTGAGTCCATTAAACCTCTCTTTCTTTATAAATCACCCAATCTCAGGTATGTCTTTATCAGCTGCATGAAAATGGACTAACACAGTCAGAAAAGAAACATATATGAGAATAGTTTATGATAAATCTTAGTAGAAATGTTTTAATAGTAGGAAATTTTAAGATGTAAAATATAAAACTTGGGCTACTTATTTTATAATTAATAATTCAGTAGAATCTACTTTTACAGTGTCATCTCAATTTCATTCTTACTCAAAATTTTTCTCCTTTCAATGTCCCATACAGGACATACTCGCATCTGTTATGAATCTCTTGTACTTTTGTTTCTGTCTCTAAAACGACAAAAATATTCACCTTCACAAGAGTGTCTTAAACTTTTTGTGTTATTGTGGTTAAAAATACATATCATGGAGCCAGGTGTGGTGGCTCATGCCTGTAATCTTAGCGCTCTAGGAGGCCAAGGTGGGCGGATTGCCTGAGCTTAGGAGTTCAAGACCAGCCTGGGCAACATGGTGAAATCCCGTCTCTACCAAAATACAAAAAAGTAGCTGGGTGTGGCGGCATGCACCTGTAGTCCCAGCTACTAGGGAGATGAAGGCAGGAGAATTCCTTGAACCCAGAAGGTGGATGTTGCAGTTAGCCGAGATTGTACCACTGCACTCCAGCCTGGGTGACAGAGTAAGACTCTGTCTCAAAAACAAAACAAAAAGCATATCATGAAATTTACTCTCTTAAAACATGGTTAAGTACAGAATTGTTATCTATATGCACATTGTTGTACAGCAGATTGCTAGAACCTTTTCATCTTGCATGGCTGAAACTCTATACCAATTGAATAGGAAATGCACATTTCCCCCTTCCCCAGACCCTGGCGGCTCCCAGTCTAGTTTTCATTTCTGTAAGTTTGACTACTTTGGTTACTTCATATAAATGGAACCATGCAGCATTTGCCCCTCTGTGGCTGGCTGGCTTATTTCACTGTGCATAATGCCCTCAAGGTTTTGCCACGTGGTAGTATATGACAGCATTACCTTCTTTTACAAGGCTAACTAGTATTCCATTGGATGTATACACTACATTTTCTTCATCCATTTATCCATATGGACATTTAGGTTATTTATAACTCTTGGCTATTATGAAAAATACTGCAATGAATATGAAAGTACAAATATTGCTTCAAGTTCCTGTTTTTAATTTTTTGAATAAATACCAAGAAGTGAGGTTGCTGGATAATATTTTGGTTCTCTTAAAATTTTTTTGAGTAACCTCCATACAGCTTTTCATGGTGGCTGCACCATTTTACATTCCCACTAACAATTCTCATCAACACTTGTTATTTTCGTTTTTTTTCTTTTCATTCTAACGGTTGTGATGTGATATCTGATTGTGATTTTGTTTGTATTTCTTAATACTTTGTGATGTTGGAAATTTTTCCATATACCTGGTGACCATTTGTATGTAGTCTCAGAAAAATGTCTATTTAAATCCTTTGCCCATTTTAAAATTGACTTTTTTCCCCCTGCTATTGAATTATGGGCATTCCTTATATATTTTGGATATTAACCCCTTACGGGTATATGATGTGATGTTTAATTTTAGATGTCAATTTGACTGAATTAAGAAACACCCAGATAGTTAGTAAAGCATTATTTTTGGGTATGTCTGGAGGGTGTTTTTAGAAGAGATTAGCATACCAATTAATGAACTGAATAAAGATCTGAACTCACCCATCGTTGGCAGGCACCATCCAAATTAGGCTGAGGCAACCTAGATAAAACAGAGGAAAGGCAAATTCATGGTCGCTTGCTCCCTCTTCTGAAACTGGAAACACCCATCTTTTGCAGCCCCTCGATACTAGAAGTCCAGGTTCTCTAATCTTAGAACTCTGGGGCTTGCAGTGGAGCCCCCAGTTTCTCAGGGCTTTTGTCTCAGGCTGAGAGTTATTCCATTGGCTCCTCTTGTTCCCAGGCATTTGGAGTTGAATGAACCCATGTTACTGTCTTCCCTGACTCTCCAACTTTCAGTCAGAATAGTGCGGGACTTCACAGTCTGCTTAATTATGTGAGCTAATTCCCATAACAAATCCCTTTTCCAGTATCTATCTATATATGTCCTATTGATTCTGTTTCTGTGAAGAACCATGACTAACATACCTGATTAGCAAATGCTTCCCCTCATTACATAGGTTGCCTTTTCTCTCTGTTGATTGTTTTCCCTGTGTGGAAGCTCTTTAGTTTGATATACTCCCGCTTGTTTATTTTTTGTTGTTGTTGTCTGTACTTTTAGTTACAGGTCTAAGAAATTCTTACCAAGAACAATAAATTTTCTCCTGTGTTTTCTTTTAGGAGATTTATAGTTGCAGCTCTTACATTTAAGTCTTTAATCCTTTTTAGAGTTTTTTTTTTCTGTGTGTGGCTTAAGAATCCAAATTTATTTTATGTTTTTGCATATGTGCAAAAACACAATTTGTTGAAGAGACTGTCCTTTCTCTGTTGTGTAATCTTAGTTTCCTTGCAAAAATGTCATTTGATTGTATATGTATTAGTTTGTTTCTGAGCTTGTATTCAGTTCCATTAATCTACATGTCTGCATTTATGCTGGTGCCATACTGCTTTGATTACTGTAGCTTCGTAATGTGTTTTGAAGTCAGAAAGTTTGAGTTTGCCAGCTTCATTTTTGTTTCTCAAGATTGTTTTGACTATTCAGGGGTCTTTTGTGATTCCATGTAAATTTTAAGATGTGTTTTTCTACTTTTAAAACGATACTGGGATTTTGATTAAGATTGCATTTCATGTATAGATCACTTTGAATAGTATTGATATTTTAACAATATTAAGTCTTCCAATCCAAGAACATGGGATACTTTTCCATTTATTTGTGTCTTTAATTTTTTAGCAGCATTGTGTAGTTCTCACTATACAAGTCTTTTGCCTCAAGTTTATTCATAAGTATTTTAGTCTTTTTAATGCTATTGTAAATAAGATTGTTTTCATTTCCTTTTTGAACTGCTTATTATTAGTATATAGAAATGCAATTGATTTGTGTATGTTGGTTTCATATTCTGCAACTTTAATAAATATTTTAATTATTACTAAGTTTGGTGTGATTTTTAGAGTTTTATACATATAAGACCATGTCATCTTCAAACAAAGGTAATTTCACTTCTTTCTTTTGGATTTAAATGCATTTTATTTCTTTTTGTTGCCTAATTGCTCTAGTTAGGACTACTAGTACTATGTTCAATAGAAATGGTAAGATGGGCATCCTTGCCTTGTTCCTAATCTTAGAGGAAAAACTTTCAGTTTTCCCCCATTGAGTATGGTGTTAGCTATGAGATTTTCATATATGGTTTTTGTTATACTAAGATAATTTCCTTCTATTCATAATTTAGTGAGTGTTTTATCAAAGAAGTGTGTTAAATTTTGTCCAATGTTTTCGCTGGATCAATTGAGAGGATCTTGTAATTTTTATCCTTCATTCTGTTAAAATAGTATATAACATTGATATATTTTTGTATGTTGAATTATTCCTGCATTCCAGAAATAAATATCACTTATTCATGGTACATGATACTTTCAGTATACTTTTGGATTTTATTTGCTATATTTTGTTGATGATCATTTGCATCTATATTCTTCAGGAATATTGGCCTATAATTTTCTTTCTTTCTCTTTCTTTCTTTCTTTCTTTCTTTCTTTCTTTTTCTTTCTTTCTTTCTTTCTTTTTTTCTTTCTTTCTTTCTTCTTTCTTTCTTTCTTTCTTTCTTCTTTCTTCTCTTTCTCTCTTTCTCTCTTTTTCTTCTTTCTTTCTCTCTCTCTCTCTCTCTCTCTCTCTCCCTCCCTTCCTCTCTCTCTCTCTCCCTCCCTCCCTCTCTCTCTCTCTCTCTCTCCCTCTCTCTCTCTCTCTCTCTCTCTTCTTTCCTTTTGAGTTTCACTCTTGTTGCCCAAGCTGAAGTGCAATGGTGTGATCTTGGCTTACTGCAACCTCTGTCTCCTGGGTTCAAGTGATTCTCTTGTCTCATCCTCCTGAGTAGCTGGAATTACAGGCATCTGCCACCACACCCAGCTAATTTTGTATTTCTTACTAGAGACGGGGTTTCTCCATGTTGGTCAGGCTGGTCTTAAACTCCTGACCTCAGGTGATCTGTCTGCCTTGGCCTCCCAAAGTGCTGGGATAGCAGGCGTAAGCCACAATGCCCAGCCAATTTTCTTTTCTTGTTGTGCTTTGTCTTGGTTTGGTATCAGGATAATGCTGGCTTCAGAAAACACATTTGAAAGCAGCCCCTCCTCTTTAATGTTTTTTGGAAAAGTTTGAGAATAATTTTCATTAATTTTTCTTTAAATGTTTGATAGAATTCTTAGTGAAGCCATCTGCTTCTGGGCTTTAGTCTTTTTAGAGATTTTGGAACACTTATTTAATCTTCTTACTAGTTCTAGTTCTTTTCAGATTTTCTATTTCTTCATCATTCTCCCTTGGTGGTTTGTATGTTTCTGGGAATTTATTTATTCATTCTAGGTTATCCAATTTATTGGTGTATTATTTACAGTCATCTCTACTAACCTTTTTATCTTTATGGTATCAGTTCCAATGTCTTCTTTTTAATTTCTGATTATGTTTGAGTCTTCTGTTTAAGTCCAGCTAAACTTTGACAATCTAGCTGGTGTTTTGAAAATAATAAACTCTTAGTTATGAATTTTTCTATTGCTTTTCTTTTCTTTGCTTCACTTATTTCTAATCTTTTTCTTTTCCTTCTTCTACCTTTGGGCTTATTTTGTTCTTTTTTCTAGTTCTTTGAGATATAAAATTAGGTTGCTTACTTGAGATCTTTCTTTCTTTTTACCATAGGCTTTACTGCTATAAACCTTCCTTTTAGTATGTTTTTGGTGCTTCCGGTATGTTTTAATATGTTGTGTTTTCATTTTTTTTTTGTTTTAGATTTTCCAATTTCGCTTTTGATTTCTTCTTTGACCTATTGCTTACTCAAGAGTATATTGCTTAATTTTCATATATATTAGTTTTCCTTTTGCTCTTTTTAGTTTTAGTTTATTATGGTTGAAAAGAAACTTGTTATGATTTCTACCTTCTTAAATTTATTGACTTGTTTCATGACATAACACATGACATTTCTTGGAGAATATTACATGTGCACTTGAGAATAACGTGTATTCTGCTGCTGTTGGATGGTTTGCTCTCTACATATTTATTAGATCCATTTGGTATAGCATTGTTTAAATCCTATATTTCCTTAATGCTCTCTATTCTTGATGTTCTATTCATTATTGTAAGTGGGTATTGGAATCTCCTACTGTTATTGTGTTGTTATCTATTTTTCCTATCAATTCAGAGAATGTTTGCTTAATATATTTGAGTGTTCTGATAATGAGTGCCTATATATTTATAATTGTTCTATATTTTTGGTGAGTTGACCCTTTTATTGTTGTATAATTCCCTCCTCTGCCTCTTGTACAGTTTTTGACTTAAAGTCTATTTTGTTGGATGCCAGCATGGCTAATCCTGCCCTCTTTTCATGATCATTTGCATAGACTCTTGTTCCATCCTTCCACTTTCAGCCTATATGTACTTAAATTTAAAGTGAGATTTTTGTAGACAATATTTACAGTATAAGGTTTCCCAATTCAAAAATTCAGAATTTGAAAAGCTCCAAAATACTCAACTGTTTTAGGGCTGACATGATGTTGTAAGGAAATGCTAATTGAATCGTTAAAGACTTTGTGTTTTTAGATTTTTAATGCTTACCTGGTAAGGATAATGTAAATGTTCTGAAATCCAAAATAATCTCAAATTTAAAACACTTCTGATCTTAAGCATTTTGGATAAAGAATTCTCAACCTGTAGTTTCATCTTGTTTATTTTTATCTTATTATCTATTTAGTCACTCTGTATGTTTTAATTGAGGAGCTGAATCTATTTTCATCTAAAATAACGGCTGATAAGGAAGGACCCATACTGCTCTTTTGTTAATTGTTTTCCCTGTCTTGTATTTTTTGTTCCTCTTTTTCTTTCTTGCTGTCTTCCTTTATATTTTGTTAATTTTTTGTAGTGGCATGCTTTCATTCCTCTTTTGGATTCTTCTATCCTATCTTCTATCGTATCTTCTA
Organism: Cebus imitator; assembly: GCF_001604975.1. Classification (NCBI taxonomy): domain Eukaryota; kingdom Metazoa; phylum Chordata; class Mammalia; order Primates; family Cebidae; genus Cebus; species Cebus imitator. Next base: position 2,003,382 of record NW_016107662.1, read on the forward strand.
TAGGTATTTTCTTCGTGATTACCATGGCCCTTATAGAAAACATCTCATAACAATCTATTTCAAGCTAACAACAACTTAATGTCAATGCCAAACTCTGCTTCTACTACCTGCACAAACTTGATGCTATTGATGTACAAATTACATCTTCTGATCTTACTGATGTTACAAATTACATCTTTTGATCTTACTGATGTTACAAATTACATATTGTGTATCCATTAGCATATTTTTATAGTTATAGTTTGTTTTTCTATACCTTTTTCTTCTAACTTCTATACCATAATTAAAATTTATTTATACACTGCCAATACAGTATTACTGTATTCAGTATTTGTTTATGTATTTTGTTTTATTTATGCTTTCACATAGTTTTGTATAGCTGTTTAGCATCCTTTCATTTCAACTTGAAGAACTCATTTTAGCATTTATTTTAAGACAAGGCTGGTGGTGATGACAAATCCCTAGCCCCTACCAGCTTTTGTTTATCTGGGAACGTCTTCATCTATCTTTCAATTTAGAAAGGCAGTTTTCCTGGATTTAATATTCTTGGTTTACGGTTACATTCTTTTGGTTCTTTGAATATACCATTATAATCTCTTAATATTTTCTGGCCTGAAATATTTTTGCTGAGAAATTGGCAGATAGATGTACAGGGGATACTTTGTACATGATAAATTGCCTTTTTCTTTCTGCTTTCCAAATTTGCTTTTTTCCTTGATATTTGACTGTTCAATTATAATGTGCTTAGGTATTGAGCCCTTTCTATCTAGAATTCAGATGTCCATTTTCTTCCCCAGATTTGGGGAGTTTTCCAACATTTTTTCTTCAAATAAGCCTTCTTCCCCTTTCTCTTTCTCTTCTCCTTCTGAGAATGTATAATATGTATATTTTTTGCTTGATGATGTCTCATAAGTCCTTAAGCTTTATTTACTCTTGTTTTATTTTATTTTCATTTTGTTTCCCTGACTAGATAATTTCAAATGATCTGTTTTGTGATCACAGATCACTTCTTTCTTCTGGTTGTTCAGGTCTGCAATTGAATGTTTCTAGTGAATTTATCAATTTAGTTATTGTAGTCATCAGCTCTAACATGTCTGTTTTGTTCTTTTATATATATATATATTTTATCTCTTTGTTGCCATCTTGGCTCACTGCAATCTCTACCTCCCAGGTTCAAGTGGATATTCTCATTTTGTTTGTTCATCATTTCCCTAAGCACATTGAGCATCTTTATAATGATTATTTTAAATTCATTGCTAGGTAATTCACATATCTTTAGAGACAGTTTCTAGAGATTTATTATGTTCCTTTGACTGGGCAATGATTCTGGTTTTTGCATGCCTCGTAGTTTTGTGTTGTTTTTGTAGATTAATAAAAAAAGCCACCTCTTTCAGTCTTTACAGATTGGCTTTACAGAGGGAAAGACCTTCACCAATCCGTTTGGCTAGAGATTCTGGAGACTGCTGAAATCTTTTCTGTAGATGCATCTTCTCTACATTTGTGTGCATGAATTCCCAATTAAAGTGATTGGCTGGTTTGTTTTTTAGGAACTCATACTCACTTGCTCCCTCTGAATTCTGTCTGCAATACTGCAGATTCTCTGAAGCTATTACAAGCCAGACAGCTCTCTTTGTTCTTAGCAGTCCCCAGGCATCCAGTATGTGCTGGGTCCTCTCAACACCCCAAAATAGGTGAGACAAAAACTAGTCCCTTGGGTAGCCCCCTAAAAAATGGCTATGTTGGACACATATTCCAACTGTTTCCCTCTACAGAAAGAAGCCAGAAGTGGAAGGTTTTTAAACCACTATTCTATGCTCAGCTAGGGGAGGGACTATGACAGGTGAATACAGGTTAGTCTAAACCATTACATTTGTTCTCAGAGGCCCCCAATATGATGCTGTTTTCTGACAGCACTTAGATTTAGGCAAGTTAGAAACTAGTTTCTAAGGCAGGACTCCTGAAAATTCACAATGATGGATGTGCAGTCCAGTCCTCTCTTTCCTTCCCTAGGGAGAAGCTGGGAACTAAGCATTTCTTTCCAGCTGTGCTACATTGTCACAAGGGGAAACTATGGCAAGTAAATGCCACAGATTTTCTTACTGGCTTCAATGTGGCTGCTTTTGTGCTTGAATCGGGTACATGAGTCTCTTAACTGGTTCTAGATTTCTCACAAAGAGAAATGGTCTCTGTATTATTGTTACTGTTATTACTGAGTCAGTGTCTCCACTGAGGAAATGAGAGTCTAGGACCTCCTAGTTTTTATCTTGCTGACATCACTGTCTTGTTTTAAGCTTCTTTAAGGAAACAAAGTATGATAAAAACCAAAGTCAGTAATTAAAAATACATATCTTCCAATTTGATCTTTGTACTTTTTAGCCAGCTGTTGGAACTGATACCTATAGTTTTATCTTTAGTTTAATCGTTATTTTTTATATTTTCTTTGAAATATATTATTTTAGTAATCCCTAATATCTTTTCATTATCTTCTGTTTAATTAGATTTTAAGTCTTTCTCAATTACAGTAAATCATTCAATAGAGACACTTCAATTGCCATCATTGACTGATTTCTCTGCACTAACAATCGTCATGATTGAAACAAAGAATAGTAATTAAATGAAGCTTGTTTGCTTATATAAAATGCTTATTGTTTTAAAAATACCCGATGCTATGAAAGCTTTTCTATATGCACAATACATTCGTTTAAAATATCTATGTGACTAAATCGTGGTCTCTAAAGCTTTATATGTTGAAGCCCTAACTCCCAATATGACTGTATTTGGAGAAAAGAACTATATGGAGGTAATTAAAGTTTAATGAGGTAATGGTGATGGAGTTTTGATACAATAAGATTAGCATCCTTTAAGAAGAGACATCAAAAAGCTTGTCCTTTATCTCTATGTGAGGAAACAAAAGGTCATTTGAACTCACAGCAAAATTGTGGCTGTTTGCAAGGCAAGAGAAGAGGCTTCAGAATGAAAGCTGCCTTACTGTCACCTTGATCTTGGACTTCCCAGTCTCGAGAAATCTAATAAAAAATTTTTGTTATTTAGGCTATACAGGATATGTTATTTTGTTATGGTAGCCTGAGCAGATGAAGACAGGATCCATTTGTAAACAGTGAATGTTCAAGACAGAATTTATAATATATATATTTGAAGTTTCTTTCTTTCCCTACTGCTGTACCATTTGCCTCTTCTTAGAGGTTTCTTACATTAGTAGTGTATTTCTTGAGATTCCTGCAGATGGCGAATGGGGCAATACTACTGGAAACTGTATTTCAGAATAGATGCTCCAAGGATTGGGGGTTAACTTTTTAATTATAGCAATAGCAAAAATCATTTCTAAAAGATACCCACATCTATAGGTTTAAAAAGACAAGTATAAGTTTTTAAATATCATCCTATATTTGTGTTATAATGAACAAAATAATACTACAATACTTTTATTATAGTACCATTTCCCAGAAGCCCAAAGCTTTTAAGAGAAGTTCTTATATATACCGTTTGAAAGCAATGGAAATGCTGAAGGCATGGCATTACGGCATTAGGGTGATACTCTGCTAGCTAAAAAGTTGAACTAGATATATGACTGCCAAGGTTCTTTGCCATGCAGCATGCCATGTCTCAAACAAGAGAGGGTTTTTTAATGTTGAGTAACAAAAGCTCAGATAAAGACCTCCTATATGTCAGGTACTGGTTGGCCAAGGAACAAAGTCTACTTTTCCTGCGAGGTAAGTTAAATTTATAACTATTTTACAACTTGTTTAAACATAAAATTCATGTTTCTGGCATCTGTATATTTTTTAATTTATTTTTTTTATTTTTATGGGTACGTAGTAGGTATATATATTTATGAGGTACATGTGATATTTTGATATCGGCATACAATGCATAGTAATCACATCAGAGTAAATGGGGAATCCATCACTTCAAACATTTATAATTTATTTGTGTTCCAAACATTCCACCTGCACTCTTTTAGACAATTTTAAATGTATATTAAATTATTGTTGACTGTAGTCACTCTTTTTTGCTATCAAATGCCAACTCTTATTCATTCTATCTGACTATATTTTTTTACCCATGAATCATATCCACTCCTCTCAACCTTCACTATGCTTCCCAGACTCTGGTAACCATCATTCTACTGTCTATCTCCATGAGTTCAATTGTTTTAATTTTCCTTCTCCCATAAATAAATGAGAACAAGTGAACTCTGTTTTCCTGTGCCTGGCTTATTTCACCTAACATAATGTCCTCCAGTTCCATTCATGTTGTTGTAAATGATGGAATATCACTCTTTATTATGGCTAAATATTACTCCATTGTGTGTATTTTCTTTATCCATTCATCTGCTGATGGACACTTAGGTTGCTGCCAAATCTTGACTATTGTGAATAGCGCTGCAATAAATGGAAGAGTGCAGATATCTCTTTAACATACTGATTTCTTTCTTTTGGGTATTTACTGAGCAGTAGGATTGCTGGATCATATAACAGTTCTATTTTTAGTTTTTTGAGTGGTCTTGAAACTGTTATCCACAGTGGCTGTACTAATTTACATTCCCATCAAGAGTATATGAGAGTTCCCTTTTCTCCACAACCTCATCAGCATTTGTTATTGCCTGTCTTTTGGATAAAAGCCAGTTTAACTGGGGTGAAAAGATACCTCATTGCAGTTTTGATTTGCTTTTCTCTGATGATCAATTATGTTGAGTACTTTTTATATTCCTGGTTTTCATTTGTATGTCTTCTTTTGAGAAATGTCTATTCAAATATTTTGCTTGTTTTAAAATTAGATTATTACATTTTTTTCTGTAGAGTTGTTTGAATTTTTGGTTAACAAATTCCAGTTATTAATTCCTTGTCAGATGGATAATTTGCCAATATTTCTCCATTTTTTGAGTTGTATTTTCATTTTTAAAATTGTTTCCTTTGCTGTGTAGAAGTGTTTAAAGTTAATGTGATACCGTTTTTTCCATTTTTGCTTTGGTTGCCTGTGCTTGTGGGGTGTTACTCAAGAAGCCTTTACCTGGACCAATGTCCTGAAGAGTTTCTCCAATGTTTTCCTGTAGTAATTTCATCATTTAAGGACTTAGATTTAAGTCTTTAATCCATTGTGATTTGATTTGTATTTCTCTGATAATGTTGAGCATCTTTTCCCATGCTCATTGGACATTTTATATCCTCTTTGGAAAAGTGTTTATACA
>NW_016107662.1:2008606-2013093 GCF_001604975.1 Cebus imitator
CCATTTTGATGTTTTTTTTGTGTGTGTGTGTGGTAAGAGACAGGTGTCTAGTTTCATTCTTTTGCATCTGATATCTAGTTTACCCAGCACCATCTATTAAAAAGACTGTCTTTTCCCCAGTCTATGTCTTTGGCACCTTTGTTGAAAGTGAGATCACCACATAGACAAGGATTTGTTTCTGAGTTCTCTTTTGTTTTATTGGTCTATATATCTGTATTTATGCCAGTACCTTGCTGTTTTGGTTACTATAGCTCTATAGTATAATTTGAAGTCAGGTAATGTGACTCCTCAACTTTTGTTCTTTTTGCTCAGGATTGCTTTGGCTATTATGGGCCTTTTGTGGTTCCACATAAATTTTAGGATTATTTTTTCTATTTCTGTGAAGAATGTCATCGGTATTTTGATAGTGATTGGGTTGAATGTTTAGATTGCTTTGGATGCTATGAACGTTTTATCATGATTGATTTATCCAGTTCAAAACATGGATATCTTTCCATTTTTTGGTATCCTCTTCAGTTTCTTGCATCAGTGTTTTATTGTTTTCATCGCAGAGATTTTTCACTTTTTTGGTTAAGTTAATCTCTAGGTATTTAATTTTATCTGTGGCTATTGTAGATGTGATTAATTTTTTGATTTCTTTTTGGATTGTTTACTGTTGGCATATTGAAATGCAATTGATTTTTGATGTTGATTTGGTATCCTGAAGCTTTACTGAATTATAATTATCAGTTCTAGCTGTTTCTTGGTGGATTCTTTACATGTTTCCAAATATAAGATTACATCATCTGCAACAAGGGGATTATCTGACTTCTTCCTTCCCAATTTGGATGCCTTTATTTGTTTCTGTTGTCTGATTGCTCTAACTAGGACTTTCAGTACTATGTTGAATAACATTGGTGAAAGTGGGTATTTTTGCCATGTTTCAGATCTTAAGGAAAGGCTTTCAGATTTTTCTCATTTGGTTTACTAGCAGTGGGGACTATAATATGTGGCTCTTACGGTATTGAGATCTTTTCCTTCTATAGCCAGTTTTTTTAAGATTTTTATCATGAAGGATGTTGAATTTCATCAAATGCCTTTCCAGCATCAATTGAAATGATCATAGAGTTTTGGTCTTTCATTCTGTTGATTTGATGTATTACACTTATTGATTTGTTTATGTTAAACCATCCTTGCATCCCATTGATCATGATGAATGATCTTTTCATTCATCATGTGTTATTAAACTCAGTTTTTTCATATTTTGTGTTATTAAACTCAGTTTTTTAGTATTTTGTTAAGGATTTTTGCATCAGTGTTTATCTGGAATATTGTTCTGTAATTTTCTTTTTTGGATGTGTCTTTGTTTTCGGTATCAGGGTAATACTGGCCTCACAGAATGAGTTTGGAACTATTCTTTCCTCCTCTATTTTCTGTAATAATTTGAGTAGGATTGGTATTAGTTTTTCTTTAAATGTGTGGTAAAATTCAGCAGTTAACCCATCAAGTTCCAGGATTTTCTTTGCAGGGAGACTTTTTTTTTTTTTAATTATGGCTTCAATCTCATTAGTTGTTATTGGTCTGTTCAGGCTTTGGATTTCTTCATTGTTTAATCTTACTAAGTTGTATGCTTCTAGGAATTTCTCCATTTCTTCTAGATTGTCCAATTTATTGGCATATAGCTGCACAGAGGAGTCTCTAATGATTCTTTGAATTTCTGCAGTATCAGTTGTAATGTCATCTCCTTTTTTATATCTGATTTTGTTTATGTCATTTTTCTGGTTTTTTAGTCAGTCTGGCTAAGATTTGCCAATTTTGTTTATCTTTTCAAAAAGCCAACTCTTTGAGTCCATTTTACATTGCTGAGATACTACCTGAGATAGGGTAATTTATACATAAAAGAGGTTTAATTGACTCACAGTTCTGCATGGCTGGAGAGGCCTCAGGAAACTTACAAGCATGGCAGAAGGCAAAGCGGAAGCAAGGCATGTCTTACATGGTGACAGGAGGGAGAGAGATTGTGTATGGGAAACTGCCACTTTTAAACAATCAGATCTGTGAGAATTCTCTCAGTATCATGAGAACCGCATGGGGGAACCACCCTATCCAATCACTTCCCACCAGTTCCTTTCCTTGACATGTGGAGATTATAACTTGAGATAACATTTGGGTGGGGACATAGAGCCAAACCATCTCACCAACAGTTTCTTTCATTGATCTTTTGTATTTTTATTTTCATTTTGATTTCATTTATTTCTGCTGTGATGTTCATCATTTCTTCTCTTCTGTCAGTTTGGGTTGGGTTTGTTTTTTTCTATTTCTTTTATTTTCTCTTGTTAACACATCATAGCTTTATTCAATAACATAGAGTAGAATATTTAATACAGAAAAAATGAAGAAAAGTACCTTAGAATGACCAATGAGCTCACCAGCAAGTTGATATTTCAGGAAAAAAAGTAATACATGACAGAAAATTCAAGAAGAAATGCACGATATGAAGAATGAAAACTTCCCTCTCTTTACTTTCCCCTACCTAGTAATCCCTCTCTGAGCATGTCTTTTTTTTTTTTTTTGAGATGGAGTTTTGCTCTTGTTGCCCAGGATGGAGTACAATGGTGCAATCTCAGCTCACCATAACCTCTGCCTCCCGGATTCAAGTAATTCTCCTACCTCAGCCTCCGGAGTAGCCAGGACTCAGTCCTTCTTTTAAAGGCAATGAGTTCCCTTCTCGTCCAGGGTATGTCTAGAAATGTCAATCAGGAGCTAGAACCTAGAACAGGAGCCTGGACTCTGTCTGGTGCCCATTCTACTGTAGCCGAGATGGTATCCAAGTTATAAGACAGTTTTCTTTACACTTCCCTCTCCTCTCCTCAAGCAGAGGGAATAAATGTCACCCAGAGCTGTGGTTTGTGTTGCCTGGGGTTGGGGGAGGAGTGATACATGCACTAGCTTGGCCACCCTAGCTGGTGTCTCAGTAGGTCATGTGTACTACAAGTCCACTGGTACTGAGCCCAGCGCAGCACCAGGACTTGCCTAGGAATTGCAGTCCCTGTGGCCTTGATGAATTTCAAGATTATTTAGAACCCCAGAGCACATTAGCCTGCAGTGCTGGGGCTAGTCAAAACTTGGGTTCTGCCCTCGGGAGTGGGTGATTCACCTGCAGCTAGGGTTGGTCTAAATGCTTCCTCCATGAGTGCTGGCTGAATTCTGCCCCATGTTGGTTTCTGCTGTGACAGAGCAGCACTGAGTTCCAATGCAATGCTTCACAATAACTGTGCTGTCTCTCCTCCAAGCACACAATTCTCTCTCCACACCATGTGGCTCCTACTGAGCGATGGTGAAGGGGTGGTGTCAGCAACAAGCCTTTTTCAACCATCTTTAGTGCCTCTTTCCTTGATATGATGTTAAAACCAGGCACTGTCATTGCTCCTCTTAGTTTTCGTTCTTAGGAAGATAGTTTCCTGTGTAGATAGTTATTCAGTTTGGTGTTCCTGCAAGGGAAGTGATTGTCAGAGGCTTCCATTTGATCAGCTTGCTCTGCCTCCTTATGCATCTGTTTTTTACATTAAAAACCTTATTTTTATAGTTTTCTAACTTAATTTAGACCTTCATGTCTTTGTGGGAAATCACTGACTTGGAAAATGTTTATAAACTGTGCACTGGCTAAGTATATAAAAAGCAGCATATCTGAATATTTATTTAGTTTCACTGCCTTTTTTGGCTTTTCTTTCCCCTACCTATTTGGTGAAGCAAGTGAAATTATGTCTATGCACAAGCATTTGTTCATTAATTTAGTCATTTGTTCATTCAACAAATATTTTCTATATTTACAATAAATACTATGTCAGACTCCATTCTGAGGTGTATGGTGTACTTAATCATGAGGGCTAATTTTTATTTGCTGCATACAATGTATGACATTTTGCTGAGTGTATTATATGTATAATTATCTTTCACAACAATCCTATAAAGTAAATACTATTTTCTACATTTTTACATTGAGAACAAGAGTTAGAAATTGTATTGAAATAGAAAAATGGTAAATCTGGTCTTGGTAACTGGAAACCAAATCTTGATGTCACCACTGGATCAAGCTTCATCTAAACTGAATTTGATTGCTGGTAATTTTAGTTATCTTGGGCCAAGAAATTCCTTCTATCCTTTGAACTATTTTCAATGGGTTTTAATGCCACCAAACCAAAGCATTATAACTGATGCCCTTCAAATTCTATGTTATCTTTCCTCAGCCATAACCAAAGCTATATTAAATTGCTTCAAATTTCACCAAGCCCAACATGGTTCATGTCCTCATGGACCTTATAGTTTATTGAATAAAAAACTGACAAGAAAAAAGATTGTTGAAGTGTAGCAACAGGAAAGAGCAAGATAATATGTATGACAGCGCATATCACAACTACCCAAACTGATGTGAAAGAAGGTGGCCCGCTAGGAGGTAAGAACAGGCAAACCCAGATTTTGCACATCTCCAGTTTTTATCATTATTTTTT
>NW_016107662.1:2013390-2022572 GCF_001604975.1 Cebus imitator
CTCTATTGACCAGGCTGGATTACAATGGGACAATCTTGGTTCACTACAACTTCTGCCTCCTGGGTTCGGGTGATTCTCATGTCTCAGCCTCCCGAGTAGCTGAGATTACAGGCACCTGCCACCACCTCAGGCTAATTTTTGTATTTTTAGTACAGCCGGAGTTTTGCCATGTTGGCCAGGCTGGTATAGAACTCCTGACCTCAGGTGATTTGCCCACCTTGGCCTCCCAAAGTGCTGGGATTACAGGAATGAGCCATCACACCCGGCTTCACTTTTCCATACTTCTGCTAAGCAGATAAACTATTGGACTTCTGACTTGAGAAGCCCTTGGGGAGTGAGCCCTTGTGGTATCCAAGGAGACAGTGAAATTCTTCCAACAGCTTCTTACCATAGCTATTACCACATTCTGTAGTTGCTCAGATTATTTATGGTTTTTCCCTCTGATTCCATAATCTCTACCCATTTAACCTACTTTTCCTTTTGCTACACTTCTTTTCTTTACATTAATCAAACAAAGATAATCAAAACATGCTCATCTGTTTAATATTAATAGCTATCATTTATCAAATTAAAGTGCATTTTATGGTTCAGGCACTGTGTAAGTAACTTAAATGCAATAACTCATCACAACCATCTTACAAAGCACATCATTAGCCCCATTTTATAAATTAAAAAATCAAAGGATTATGTTCTTATTGTTTTAGGTGTTGGATCTGAGAATCAAATGCGAAATTCAGCTCCAAAGCGTACCTTCCCAGCACTTTCCCTGACTGACTTTATTTAGATCTCATGTGTTTAGAGATTAAGGAGGATTATCCTTGTTAAGTTTAAACAAAATCAATAAAACCTGGCTTTGTTTTCAGTCCACTTCCACAAAAACTTGCGTATGATCTATGATGTTATTTTATCATTGACTCTGATATCGTATGCTCTGTAATTTTCCTTTAAACCTGTTCTTCTTTTTCAGATGACAACTCCTAGTGTTATGCAGTAAAAAATTAATTTTGGTATACATATTCCATGAACGAAAATTGCTCAATATATAGACATCTTCCATATGGAATTGACTTTTCTACTTTTAGACCAAAGGTGTTTATTTCCTTTCTAGTGGTCCTCTGTAGTGTTCTGTGTTCTTAAACTTGAACCTTCTTCCCTTAAATTAGAAATGTTTCTAGCCTATTCACTTCTCTCCCTCCTACCTCTGATGCACAGAAATCCTGTGGCTATTGTTCTGGCCTGATATAGGGAAAGGGAAGAACTCATTGCCACGTCTGTAGGGCTGGATTTGTTGAGACTGTTCCTAGCTTTTGGAGTTAGAATTCAAAATTTTCACTTAAACGGTAGTTATATTACTGAGTCTTACAATCGTTTCTGAAAAAGCATGCACTCCTGCATCAGAATCAACAAGGGTGCTTTTTAAGGAGGCAGGTTCATGGACCTCATCCCAGACCAGCTCAATTAATATCTCTGTGGATATTGTTCCTAAGTCTACATTTTTAGAAGATAAATTTAAAACCCAATGCTTCCATTCCTTCCTAGAATTTAAGAATAGCTTCAGCAGAAGGGGAGTTTTGTAGATTATCCTGAGAACTTGCGTAGTGTAAGTAGTTTAAGGTTGGGAGCTGGTTATTTAAAATACCCCACTGCCTTATTAAAAGTTGACTCCTGGTAGCTGGATAAATCTTTGCTGAGAAAAGTGATGGATGTGGAAATGTTATTTTTGGAGATAAAGCTGGTACTATATTTAACTATCCTTTTGATACAGGGCATATATTGGGGCAGGGAGTAGGCAGGGAGAGAGGGAAAGGAAGAAAATTCTCCAAGAGGGAAAAAGAGTAGGTAGCCGGTCTCTGTGTTATTGAGGGTAGCAAAGAATGATTGCTTGATGGAATAGCCAAGGAGATTCAGGGGATTGGGAAGAGGCTGGTGCAAAAGGGAACTTTCAAGTGAAATGCTGCATGTGACAGTATGAATAATTGCTTTGACCCCATTGATATTCAGAAAAAGCATAAAGCCCATAATTCACTTGAAGAGGTAAGCTCTTTTGAGAAAGCTGGTGATGCTGTAAGATTCCTTCCAGGTCATTATAAGTCAAAACAGAGTCCACCTGCATATGTGAGATGGCAGCTGTACATCCTGGGGGGTGATCAATGTATAGACACTATGAGAATATATCATACACCTGCCAACCCTTCCAGATCTCCAAGCTATCTGTATTGTTTTGTATTTTGTGGTTGGGGGATGAGGAGAATCAGATAACAGCCTGGACAAGAAGGTATAAAAGGATTGTGAGGGAGACCACTGAACAGAAATTGGGAGCTGTGGTCAAAACGCTGGTGGGAACGAGAAGGTATAAAAGGATTGTGAGGGAGACGACTGAACAGAAATTGGGAGCTGTGGTCAAAACGCTGGTGGGAAGAGGAGGTGTTGATTGAGTCAGGTAAAAGCAGACACAAAATTGAATTCAATAGGATTTGAATATGTTAAAGACATCCAGTGTAGTTTTGGTTTCTGCAGAGTATGACATGGACCTAATAATAGTTGGACCTACGAAATGGATACAAACTGGTCTGGCTGCTGATGTGAGCAAACCAAGATGTAAGTAAGCTCAGCCTGCTTCTGCAAGATGACTGACTCTGGTTCTCTCTTTGACTGATTCTTCAGAGTACCTACAGTCTTTTTTTCCTTCCTATTTCTCATTAATATTTTATATTCTTCAGCCTTCTTTTGGGTTCTCTTTTCTTTTTATATCCAGCCAGTTCTCAGTCAGGTCAGTTCTACCTGTTTGTTATTTCCTTCTACTCTCTTACCTCCATTGCTTCTGTAGATAAAGACCTACTCATTGCCCACTTGGATTACCACAAGATGTCCTAACAGATGCCCTTGTCTCCTGTCTTGTCCTCTTTTCTCATCAATTGGCTGGTGTCTGATCATTGCATACACAACTGTCATTATGTCAGTTTGCTGTGTTGAGTCAATCAATAGCTTCCCATTCATTTCAATTAGTTAACAAACTCCTTAGCATGGCATAAAGGAGTCTTCATAAATCACCCTTGTAACCTCTCCAACAGCAATTTTAGTCTTCTCCCTAAAGTAATCCTCTAACTTTCTACATCTGCAATATATTCTCTCCACCTCTAAGACTTTGTGCATGTTCTCCGGGCTGGATGTAAACACACCCCCTTCTCCACCATTCAACAGGCAAACCCCCATGCAGCCTCATACTTTGGGGTTCTTTTGCCTTTCTGGCAAACCAATAGAAGATTCTAATAAATAAATGTGTTAAGTTCTAACTCTATAAGATTCTGTTGGCATGTTCATGAGAAGCTAGTCTTATATCATAATAACTATTGATTACTGTTAACATTAAGTTTGTTGAGCCAGGTGCGGTGGCTCATGCCTGTAATCCCAGCACTTCGGGAGGCTGAGCGGGCAGGTCAGGAGTTCAAGACCAGCCCAACCAACGTGGTGAAACCCTGTCTCTACTAAAAATACAAAAATGAGCTGGGGGTGGTGACATGCACTTATAATCCCAGCTACTCAGGAGGCTGAGGTAGGAGAATTGCTTGAAACTGGGAGGCAGAGGTTGCAGTGAGCTAAGATTGCGCCATTGCATTCCAGTGGTCCAGCCAGGGCAACACAGCAAGACTCCCTCTCAAAAAAAAAAAAAAATTAAATTTGTTAATTAATCATTAACCATTACAATGTGCTCAGCATTAAGTTAGGCCTTGAGGAAAAGGATGAGCAAGAGATAGCTTCTGCCCTTGTGGAAATCACAGTAGAAAGTAATGAATATGACTAAAAGCCAAGCAACATAGTAAGGGCTATAACAGAGCTCTAAAATCACACAGGAGGTAATGGCCAGGTTTCCTAAGGAGTTGGACATGACTTCACAAATTAGACAAGCCCTATACCCTACTATATTAGTCAGGGTTCTCTTAGAGGGAAGAGGGAAGAGGGACAGAACTAATTATATGTATATATATGTGTGTGGGTGTGTGTGTGAATTTATTAAGTACTAACTTACATGATCACAAGGTCCCACAATAGGCTGTCAGCAAGCTGAGGAGGAAGGAGAGCCAGTTTGAGTCCCAAAACTAAAGATTTTGGAGTCTGATATTCGAGGGCAAGAAGCATCCAACATGGGAGAAAGATGTAGGCTGGGAGAATAGACCCGTCTCTCCTTTTCATACTTTTCTGCCTGCTTCATATTTTTTGGCAGCTGATAAGATTGTGCCCACCAGATTAAGGGCGGATATGCCTTCCCCATGCCACTGACTCAAATGTTAATCTTTTTTGGAAACACCCTCACAGACACACCCAGGATTAAAACTTTGTATACCTCAATCCAGTCAAGTTGACAGTATTAACCGTCACACCTGCCTTAAAGAACTAGTAGGGTTTGTCAGGCAGAGAAGGAAAGGAAAGAAGTTTCCAGGCAAAGGGAATTAGCATATTGTAAACACCAGCCTTAATATTATTGTTTTATTTTTGAATGCTGCTGCTATCACTGTTGTTTCAGATGTCTCACCATTAGCAAGGCCTTAACTTGACTTACTGGGAGTGGTGTTTGTTCATTTTTGCTAGACACATTTACTCGTTTCATGGCTGGCATTGTGTTGGTTTATATTTATTGCCTGATGATCCCTCTTTACTTTCTGTGTGGTCACACCCAATTTTGAAAGTCTTTTCACAAGCAGTGGTCTGTGCAAGTTTCAATCAGCAAAATCACAGTTCTATTAAACCTTGCTGATTCTGGTTTGTCACCATGAAAAGCTTCTTGCCTCTTTTGTAGATGTAAATGTGTGTAGTATTCAGTGCTTGTGGTTTCATTTGGAGTGTTTGGATATATTTACATTTTTGCTTAGGAAAGCATCTTTCTGAACTGTCACTACAAACTGTGAATTCCACTAGGAAACGGGTCTTCAGAATATTGGCAAGGTTCTCATGTTCACTGTTATCTCTATTTAAATATCTTTGGGGTTTGTCTGTGGAACACACATGCTCTTATTAATTGATTACACATTAATAAAAATGATAGCAAGTTAACAGTTGTAGACACTTTTTCAATGGAAGTGCTAGCATGATGAAATGGGCTCCGTGAAACTTCTGTTCCATTGGATTCCACTTAACTGAACATGAAGAAACAGTTTAGTTACCCTATTTTAAAAATAAGGGAATTTCATAATGGTCTACTTAAACGGTCTGCAAAAAGAAATTACAGTGATTTTCTGGCATTTTCTACCTCATAACTCCCTTCACAAATTAGACAAAAGACACTCATTTTGTCTTTAGATTAGCCTATTGGCTCAGTTCTTGTTCAACTATAATAATAATTATGATTATTATAGACGCCTGTATTTACTACTTATATATGAATCAAAATAGTCTAGACCCAGGGATGGTGATCTTAATTACTGTGTTCAGCTATGTGTTTAATCACAGTATTAAATATTCTTTATGTTTACATTACCTATTACAGGAGTTTAGTTTATTTGATGACACAGAGAACCCCAATGCACTAAAAATATACCTTATCTTAAACTGGAATTGAGGAGCTGGGTTACTGGGAGTGGTTGGAGTAAAAATACAGGACTTGTCACTTTCAGTAATAGCCATGCCTGTATTTCTACTCCCAATCTCAAATGCCTGAGATCACGGAATTCAACAATTATGGCTGAATACGTGAGTAAATGAATAATTAATATTGCATGGGACATAAGGTCCTCCAGTCAGTTATGTCTTTGATAAGTAGCTTTTTCAGGTGACTCTTGAAAGTAAGCAAACTCACTACGCTAGTAACTCCTTGCATTGCCAATATTAGGCAGTCCCAAGAGAGCTGAGATGGAAGAACAGAAAATAGACGCATACAGTTATCAGCAGTTATATTTCTTCAAGTTGAAAAAGTAGAATAATTAATTTTGTAATGAACTCTATGCTTAGATTGCTATCTTTCTTTTAAGAGCTTTATTTCCAATAGCTTCTTTTTCTTTAAGTTTAGGTACATAGTAGTCTTTCAAGAAGAATTATTTCAGTTCAACTTTAGAGTTAAAAGACTTAGGACAAGGGAGCTGATCTCAGGGCTTTGATGATGAGTTTAAAGGTGAAGTCAGACTACCTGCAACAAAGCAACTCACTATGACCAGAGACAAGCACACAACTGACTTAATCTCATTTTAAAAGTATGATAATAAATCTCATTTAGACATTCAATGCTGCTTGATAATCCTATTACACTTCCCTAGCATCGTAATCTTACCTTCTAAAATGACCATTTTACCCTTTCCCTTCTCCCCTTAAATTACTCCTCATTCTCAGTTGATCGTTATCCTTGAATTGAGTTTGAAAATAGCGGTAATAAGACAGGACTTTCTCATCTTTCTACCACAAGATCTATGTACCTGCTTGTATCAGTCCATGCGCGTGGTCATCTCCCTGTGAATGTGTCTCTGTTTGTGTTGAAGGCTAATTCTTCTACTTGGGATCTGAATTCTATGCTTCCTGCCTTCTCAAGGACTTTGCTTCTGCAACAGTTCCCCTCTCTCTTCTTCATAGAAATTATTTATCCTCTAGAAGAATTTCAATCAGCGTATGATTATGCTGTAACATTTCTAGTCCAGTCAAGAAACACATGCTTGACACACATCTCTCTCAAGCTGCAGCCCATTTCTCTCATCATTTTTAGAGTTGTATAGTTATTTATAATTGCTATCTCTTGCTTTTTCACCACACTTTCTCTCCTCAAACTCCTCCTCCACATAGGTAAATCTAACAGTCACCTCTCTGTCTTATTTTACTTGAACTCTTGGCAGCATTCAAGACAGGTGGTCACCCTCTCCTTTTCAAGGCAATACTCAATCTGTACAGGAGTTAGCTAGTGCTTCATAATGCATCACCCTAAAACTCAGTGGCTTGAAATGTTTACGTGTGCTCATGAGTCTGTGAGTATTCCGGGTGGCTCATAAGATGTCTTCTTTGCTCATGCCTGTGTTCATGGTCGTCGGCAGGTAACGTGGCTGTGCTGATTTAGGCTGGGCTCTGACATGTTGGGGGTTGGCCAGATCTAGAATGGCCTCAGCTGGGATATTTCAAAGATGGCTGCTTTCCACACAATCTGGCCAACTCTCTTCTACTAGCTCTATCCATCTACAAAGTAATGGCTGTGAGGCACTGATGACAATTTTTGACCTTGTGTGTATTTGTGTGCTAATACAGGGAATAAAAACCGAAATCCTTGTATTCCTTTGCAAGTCTGTAAATTGCATGGTTTTGTTTTTAGGTGCAATGGAAATGAGTAAGAATTCAATGGAATAATTTTTCATATTGTAGTTTCTGATTGTGCAAAGGATCAAAACAAGAGTAAAGGACAATTAAAAACATGCTAAGGTTATTACATTTCTGTTTGGAGATCTATAGGAGCAGAAAAAGCCTTTTAGCATAAGTACATGTACAAAAAAAGTCAACTTTTTTATGTGACTGAGAAAGCTCTCATAGATAAGTGAGCTAGCTCTGAAATACATAAAACCTTTTCATATGTAAATAAAGCAAAACCTGGCAGCTCTACCATCTGTGAGGGTGTGAGAGTTCTTGGAAAATGACTCATTCAGTTAGGCAAAGATGTGAAACAATATTTGAATATAAAAATATGCAAACTACACAGAATCTAGGATACTGAGGACAGCAATAGCACATACAGAGTATTTAGAATAGACGTAAGATTGTTGAGAAATTGACAAATACTACAGTAATGAATGAAAAAACTAAAAGTAATAAATACTGCTTTTGAAAAATTCTTCTGACTTAGTAGGTAAAAATAAGTGTTAAAGGACCTGCAGAAATCGTTTATTTCAACATCATTTTGCAGATTAAAGCACTAAAAAAATCTTCGGCCCAGACAGGTTGAGTGAATTGCCTATAGGACATAGGAAGCCTGTGGCGCTGGCAGGACTGATGCACGGTGTGCTGAGACCCAATTCTCCTCTTCTTCATCCAGGCCTGGAACCATTTTACTTCTGAGAAAATCCTCTACTGACTTTAATGTGTTTCTATAGTATTTAGGGCCTAAAAGATTATCCTTTCTTTTGTTCAGGCTCGGGAATTTATTATTAACTCAAGTGCTCCATATCCAGAAAAAAGCTTTCACATCCAGAAAACTGACATCTTGATGGTTTTCATGAGAAAACCATTTTCTTATATAAGGCAAATCACAATGCTGTTTTTCAGAATGATTTTTTCACATGATAACTCCCCAAATGTGCAATTTTACTCATTATTTTAGTCATCTAAACTCTGCAGGATATAGTGATTGAATTCTTCAATTCTGTGCTGAGTAGAAATCCTCCAATGCTGTGGTAATGTCAGGGAGACAACTTTAATTGATGCCTTCCCCGACACTCCCTCAAAAAATGGGAAACAATGTTCCTAAGAATGTTTGGTATCTTTCTGTTCTTTAATTGGGAACCAATTTTCATTCTAGTAAATAGGGAAAAATATGACATAAGACCAACACACTGTTTGATTTTCCTTGCCCCAAAAGTTGGGAAAATGGGGAAACAAATAGAATTCAAATTTTCCTCCATTTACCTGACATGAATATAAAATTGACTATTTCTGAGACACTAAGATATGGGGTAAAATTTTAACTTTTTCTCCTAAAAAGAAACAATGATACTAGTAATTTAAAACAGGGTTCCCAATGCCTGAGGCACAGACCAATGCCCGTTTGTGTCCTGTCAAGAACTGGATCGCACAGCACGAGGTGGTGGTAGTTGAGCCAGCATTGCCACCAGAGCTTGGGTTCCTGTAAGACCAGCAGTGGCATTAGATTGTCACTGGAGCGCGAATCCTGTTGTGAGCTGTACATGTGAGGGATTTAGGTTGCGTGCGCCTTATGAGAATCTAACGCCTGATGATCTGAGGTGGAAGAGTTTCATCCCAAAACCATTCTGCCCATCCTTGGAAAAATTGTCTTCCATTAAACTAGTCCCTAGTGCTAAAAAGGTTGGGGACTACTGATCTAAAACAATGATCAGTTAAAATCATTTCAGTTTATAATTTTAATTCCAGTCTAAACAAATATTAATTATTGTTACTAAACTATACATGTCATCAAAGATTCATATAATTGAAGATTATGTGAATACTTTGGTAACAATAATTAACGTTTCTCTTTTTTTTTTTTT
>NW_016107662.1:2022751-2063636 GCF_001604975.1 Cebus imitator
TTTTTGTATTTTTAGTAGAGACAGAGTTTCACCATGCTGGCCAGGACGGTCTTGATCTCTTGATCTTGTGATCCGCCGGCCTCGGGCTCCCAAAGTGCTGGGATTACAGGTGTGAGCCACTGCGCCCAGCCATTAACTTTTCTTTAGGCTGGAATTAAAATTTATCTGCATATATTACATGAAAATCCAAGACTTTATAGCACCCATGTTCTTACTAATACAAATATAGGAACAGTGCGGGTAAGTAGTTCGGAAAGAAATGAAGAGTGGGAAGACTGGAGTCACATTGCCCAGCTTGAAGCCCCGGGCTGTCACTGTTATCCAGGCATCTCCAGGCAAGCTCCTTTTTCTTTGTCTTTCGTTTTGTAAAACAAGAGCACTAATAGGGCTCTCGCAGTAGGACTGAGATAATTTATGCATTGCACTGACAAAGTACTTAGTATTTAACAATAATTTAGCTTAGCTGTAACTAGGAGACTGGGCTAGTGGCACAGTAACCTACTATATTTCCTGGACGTTTTCTTTGTATTTCTTTTCTTTTGTTTCTTTTTTTCAAAGCTCCAAAATCTGTTATCAGCTTATTTATCATTTACTTTTTTCTCTTAAAAATAATATCAGTTTAGTTGAGGTCAGACAGACAGAATGATTATAAAACCCATCTGTGTTTAAAAATGGCTATATAACCCATAATTCTTTATATCTGTCTCTCTGTCTTACTGGTTTCCTCATTGCTTACTGAAGTAAATAAAACCCTTGACATGTTCATTTTTAGATCTGCTGAAGAGTCATAAGCATATCCTGCTTAAAGATTATCTTTTAGCAAATTACCTTTTAACAGAATTAAGAGTGTGTTTTCAAATTGATGAAAAGGAGAAGAAATAAAAAAACCCAACACCCACTAAAAAGCTGTCATGACCATGTTTTTCTTGCAAGTGTTAAAAAGCATGTTCCTCTTCTGCATTCTTGACTTATTCCAAGATAAATTATAAGGTCATAATTATTACTAGAAAGATATAGCAACAGTTGTATTTTGTTTTGTTTAATGCAATGCCAAAGTATGAGTTATGTCACATTTTCTGTAAATGTAAATTTAAGATTTACATTTCAAATTTCTCAATATAAAAACATGAAGCCATAAGCAACTAGGTGGCACTCATACACCTTTTCTTTTTCCTCAAAAAATATGATGTACATTTACTTGGTGGCTCTGTAGTTCACATGGATTTCTGGTTTCATGTCACAGACCATGCTCAAGAGCTGTTTCATCACACATTCCATACACTTATTATAGTGTCCATTAAGTTCTTGTATCTTCCTTAGTGTTTGTTCTTCTATTTCATCTGAGAGATTACTCTGAGAGCCCATTATCTACCAAAACCAAACAGAGAAAATTCACAACATCATAATGCAATTTATTGTTTTACAAGTTAAATTTGTCTTAGCCTGTTTACTGATGATTGTCCTATGGTGCACAATTATGTACTCCTTATCTAGAATTTTTTTCAGAGAACAGACAAGATCATCAATGCTGTGAGTGGGAAGGATGAACTTTCATAAAATATTGAAGCTGGTCATAGCAGATTACTTTCACTTTTAACCGACCTCTACATGGTACAAATTGAATACACATTTATAAGCATGAAACTATGCCCAGAAGTCCTTTTCCATCGTATTTTTCATGTATTTATAACAGTTTCCATATCTTTCCCATTATTTACTTTCTGAATTATAAATGGAAAACGTAGTTGAAAGATACCATTAAACCCACTTTTGCTGTTTTTTTTGAGTGAATAACTGGTTTTTCTATTTTTAAAATACATTATCTGAACTGACCATGTCTTGTTTATCAGGAAGACAGTCACAATATGCCCTATAAGATACTTTTATATTCACAAGTGTATTTCCTTCTTATTTTTTTTTTTTTGAGACAAAGTCTTACTGTGTCACCCAGGGGATCCAAGCAATTCTCCCACCTCAGATTCCCAAGTAGTTGGGGCTACAGATGCGTGCCACCACACCTGGCTAATTTTGTATTTTTAGTAGGGACCGGGTTTCACTATGTTGGCTGGGCAGGTCTCGAACTTCTGACCTTGTGATCCTCCTGCCTTGGCCTCCCAAAGTGCCTTGGCCTCCCTCATTACAGGCATGAGTCACCGTGCCTCACAGTACAAGTGGATTTTTTTGGGTAATAGATATTGTCATGAAAATTTTAGTGTAAGTTGTGTTTCTTTCAAATTGAGTATGCTTGTTCATTTAGTTACATTATAATTTTAGACAGTGTAATATATCTTTCTAATTGCTCTTTAATGGCAGTGATTCTCAGTCTTTTCCATTATAAGCTCTTTCCTTGTAGCTTCTTTATCCAGAAATGATTTGATCAAAATATAATTTCATCAGGGGAGTTAACAATTTAAAGGAATTCTGCAGTGAAACACTTTGAAAGTTAGCCTTTATTAAAGCAAACAATCAACTCCTAATGTATCACCTTTGTAAATTCAGCCTTTCTTAAACATGGCATTTTAAAGGCAAGAAGACTGTTTTATGTTTGTTTGCTTTTTCCTTCTGTGAGTGTTTAGGAAAAGTATGCATTTAATTTAATCCAAGAGACTCCACTGACTTCTACTTCAGGATTGTTAAACTATTCTAAATTCTAAAATCTGCATGATCTTTTTGAGTCCTAGGCTTGAAATCAAATGCCTTTGAGGCTCTTGGGTTCAAGTTCTTTTCTGTTTACAGTCCAGGCAACAGGGTCTTCTCAGTTCAAAGAAAATAATTTTGAGAAGTTGCAGCTTCTAAGACATCAAATAACTTTTGAAGAATAACATTTTGATAAGTGAGTATACAAGAAGCAGAAACATATGGATCAAATTTCCCTTGCTAAGAAGAAATTTTAAAATAGAAGAGAACTACTTATTGAAATGTTTCTACCAAGCTCAAAATTTTTCTTCTAAATTTAGTATCTTAAATGGGATTCTACCAAACTTAAAAAAAAATTTTTTTTTCTCTAAATTCAATGTCTTCTAGTGGCAAAAAATTAAAAGCAAACTGTTGTGAAACTATTAAAAATAGTTGTCATTAGGACAGTATTAAAAATAGTTGTCATTAGGTTAATTTAGTGTAACCTTTCTGAATGACTTTGGAAAAGTTAATCTCAACCTTAGTTTCTCTATTTTTTTCTTAATAGGGATAATATCCCATTTGGTAAGATACCGTAAAATGCAAACCAGATTCACTGGTAAGTGGGCAGAGCAGTTGTGTCTAACAAAAGTATAATATGAGCCACAAAGGCAACTCATATATATATCATTATAAATTTTCTAGAAACCACATTAAAAATGTACAAGAAATAGTTATAGTTATTTTAATATATTTAACCTCATATTCACATTTTAACACACAATCAATTAAAAAATTATTACATTCTTTTATTTCATACTAAGACTTTAGAATCTGGTATGCTACACTTGCAGCACATCTTGATTGGGACTAGCTACACTTCAAGTGCTTAGTAGCCACATGTAAAGTGGTCACCATTTTGGACACTGCAGCAATAGATGGCAGCTGTTAATATTAGTTGATTTCTTAATGTGGCTTGCGGAGACACCATAATCATTTTCCAGAGAAACTTATAAAGATGACATGTGGCACAGAAGTTTAACTCTGCGGCGGCTCACACCTGTAATCCCATCACTTTTGGAGGCTGAGACGGGCAGATCATGAGGTCAGGAGATTGAGACCATCCTGGCCAACATCATGA
The DNA here is from genome assembly GCF_001604975.1 of Cebus imitator. NCBI lineage: Eukaryota > Metazoa > Chordata > Mammalia > Primates > Cebidae > Cebus > Cebus imitator. Next base: position 2,026,509 of record NW_016107662.1, read on the forward strand.
AACCCAGTCTCTACTAAAAATACAAAAATTAGCTGGGCGAGGTGGCATATGCCTGCGATCCCAGCTACTTGGGAGGCTGAGGCAGGAGAATCGCTTGAACCCGGGAGGCGGAGGTCGCAGTGGGCCAAAATTGTGCCACTGCATTACAGCCTGGGTGACAGAGCAAGACTCCATTTCCAAAAAAAAAAAAAAACAAAAAGAAGTTTAACTCTGAACAAGTAACCCGTATGTGTTAGTGATTATAATTTTCACTGACTGTCCTACTTGTACTTTTCATACTTTTCCAATCTGTTCTGTATTTTCAGAAACATTGTAATACTCTTGCAATACCCCCGTAATCCTGTTTCATCCGGCATAAACAAAATATTATTTCTGAGTTTATTTGATACCCAGTGATTTGAGTTTCTACAGCGTTTCCTATGCAATACTGTAACAATGACTAGTCATACACTATTTTAAATGGTTTTCCTAGGGAAGAATTCCTTATCTTGGTATCTGCAGGCAGATTATTGATTTAACCCATGTAGGAGTTTCAGTGAAGGAATGTAAGTGACACGAAGGCAAGAATCAGTGCTGGCTTGTTCCTTGATGTATTATAAGTGCCTTAAGCACTGTGTGGCACTTAGTAGACGCTCAATACACATTTTTGTGTTGAGTGGAATGATCAGATCTCTTGATACTACAGAGAACTCATTACCTGTGTTCTGTTGCTCGTGTTGGTGGAAGCCTGTCACCTGAATGTTTGGGACAATGTATAAATTAGTAGTTGATAATTCTGTAATGTGTAATGATACGTTTTGTCTAAGGGTGACATGTGAGAACTTCTCCATGTTAATTTTCAAAATGTCAGCTTTGAAACTGATATATAGCTTAACAGCGTAATGACTGATGGTGATGGAAAATATTTAAACATTCAATATGTTTCCTTGTAAGTTGTTTAAATGTTCAGATCCTTCTGTCATATGAAAAACACAGTTTTGTGATCTCAATTTGTGATTGCTTTCAGGAAATAAAATGTTCTTGGGACATAAATTCAGGAAGAAAGAGTAAAGGTATAAAGATCTTCAGTGTGCCCAAGGCAACCATTTTCAGGTTCTCTATTTAGATTCATGATCTATCTGAGTTTTACTTGTATTAACAACAGATTTAATTTTTCTACTGTAGTCCAGATTTCTTTTTAGCAATGTAATATCTTCTTTAGTAGAAGGTGTTATCTTGGATAGCAATAAGGAAGGGATAAATAGATTTTTGATGAAACAATATTTGCTCATGTACAGCCCACATTAGGATACCTGCTTCTGTTGAGAAGTCAGGCACTTGAAAAAGTACATGTATTAACAAGAGCTAAAAAGCAACAAAAAAGTAACATCAAGATACAACACCCACAGCAGACAGGAAGCTGGTTTTTTGGGTCTCCTCCCAAACCTCCTAATTGCCCTGGGTTAATGAGATGAGATTTAAGTGAAATAGCAATATGCCTGACATATGGAGGTCATGCCAAGGAAAGAAGATCTGTGCTAATGGTTTTACAATATGCTTAAAATAGACAAGGCTTAAATATGCTGACCTTTCTATGTGAGCTTTTGATCAAGTAGCTGTAAAATTGGCTTGGACTGCTAATTATGAGAGCTATGAGTTTTAATTATTTAATTATTAACCAAAGCAGAGAACAAATAACCTGAACAAGATATATATCTGATAAGATTCTTCTGGAGAAATAATGTTTGGAGAGATTTAACACAAGCACTTTCTGAAATTACAATCAGTTTTGTCATTACTTAAAAAATGGAAATAATTACATCAGAAATATCCTATGTAAGATAATCAAAGTGGGATAATGTTAAGGATGATTATTTTCTCAGGTCCTAATAAATCATGGTTAGGACAGGATTCAATAAGGAGGCAAAGCAAAAAAAAAATGTTATTCTTTCAACAAATGTTTATTACATATCTACTGTGTGGCAAGCACTGTTCTAATATCTAGGAAAACAGAGAAAAAAACAAATAAATGATTCCTTTGGTGTTTAAAGTCCCAGAAGGAAAGATAGGCAATATGCAAAAAAAAAAAAAAAAAGTAAATATAAAAAATGTGAGATACTGCTAAGTGCTATGAGGGAAACAATGGGCTACAATAGGTACGTATTTATGACAGACACGATTTTAGATGAAGTGATCAGGAATAGGCGCTAACAATTGAACAGAGATCAAAGAAACATGATTGTATCTGAAGAAAAGAAATGCAGAGTGTGAGAATGGTACATGACAAGGCCCTGTGGTAGGGGCATGTTCTGTCTTCTTGAGGAAGAACAGAAGGCCAATATGGCTAGAACAGAACTAATAAAGACCAGGATGGTAGGAAGTGTGGTGAGAGAGATGGCCAAAGGCCAATCGTGGAGGGCTGTATGAACTTAGGACTTTAGGATTTCTTATTATCAAACATTGATAAAAATATTTATTTTTGCTGAGTGGTCTACTTTATTCCAGAAAGGACTTTATTTTATTTGATCAGAAAGATTTTATGATCAAGTGGTCCTATTTACTTAATCCTACATGATCTCCTTATCCATTAGCACTAAAATGAAAGTTGTAAATAAAGAGGATTTCCAAATTGCTTATAATTTATTTGCAATGTCAGACTTCTGCACAGAGCTTTGTTTATATTTTTACCGAGGGCAAAATAAAATCTCATATAAAATTTAGTTATGACACATGGAGTTGAGCACTTTCTTTTAGACCATGTTGCAACATGGAAGGGAGGATTTTGGCTCCAAAGACTTCACGCGTTTATAATTTACAGTAAACTGCAGATATTTTAAAATATGCCAGTGTAGGAAAAAGCATTTGTTTATCTCTAAAAGGAAGATTTAATGAATGAGTCAGCCATTTGCAAAGATAATCAGAAAATACCAGAAGTCTTTTCAGCAATTTGTAACAATATCTACTTTGGTCCTTTGTAAATCTTGGAAATGTTAGTTGTTTATGTCACTAACCATATATATTTATATAAAAACATGTTCTCTAAAGTTGTTGTTTGCTAAAATATGTTAGTCAACAACCAGTGGCAGGAAGGAGAATTTAAGAAATCCTTTCAACTCGTATATTTGGAAATATGGTTTTTCATATATACTATATATTATATCATAACGATTGATTGACCCTTTATGAGACAGATTAAAAATGCCTTGAAAGTGAACATGTAAAATCAGTAATTACTATGATTAAGATTTAGTTCGATATTCAGCTTGATTGAACTGTATCTGCTCAATTGCAGCATATTTTTTCTCTCGGTATTCCGTGTTACGCCTTATGAATATGAAGGTCTTATCTATTCTGCATAAGAAACTGTGCTGACTTTCTTACTCACGTTAGATTGTTTTAGTCGAAACTCCTTATCTCTCTGCATTCTGTACTGGTCAATTTCTACCATTGCTTCCTCCTTGGCTTGCTTCAATCGCTTTCCTTTTCCTGAAAATTAATAATGACATATATATCATTGTTAATATTTCTGTCCCTATATAACAAAGACATATATATATAAACAACTATGTGTGTGTGTGCATATATATATGTATGTGTTGCACACACATGTATATGGAGCTGCAAGCTTCATTTTTAAAAAGTGGGTACATTCTTCATTATTTTTTGATGATTTTTTTTCTAGAATGGCAAACTTTATTAAAAAACAATAGACCTTGAAAATTTTGTAATTTTTTTCTATTGAATTCTTTAGGACATGTAAATGACAACTTTTTTTCACACTTAGATGTTTAAATAAAATATCTGTCCATTTACTCACAGCAGTAATGCCAGAGAACAGATTCTAACTGTCACTTACTCAAAAAGACATTATTTGGTCAGATTTTCGGTCTTGATTTGCTGCCAGAATCCTTCAGTCCACACCAACTGGATCCTATTTAACACTGGCAGATCTCCAAAATCACTACAAACATTCAACTCAGACTCTATCAAACTAATTTACAATTTTTAGAAACATTTTATTAGGATTTTTTTCTTACCATTTGTTGACTCTACAATGTTTGATTAAGCCTCACAATCATCAAAGTTTTTTTTTTTTTTTTTTTTTTTTTTGTAACTTTCTCTGAGGGGAACTTTCTTGAAAGTGGCTATAAAACCAATTGTTTTTAATGATTAGGAGATTTAGTTAAGTAGCCTTTTTTCTTTTATTAAGAGCAAAGGTGTAAGCCTTAAGCTAGCAGACAACATAAACGAAAGTTTTAGACGAACGCAATGCTGTGGTAATCATTAGCTGAGCACATGAGTTTTTTGATGACAGGAGTAAGTTTTGGGGGTTATAGACTGATATTAATTGGTGCTATGCTCTCTCCACCTACCACCTTGAGCTTAGCTACTAATGCTTCATGATCATTAAAACTTTAAAGAAACTCTGAACTACATTAAAATTCTTTTTTTCTATGAATCTATTGTGTTTTGATTTCAGTAAAATACCTCAATTCTTTTGCCCATTAATAGTTTTTTTCCTTTAATAATGTTTCTTAAGTATTGTTTACAATTTTTGTCAACCGTTTGTTATATTGTAAAGGACTCTGAACTAAAAAAAAAAAAATGTGTTCTCATTAAGTAGCATAAAAGAAAACCTGAGTGTAAACTTTTATCTGTCTGCCATTTACCTATGTATGTATCAACCTTTGCAGCATTTGCACGAGATGTTTCTCAATTTCTCTCCCTTCTAAGTATGAGCTGCTTCACTAGTCACTGTATGTATATGGAATAAAAATAGAGTCACTGCATTACAAATTGAAATGTGACTCTTTTAATGCATACCACCCCTGAATGGTCTGGAAAGACCTCATTTGGAACAGACATTTTGCTTTGACTACACTTTCTTTAAAATCCAAGGTCAGGTGAAAACTACTGCTCTTCTGTTGCTTGAGGCTTAATGGAACATTAATAGAAATGCTTATCTTTTCCTTAATTAATGCTAATTACCATTTTATATATACTGATTCCTTCATTCTCTATAGTTGTAACCATTTCCTGACAGCTACACATATGTTATTCACAGAGATTGTCCCTGAACAGAATAAACCAATGATATGTTGGGAGGAAAAACGATTCCTTGATCTCCAACCCACCTCCTTATCTCTGTTTGTCATTTATGTAACTAACCTTATATATTTATATAAAAACATGTTCTCTAAAGGTTTTTTGTTACTAAAATATGTTAGACAGCAATCAATGGTAGGAATGAGACTTTAAGCAAAACCTTCAACTTGTTTATTTGGGAATCTGATTTTTAATATATACTATATATTACATAAAAACTATTGACTGACCCTTTCTGAGACAAATTAAAAATGCCTTGAAAGTGAAAATGTAAAATCAGTAACTATTATGATTAAGATTTAGCTTAATGTTCCGCTTGATTGAACTGCATCTGCTCAATTGCCACATATTTTAGTTAAAAAAAAACTTTAGAAAATGTGTGTTTATATAAATATATACGGTTAGTTACATAAATCAGGACCAAAATACAGAATATTAAGGTATTAATTTTTTTAGTAATAATGGGTTGTAAGATACATAATTATTTTACAAAATAAATCACTTGCCTCATTATTCTCCATCTTAATTGCATAATATCTAAAAATAGTGGTTTTAAAGTTATGCCTCTCCAGCACATTAAAAAAAAATCATAGGAAAGGCCCTGTGTGCCTTACCCGTAAGCAGAATTCAGCGCTTCACTAAGAGGCTGTATATTAAGCTCTGTCACAGGGTGACAGGCTCAGAGAGTGTCTGTGATTCCCTTGTCATGGCACCAGTCACCTGCTGGTTCTGATTCAATTAAACGCGAGAGCCACGGGGAAATCGCTGCTGGCACAGCAATTTTCTGGATAGACTCAGCAGCTGCTGCTGTGTGAGAGCCTGCATATGCTCCACCTGATTTAATCCAGTGAAAAAAACCGAAGCCTGAAGCCGACTGTTCTGTTAGAGGTGAAGCAAAATGGCATGCATCAAATCCACTTGTATTAACCTGGAGCTTGCTTCTCTCTCCCTGTAAGAAGATTGCCAAATTCCGAAATTATACTTACTTCTTCGTAAGCATTAAAAACATGCCTGCTGCGACCAGAACGGGGGAGAAAAGGGCATTTGGACTGATTTTTAGGTGATTTGTGGGAAAAGGATTTAAAAAATCAGTTTTGGGTAGGTTAAAACTGAACTCTTTGTAGGAGACAAAGGGTAATGCTGGAAGATGGAAACTCCCTGGCCTTCTGAATAGGATAGGCCAAGTGAACTGACTGTCCCCAGAGGCAGTACGTTCTTGAGATGCAGAGAAATCTCATTTTATTGCTTGGATTGTTAAATTTGTTCTAGACTTTTCCTGACGGAGAAGACAGGATTTCATTTATCATCGAAGGGAATCAGAATCATGCAATGGCGTCACTGCAATAAAACATTAGAAGCTTTGTAACTTTAAGCAAGTTACTGAGACTGAGTTTTCTCATGTATAAGACAAAGTTAATAATCTACTATAAAAACTCATTGGAGGGATTAGAAAAAATGTATATAAAACGTTTGATAAAAGTAGTTCTTTAATTATTTTAAATCATTATTAGGAAAACAGGTCCAATTCCTGGGGCCTTTTGCTCAAAAGGAAGGCCAGGAGTAAAGCATCATTTTGAGAAGTCCTCAGGCTGTCACTAGAGAAACCTCTGTAAGCTTCCCAGAGGATATTTAAGTGGAAGCGTGCAGAGGAGAGCTGGGCAGACCAGATGCAGGAGGAAGGTCTGAAATGAAGACAGAGGTTTGCATGTTAGTCATTGGGTCCTGTATCTATGCTACTTACAGCAATGGGATATAGACAGAAATCAAGGGAAAGTGTACAGAATGAGGAGAAAAGAAGGTTAAGTTCTCAGCTTGGGGGATGTTAATGCTCAACCTTCAAGAAAAGGAGGAGGAAGCTTGGAAGGAGCCAGCAGTAATCAAAGAAATAGGAGAACCCGAAAGACAGAAGAGTACATTCCAAGAAGGACATAGCCAACAGTATCAAGTGAGACAGAGAACCAAAATAAGAGATATTTAACCAACATTACTAGCTGTCTATTCTGTGCCACACACTATTGTAACTCTAAGGATATAGCAGCGAAAACCACAAACATTTTGTTTCATGGAATTTGTGTTCTGAATGTAGCTGGGGAGATAAAAATAGAAGATGGACAATAAGTATATAATATGACAGGGATGATGATGAAGAAAGAATTAGGGGTAGAGAAAGATGGTGGTGGATTCTACTGCAGACAGATCGGTCCTCTCAGATGAAATAATACATGAACAGAGACCTAAAGGAATTCGGCAACTAGTCATGCAGATATCTGAAAGGGAAGAGTGTTCCAGGCAGAGGGAACAGCAAGAGCAAAGGCCCTGAGGTGGGAGGATATTTGCCATGCTCAAGGAAGAGCAAAAACACCATCCTGGCTGGAACAAAGAGAACAGGGTGGTTGAATGTAAGGAGATGGTATTAGAAAGACAGCAGCAGGATCAGGTCATGTAGACCTCACAGGGGTCATGGTAAGAACTTTGGTCTTTGGAGTGCTAAATTCAGGAAGGGTTCTTAGCCAAGGTGTGTCATACTACTACTTGTGATTTAAAAGGATTTCTTTGGCTGGTGTGGTGAAAATACATTGTAGGGGTCAAGGAGAAGCAGGAAGATCAGTTTGAAATTTTTTGCAACTGTTCAGGCAAATGTTAATAATTGCTGGAAATAAAGTAGGAGTACAGCTGGCAAGAAGAGGGTGGGTATATTTTGGAGGTGGAGCTGGTACATGAGCAAGAGACAGGGATGAGACAATGGTGACACCATTTTATTTGGGGGATAGTGTCAATACTGCAATTTCATTGCTATGCCTATTCAACATCCAATAATGATGCTGATGTTTATATGAACTTAAAGATCAGGGAAGCAATGAGTGCTGGGAATATTAAGTTTGGGAGTCATCAACATGGAGCTGCTATGCAAAGACATGAGATTGGATGAGATCACCTCAGAAGTACTTGCCAGTATATAAGAGAACATCCAAATTGGGGTCCCGACTTTAAAGATCTAGAAGACAGGCCGGGCGCAGTGGCTCACGCCTGTAATCCCAGCACTTTGGGAGGCCGAGATGGGTGGATCACGAGGTCAAGAGATCGAGACCATCCTGGTCAACATGGTGAAACCCCGTCTCTACTAAAAATACAAAAATTAGCTGGGCGTGGTGGCGCATGCCTGTAGTCCCGGCTACTCGGGAGGCTGAGGCAGGAGAATTGCTTGAACCCAGGGGGCGGAGGTTGTGGTGAGCCGAGATTGCGCCATTGCACTCCAGCCTGGGTAACAAGAGCGAAACTCTGTCTCAAAAAAAAAAAAAAAATCGAGAAGACAACAGGAAGCCAACCATGAGAGGAGTGTTCCAAAGTCAAATGAAGAAAGAGTTTCAAAGATGAAAGGAGGATCTAATTGTGAACGAGATACTGAATTAACATTGGGTTTGGCAATACTGGTGATCTTGGCAAGAGAAGCTACTGGAGTTATAGGAAGAGATGTTCAATAGAAAATGGAACAAAAAATTGTAGACACTCGGAATATAGGCAACTTCTTTGAGAAATTTTAACAAACAAAGGGGAACAAAGAAAATAAAATAAGGGCTCAAGGTGGTCAAGTGGATTTGACAGTTAGAGGATTTAATTGTGCTGCCCGAAAATATATGTTGCAGTCCTAACTCCTGGTACCTGTGAATGTGACCTTACTTGGAAACAGGGTCTTTGTAGATGTAATCAGGTTAACATGAGGTATAAAGGATTAAGATCGGTCCTAAATCCACCAGCTGCTTCCCTTATAAGGAAAATTTGGATAGAGAGACATAGAGTCAGAGCGGACACACAGGGAGAAAGGCTGTGTAATGATGGAGGTCTAGATGAAAATGAAGCAGGTGCAAGACAAGAGTGCCCAGGATGGCTGGCCACCGCCACTGACCAGGACAGAGGCATGGTGTTTCTCCCTCAGTACCTCCAGAAGGATCCAACCTTGCTGGCATCTTCTGTTTGGACTCCTGGCCTCCAGAACTGCGAGATAATCAGTTTCTGCTTAAACGCACCTCGTATATGGTAATTTATTACAGCATCCCTAAGAAACAATGCAGAGAATCGGCAAGGAGCATAGAGAAAACAATGCTAGTTGAACATTGGAGGCAAAGCCAGATACCCTCCTGCTGTGGAAAGAATACGTATGGAAATGAATGTGCCACCTGACAAACATATGCACGAACAGTTCAGAAGCCATTTTTATTTGCTATATAAGCAAAGGGTACTTTGGTAATGTTTGAAGATTTCTGTTAGTAACAACCATTTTTGATCTATTCTTTCCCTCAGAAAACAAAGCAAAACCAAACCAAACAGAACTTCTTGGCTTTGTTGGGCAGTTGTCAATGCTATGATAAAACCAATCTGATTCAAGGAATGCTATTATTTTTCTCAGCAACTACAAACATTAGGAAAGAAATGTCACCAGAAAAACAAAGAGGCAAACTCTGCTTTGCTGACTGTCACTGCTAGAGCTTCTCAGACTAAACCTACCGCCTGTCAGATGGTCACTTCCTGGGTTTTCAATTGCTTTTCTTCTACTTATATTTTCCTTATGAAAAATGTAACAAATAGTTTTGTGTAGCTCCTTGACTGAATATAACCAAATGCTATTAATAGAAGAAAATGCTCTGTGGTTATTATTTTAATATTACCTACCTGAAGAAATGAAAGCCCAGTGCACTCACAAATACTCTGTTAGTCTGTGGACTATAAAGGAAGAGGAAGTATTTACAGGCCTACAAAACATGCAAGACAGGGCCATGAAATTCTTATACAACAACTTTTATTAGTTTATTAAAACTCTTGTCTTTATGAACAAAAGCATCCCCTTGCATAGTGAAGAATTTATTAAATCAAGATGCTTGTTGAAAGAATTCAGAATATATGCATATTTGGAAGCAAACAGGCAATTTGCTGATTGAAAAACTTATGGATGGTTGGCATCCTATAGACCCACAAAAATAAATCTGCATTACAGTATTATGTGATGTAGTGTCTAGAATGAAATATTTTCTTAAGTATTTATTTTGCACCAAAGTGTAACTCAATGAAAGACCTCATAGAGGACCATGCTTAAGAAATTTCCAGAACTTAACTATCTTGCTGTTTTTTTCAACAAAATTATTTTTATTAGACATTGAAATAGTATTAATAGCTAAAATTTGTTGAGCACCTCCTCTTTGCCAGGTGGTGTTTTAAGTCTTTTGTAAGTGTTAACTCAGTCAATCATGACAACTCTATGAGGTAGGTACTGTTAATATCTCCACTTTGAGGCCAAAGAAACAGGTACAGCAAGGTTAACAGGTAACCCACCCAAGATCACACAGCTAATAAGAAGCAGAAGTTAGATGGGGACCCAGGCAGAGCAGCTGTAGGGAATGACCACTGACCATACTATTTTGGGAGAAAACTAGAGTGGTATGTTTTTCACTTTTGTGACGGTTGTCCACAGCTTTTAGGACATTTTTAATATAGCTGCTTGTTCAATTTTTCTCATCTCCAGGTTGGAAAATTTACGATTTATTTTTTTGCTATTTCTTTCTATCTATATCCCATAATGCAATCTGTAGTTTTTAGTCAAACAGAAATGCTACTTCCTGCAGCTTCCAAAGTAAATAGATTGAGTGTTTATTTGTAGGAGAGTTTATCGTGTCTGCTCAGAAATGATTTGGGAATATGAGTTCTTTATGTGATGCTGAATTGCATGCATTTGAATATTTCAGAACAGTGTTCATGCAGAGCTATAGGGTTTTAAAAGTTTGCAATGGGTGTAAGTGAAGTAAATACTTCTCTTAAGAAAAGTCATGACTAAAAGTAAAAATGCAACATATTTCCGAGAAAAAGAAGTCTTTTCCTCCTGTTGATAGTGGTACTCTGAATTTTTAATCTAGATCTGATTGAAGTTTCAATTCAATACCCCAAACCTGGAGCTCCAGGGAAAATTTCTGATGTTTTAAAAGGTGTTACCTATTAAAAAGGTAACTTGTCTTGGACCAGCACACCCACTTTTATGTGCTAATTAATGAACAATTTATTAAGTAAAGAGCATTGAATCTAGGTAAGATAATTTAAAGTCGTGCAAACTACTGTGATTTCATCTAAATTCAACCAAAATAGGCAGTTTTGCACATAAAAATATGTGACAGCTTTAACTAATAAATACGACCTGTAATCAGTGGATAAAGACAAGTGTTTGAACATTTCCAGTCGTCTTACCCCAGAAGCAGTCCTGGTCTCTTTGTTTTAGGAAAGGTAAACCCAGAACTTACAGCAGAGGTAAAAACAAATGGAATGAGATCATTCTAGTCTGTTTCATTCTTCTATTGTTATTACTTATAGTAATATACAAAAATATATAACCTAGAGGTTTTAAAAATCAGAAAAATATGGGCAAGATAGTAAAGCAGAATACACACAAGTTATTTTTATTTTATTGTTTATGTATGCGTGTGTGTGTATTAGGACTTCTATTTTTATTTGCAGAAAAAGTCTGAAACTCGAAGATGTTAAATGACATTAAAAATCATAGGTTTTCAACTTAAGCCAAAGCTTTTATACTCTGCTACTTCCCAGTCTGAATTCTGAAGCCTGTCCACAATCCTGCCTATGTCCATGTCAGATTTCCTTTCTCTCAGTAGCTGGTGGATTTCTTGAGAGCAGAGACCTGCATATCCAATTTCTGTAGACCTCGTGGCCTTCTGAAGAGTTCCTGATACATCAGTTCATAATCCCTTATCTGTATCCCTGAAAGCAAAACACTTAGACCATATACTGCATTATGTAGCAACTGCACCAGGCTCTGAGGCAGTTTTCCTTAATGGAATATATTAACATTCTTGCAGCATAATATATAAATAACTTTGTTAATCTTGTATTTTCCTGAAGCGATTAACATGTGAATTGCTGTTTTCTGTCTCTTTCCCTCTTTCTCACCCTTCCTTCCTCCTCTCTTTTTCTTAAAAATAATATGTTCAAGGGTCCTGTTTTACACTCTATGCCTAAGTGTCTGAGAGTCTTTCAAATAAAAGGACTTAAGAAAGGAAATGACACAGATTGTCTGCAATGGTGTTCACTATTGTGACTTCTTGGTCCTCATTCTGCCTTAATGTATCAGAATTTCAAATGAATCTTTTTATGAAAAAATAAAGCAAAAATATATGGGTTTACTAAAATGATAACTGTTTTTACCTCTCCTGTCACCATGAGTCCTTTTTCTTTTTAAAATAGTCATTTGTGCATTTATCTCACTGGGAAGTTCTTTAAGGAAAAGCTAGTTCTGATTCATCAGTGTAAACATCAAAATGGCTTGGAATTAGTAGGTACCCAATAAATACTTCTTCGATTAAGTAAACAAACGAAACAAAAACTACTGAAACATTACAGAAGTTATAACATACCTAGATATAAGGTAATATTTCTATTTTGCCATAGATTGCCTATGTGAGTAAGCTGTTGTAGCTATAAACTGTAACACCTGCTGACAGCTTTAAGAAAACAGTTTCTTTCCAGTTAAAACTGACCTCAAAACCTGTGCTTTCTGAGGCAAAGAGGACAGGCTGACATTCTCCGTAAAACTGAGTGCAGAGGTTAGTTGTTGAAAGTCAAATATTTTCCAGAATGTCTTTAAAGCCTGGATATTTATTATTACTGGCTGAATACCCACCTGAATATTCATGAAAAAGACATGGTACACTAAGATAAAAGTATGCAGGTATTTTAAGTTACTGGCAAATGAAATGAACATTTTTGTGTATAAATAAAACAATATGAGCTGGGTGTGGTGGCTTACACCTGTAATCCCAGCACTTGGGAGGCCGAGGTGGGCAGATCGCGAGGTCAGGAGTTCGAGACCAGCCTGGCCAACATAGTGAAACCCCTGTCTCTACTAAAAATATAAAAAAAACTAGCCAGGCATGGTGGCAGGCCCCTGTAATCCCAGCTACTCAGGAGGCTGAGGCAGGAGAATTGCTTGAAGCCTGGGTGACAGAGAGAGACTCTGTCTCAAAAAAAAAAAAAAAAAAAAAAAAAAAAAAAAAGGCAAAATGTACTTTTCAATACTGAATTCTGAGGAAAGATTGCCGAAGGGCAGCGTATTCACTAGAGGAAAGGAAAATAAATTTGGCTTTTATTTTTATTCTGAAATTTGAAGCAGGTTGTCTTTACTGGTTCTCACCCCAAAATAACTTGCATGATTAGCAATACTTTTATTCTCTAATGACTTGAAAAAAGGAGAAATAGCTGGTAAAAATGTTTGAATTATACAATAATATTGATTAATATGGACTCAATATTTCATTTTGTATTCTCCATAACGAGGAAGCAAAGGCAACATAACTATCACGTCTTTAAATTATCTGGTCTTCTGTTCTAAGTGTTTTAAATATTGCTAAAGAAGTTTTTTAAAAGGCCCATGTGGTGGCCCATGCCTGTAATCCCAATTGGGAGACAGAAGCGAGTGGATCTCTTGAGCTCAGGAGTTTGGGACCAGCCAGGCAACATGGGGAAACCCCCGTCTCTACAAAAATTGGCCAGGAGTGGTGGTGTGCGTCTGTGGTCCCAGCGGCTCTAGAGGCTGAGGTACAGCTTGAGCCTGGGAGATGGAGGTTGCAAAGAGCCCAGATCATCTGCAATCCCAAACTCTGCCAAAAAAAAGAAAAAACCAAACCCTGAAATGTTTTCAAAGGGCAAATTTTCTATGCTGTTTCAACCACAGGTCCTGAACTGCTTTGTTTCTCTAAAAGTACTCTGCATTCATATCATCTTGCAGCCAATTCCACACTTGGTTGTAGAAAAAGAAATTGAGAAATAGGAAAACATTGTCTTCACTGACTTTCTTCCTTTCCTCTTCTATCAGCTCCACCTGGAGTCTTTCCTTTTTTGTTGTCGATGCCCATGTTGCTGAGTGTTCAGGAAATCAATTTATCTTAAGAAAAGAAAATGATTTTACCTGTGGTTGAAAACCTTAGTGTACCTGACTTCTTACTAACTTCCTTTCTTGGCTTGTAATATATTATTTCTTCATTTCATTACATTGAAATAATTCAGTACCTACTCCAATCTCATCACTACATTCATTCAAAGAGTCACATAAGCAACATTTTAAAGATACGGCCCCTGTTTTGCCAGACTGAATCTAATTGCAGAGGCAGGACAGACAATCACAAAGAGAGTGAATGACGCTACAAATTACTGTAGATTGAATAATGAGGTGACACGAAATGGGACAGTGAAATAAAAATGTCTTGGCTTTGGGAACCTGAATTCCAGTTGTAAATCTGAGACATGTTAGTTTTTTTATTATACAAATTGTATGAATTTTATAAAGTGCAGTGGTTAAGATCTGGGCTTGGAAATTATAGCTAATCTAAGTCTTGTCTCTACCATTTACCCTCTGTGTGACATTACACAAGTTGTATAATTTCTCTAAGCATCACTTTTGCATTTTCAGTAAAGGTTGTAAGAATAAAGATAAGCAATGAGCATGGTGTCTGGAACATTTTTTTCTATTTTTTAAAATATATCCTTGAACAAATCACTAGCTCTGTTCCTGCATACATTGGGAATTATATTAATATCCTATTCATTTGGCTGCTGTGAGTATCAAAGAGAATAGGAAGGGGGTTGGAGTTCACTGAGAACATTCTATGTGTAAGTACATGAATGCATGACCAAATGAAAACAGAGCTGAGTACACGGGCAAGTGCCTGTCGTCCCAGCTACTTGGTAGGCTAGGACAGCAGTCTCTCTTAAGTCACCAGTTGGAGTCCAGCGTGGGCAACATACTGAGACTCCCATCTCTTAAAAATAAATTAATAAAAACAAAAACAAAAAGAGAGGTAGAAAATGAGAATCAAACGTAAATATTTTAAACTATTAGATATTAAAAAGCTATTGAGAGGGATGAGAATAAGCTATTATTATTCCAGTGTTATGGAAATGGAAACTGATGCTTATAAAAATAGATAATTTGCTCAAGTTTACTCAGAAATAAGCAGATTCAATCTGGAAGTTGGCTATCTCTTAACAATGGTGAGAAACCTGAGGCACAGCATAGCCAAGGCTTAAGCCCACGTCTCTATGATCTTAATGTCCATGAGCTCATGGCCTCTCAAAAGGAACTGAATGAGGAAACTTCTTTCCTACACTAGACATAAGGGATATACAGCTGGGTAATTTTAATGAATGGGCAAATGTCTCACAGGGAGTACAGAAACCAAAGTTTGAAACAAGGTCTGCCTCGTCCAAAAGTCTGTCCTTATCCCTGCATTCCACTGCTTCGTTTATTTCGTGACAAACCCCTCACAGGTGAAACTTACTCCTCTTGGCTTCCTCTAGCTTGTCCTTGGCCCGTTTTTCTGCCTGAAGGAGCTGATGGATCCCCTGAGTCTGGCTGGTCATGGTAGCCTGCTCCAAGGAAGTGGCTCCTATGAAATCTGGGAAATAATGGGTTCACGTACCCTTTTAAAAACGTGTAACATATAACTCAGATTGCTGTGTCAACAGTGAGTTCTAAATGCAGCTGTTTGTTTCAGACTGGCTGGATTAGGCTGGATAGCTGGGTCCCAAGGAAAGCCCAAGGTGGAATCTAGAAAAACAAGTAAAACCAGTATGAAGAAATCGAAAACTTACCATTTCTGCCAGTGTTAGCTCTTCTGTATGAAATAAGGAGATATAAATGAGGTGTTGCCTCTACTTATAAATAATGAGTAAAAGTCCTTGTAGAATATTAGCTTCCCTATTCTTCCAAGAATTATTGACATGTTTACTGAATTTTTCTTTTAAGAAACAGTATCTTTCTTTGTTCTTTGTCCGTGCAATACTTTGTTTCAGGTCTTTTTAAAATATGTTTCTAGCGATACAGTTATCTGCTTAGAGAAAATGTATTAATCCTTTGCTAAGAAAGAGGTTCCCCAGCTTTGTGCATAGATGGTGGACTAAAGGCTTTTTTTCTCCCAAGGTCTCAGGTGACAGGAATGAAAAGATTCCTTTTGGGCACTGTGGTGCTCTTAAGTAATGCAGTAGGCTGAGGTTCCAGGGACATCTTAGTGTGGTGACTAAACAGTGAGTAATTTTAGTAGTAGTAAGCATAATATAGATTGATTATAACTGTGTGTTGGGGGTAAGATAAAATAATTTAAACATGCATTTTGTATTATTCAGTGCTTGTGTTGGGTATTGTTCTAAGATAGTACAATAAAATCCATCATACTTGATTTGATTCGATTCAGTAGCAATCGGACAAATGAGAATATTGGTCACAGAGAAGAATCATAAAGTATCGTTTATATGTATTTAAAATTTTTATTTGAAGTGAAAAGCTAATCTTTTGACTTAGAATAAAGCCTTTTCCTCTGACATGATTTGCAGATTGGAGTTTAACATATTACTGCTTTCATAAACTATACCTTTTTTGCCTCATCAGTAAGTGCCAGGTTCATTTTCTTTAATAAGG
Source organism: Cebus imitator (assembly GCF_001604975.1). Taxonomy (NCBI): domain Eukaryota; kingdom Metazoa; phylum Chordata; class Mammalia; order Primates; family Cebidae; genus Cebus; species Cebus imitator. The sequence continues at coordinate 2,043,058 of NW_016107662.1, forward strand.
TGTTGAGATTTAAAGACAACTGTAAAACAATCTGGGAGCTAAATCTTTTATGGTTTTAATGATTATTTTCTCCTAATCTTTTCATCCATACCTACATGCCTATATTATGTGTGCATTACCTTCAGCAAATATTTCCAAAAGGAAAAAATTTTCCAAGTAAAAGGATCACTTTTACTTCTTTTGCAGTCACATTTAATCAGCTTACAAAGTACTTAATTTATAGTGCATAATTACAATAACTAGTGCAACTGGGATAAACCAATTTTTGGACAAGCACAACTCTTGTCTGATCGCTCTGGACAAAAAGATACAAAGTGGCTTAACAGGAAGAAGTCCTGGAGAGGAATAAGGCTTTGGGAAGAACCCAAAATGAAGAATTAGAATGAATTCCATCCTCTCCTGACCCTCAAAAATTTACTTTCTCAGTGAAAATGAGGGATAGAAAAATCTACCCAGAAGCAGAGAAAGATGCCAAAGAAGCTTCTCATGTCAATCTGGGCTCTGGGTGGGGGAAAAAAAGTAATCACGCTCCCAAACTTATGTGGGTTTAAACTGCCACAGCCTTCTGCAGATATAAAACCATACTCAACACACTCTTTTTTGTTTTATTTTGTTTTGTTTAATGTATTTTAATAGCAAACTTACAGGAACAGCACAGAAGACAGACAACATTAAAAACATGTACTTGCATGTAGGACAGCTCAGAAAAGCATAGTGAATGGATGGAATCTACTGTATGATAAAATGCTACAAACACCATTTAGTTGCCGTCAATAAGAAATTTACTTGTTTTAAAAAAATCCAAATGCTGGCATTGTCCAGAAAAATTTAACAGGTTTATTTATAATTATTATAAAGTTGAACCGCTGAAACTTGTTCACTGAAGCATTTTAACTTGCATTAATGCTTTACATCTCCGCATTTATATTAAAAATTCACACACAAATGAAAATGGAAAAACTGCCAATACCTGATTTCTGTCCCCTATTTTTCCACTTGCAATCATATACTTAGGTACCTTTTGACCCCATGGAAAAAAAATTATCTAACATTCAGAACTACCAGTAACAGGAAGAAGAGAATTTTTTTTTTTTTTTGAGAATGAAATGTTTCCCATCATAGTGGATGCTTAAGCACAATCTCCACGTATGCGGCTGGATGTCTTTTGGCATAATTGTTACACGTTTGGCATGGATAGCACAAAGGTTGGTGTCTTCAAAAAGGCCAACCAGCTAGGCCTCACTTGCCTCCTGCAAAGCACCGATAGCCGCACTCTGGAAGCGCAGATCTGTTTTAAAGTCCTGAGCAATTTCTCACACCAGACGCTGGAAGGGAAGTTTGTGAATCAGAAGTTCAGTGGGCTTCTGATAACGTCTAATCTCACGGAGTGCCACAGTACCAGGCCTGTAACAATGAGGCTTCTTCACCCCTCCAGTAGAGGGCGCACTCTTGCGAGCGGCTTTTGTAGCCCGTTGCCTCCTGGGTGCTTTACCACCTGCCGGCAGTCTGCTTTGTTCGAGCCATGGTGTAGAGACCTCCTTACTTACCCCCTTCTCCTTCGGCTGGAGCTCGGCGAGCGAGAGGCGGCGATGGCGTTGGAGAGCTGAACACACTCTTACAATCTAAATGGCAAAACAAATGAAAAAGTGAAGTTGAGGAGAGGTATACAGTGTAGCAGTAGGTAGAGGTAAAAGCCTGGCTGGAGAATTTAAGCTTTATTATAGATCCATGGACAATTATCATACAAATGGTTTACTTGCTATAAGAATTATTCTTTTGTTTTGATCAAAGCTGATTCCTAATGTGACTTTTCGCTTACAAACTCAAACATTTTAAGGGTAATATCATTTCAAAAACTTCTACTTATAGCAAAGATTCTGAGTTTATTCTTTAAATGTTTTATATTACTGAGCATCAGTAAGAGAGGCTTTTCTTTTTTTATTCACTAATGAAATATCTAGGTGCTAGAAACTGGGTACGATATTTTACAATTATGTATATTTCCATATTTAATTTGGTTCTCACATGGTTGTTATTATTATGAAGCACACCAATCTTATCAGTAAAGAAACTAAAGTTCCTGTAAAATAAGCAAGATGAGTGGTTAGGGAACTGCGGCTCAGAAAACCTGAGTGACACGCCCAAGGTCAGGTGGCTTCTAAGTAGAAGAATTGAATTGGTCTCAGGGTCACTGTTCTGGCTGCTGAACAATGCTGTCTCTCATTCCAGGAAAATTTTCTTGCAGTTTCTCTTCTTTTTCTGATTAAAAATATGGAAGAAAACAAAGAATATCCATTGACATTTCACTCTGTGTAAAAATATTAGATCTACAAATCACTTTAAACGCTGTGTGCTTGAATAATTAATAGTAAAAATATCAAAACAAAGTGAAATTTGACTTAACCTAAGTCTCCTTGACTTTTGAAAATTCCTGAAGAATTAACATTTCAAACAGCAAGGGTTTTTCCTATCCCATTTATTTTGTATTATTTGTTTTGGTCTTACTATTTATTATAGTCTACTTTATTTTTTATATTTATATACCTAGAAATTAAAACAAATAATATGATTGCCTTCTAATTTGAGCACTGTAAGTCATTTTTTTGTTTCTCTGTTAATGGAATATCAATGTTGATGGTTTCTATGTGTAGTAGATAAACGTGATTTATCAATATTGTTGTTTATTATTGGTGTTATGATTTCAGTTTCAATGATAAACTGAGAATTAAGATATACTTTTTAATAAAAATCTCACAATGTACAGAGGAATTGTTTTTTCAGATAAGATAGAGAAATGGATGTTAGTCACAGTAGCTGTATAAAAAAGGAAGTATAAGACACAGTATAGTATATATTTAGGTCACTGCTCTTTGATTCTCTTTCTTAAATTCTTTCATATTTTGTTTTTATCAGTGAAAGTGTAAAAAAGTTACTAACAATGATAAAATCCTAAAAAACACAATCTGTGCTTTTTGGAAAAATTTTGAATGTTGAATGTTGAAAGATCATAGTGAAATATACCTCTTATTTTTGCATGTCCTTAACTTGATAACTTATCCTCAAATGTTTTGAATAGCTGTAATTATACATTTAGCATATGTTCAGTATATATCTTTTGGATTTCTCTTTTTTTAAGTTTCATTTCTGCTCAGACTTCGTCTTACTATTTATTCTGTCATTGCTCCTGTATATTTCAGTTCATCATATGATCCTTCCTTCTTTTGCTCACATTGGTTCAGCATTTGAGTCTGAATAATAGTGAAAAGTAGATGAAATCCTGGTTTTCTAAAGGCCTGGAACTTCTAGGTATCTCAAAACTGCTAAATTCAATCTTTAAACAAAACCCAAAGGCTTGGTCTGGGTGTGTCTACAGAACATGGTATCCTTCTTCATTTTACTTACTCATTTTAGCTGAGCAGTAATATATAAAAGAAGTATACATCAAATATTAAACATTTCAAATTTTCTCATCTCATTTTAAATTTTCTTATACATAAAATAAATGCACATCAAATATCGAACATTTATTTTCTTTCATTTCCATTTGAAGTAAAGAAATGACTCTCCTTCTTTTTGCCTCTCATCCTCTGATTTTCTCCCTGTGTTCCTCCAGCTCATTCACCATACTCTTTATTGTCCCTTCGATATCAGAAACATGTCTCTGTGCCTTTCGTCAGACTCTTCCTTATCGCTGGGACACCTGTCTGACTCTTGCTTGCCTCGAAAATAAATCATTCAAAATCCATTTCCAATGTCTACTTGAAAGGATGAAACTTTCCAGATCCTCTTAGACTGATCAATTCCTTCTTTCTCTTATACATCTCAAAACTCTTTATGTATACCTGTCATAGGGCATTTCTCAAGCATCACTTGTGCTTCTTAACCATAAACTATGAGTTATTTGAGGATAAATATTGTGCTTTGCTTGTGGTTGTCTCTGGAACAGTGCCTTGCACACAGAGGGCAACAAATCATTTTTGAATATTATGTTGATTCTTTCAGCTGAAGGACAACAAAGAACTCCATTTACTATGAGAAACTTAAATGAAGATTCTGCTATGTCTCATACTGTCATTTTGAAAAGCAGGGCACTTCTTCTGTCTAAGGAGCAGGTATGTATTTAGCAATTAGTGTGGCAAAAAAGTAATAATGATGAAAACATTTTAGTTAAATATGGTAGCTGCTTAGAGCTGAAAGAACATATCTGTAGCTATTCTGAGATTATGCAGCTTATTTTCCAGGTAGATCCTACCATTGTCTGTGGCCATTATTGGATTATGCAGTCTTCCATTTTTCTTCTACTCTTCTTGAAGAGCACATTGCATCTTCATTCAGTGTATTTTTTTCTCAGTGTCTGCAAAACCTACCCCTCATTTATGCATTCTACAAAAAGTTTAAATACCTAAACTATGCTGCATAACTAATCATTATGAACTTGAGTAAGAATTCCCATTCTTGCCTTCAACTTGTATTATAAAATAACTGTAATGAAATGTGTACTAAAGGGATTACAAGAGGCATTCTAAATGTAATAGAAATGTTGGACTGTGCAAGTGATAGATTCCATTTCAACTGACAATATTTCCTTATTATTTTCATAAAGTGAAATAATTCTGTCACTTTAGGTGCCAGTTTTGTGTTTCTTTTATAGTAATTAATGGCTTCCCCATCTCTGATGATTAATAATATTGCTTTTTGTGATATGGATTCTGCAGAAAATCTGTATAGTTCTAGCATAAGAAAGTTGTGCAACTGTACAGAATTTTTCGTCTAATTGCCTACATTTTTTTCTACTCCTTGTTCTACCAAATTTGGTACAACAAGTTTCACTGAGGTATCTGGGTATCTATTCAAGAGAATGGATAGTATAATCCTAGATATACAATGTTGTTTTGAAGGGTAGGCATGGGCATCTCTGGAGTTTCTGTTATTCCATATAATATGTCCACCCCTAGTTGAATCACTTGCAATGTTCTTTCACAGATGCTGCAGAACACCAACACACTTTATTTTCCTTCTGCTTGTCTGGCTGCTCCCATTCAGTCTACTTTTCTGGTTCTTCATAATTTTTGTTTGTGTGGCAAATTTTGAAGTTGCCCAGGATGCAGTCTACAGTCACCCCCATTTTAAATCTAAATTTACTCCCTGAGTAATCTCATCCTGACTCATAGGTTCAAAAGCAAACTCCATGCTGATGATTCACAAATTAAATCTCCATCTTGCACCTCTCCCCTGAATGCCAGATTCATACCCACCTGGATGTGTGAAAGGCATCATGAACTTTTCCACTTCCACTTGCTGAACACCAACACGTTGCTTCCTCTCACAGTTTTCCCCAATTATAGGGAATAGTAGCTCCATTGATACATTTGTTCAGAGTGAAAACCTTAAAGCCATTTTGTTTCTTGTTCCTTATAGCCAATCCTTCAGAAAATCCTGTTGACTTCACCTTCAAAATAAATTTAGAATTTTATTTCTCACCATTTTCTTGCTACCACCCTGGTCAAAGCCACTATGATCTCTGGAGTAAATGATATTCCTTAGTCTCCTAACCTGTGTTCTACTTTAGTTCTTGTTCTAGTTGAATCTGCTTTCAATATAGCAGTCAGAATAATCTTTTTCTTTCTTTCTTTTTTTTTTTTTTTTTGAGACAGAGTCTTGGTCTGTCACCCAGGCTGGAGTGCAGTGGTGCGATCTTGGCTCACTGCAACCTCTGCCTCCCAGGTTCAAGCCATTCTCCTGCCTCGGCCTCCTGAGTAGCTGGGACAACAGGTGCCTGCCACTGCACCCGGTTAATTTTTGTATTTTTAGTAGAGATGGGATTTCACCTTGTTAGCCAGGATGGTCTTGATCTCCTGACCTTGTGATGTGCCCGCCTTGGCCTCCCAAAGTGCTGGGATTACAGGCAGGAGCCACTGCACCCAGCCCAGAATAATCTTTTTAAAACATTCATAACAATGTCACTCCTCTGTCCAAGTCTTATGATGACTTATGCTCAGCCCACTTACAGTAACAGCCAGGTGGATCCTTACCAAGGCATCAAAGGCTGCCACTGTTTGTTCCACTCAAGTCACTCTGGCCTCCTTGTTCTTGTTCCAACATGCCCAGCATGCTGCTGCCTCAAAACTTGTGGACTCTCTGGTAGCCCTGCTTTTCTCCACTATCCGTACAGCCTGTTCCCTCCCCTGCACTGTGCCCTGACTCAGAGAGGGCATCTCTGACCATTTCATGCATAAAGATAATACTTTAACCTCATTTGTGAAATGTTATAGATAAAACATTATGTATGTCAAGGTATGTTATGAAGATTAAGTTGGATCAAATATAAAAAATACTATTATGTATTATATAGTACATATAAGTAGTAGGTGCTTAATGGATATTAGCTCTTGTTAAACATCACATTAAGCTGAGATCATAGCAAAAATTATCATGTAACCTTCCTGTCTTTTACATAGTATCAATTACTGAGTGATTTTTTTTTTCTGTTACCCTCTGAATTGTGCAGTTGGTTTTCTCCTAAGTCAGAGACCTGTAGTCTAAAATCATTTGTGATGTTATATTCTGTTAAACCAAAGAAAATTCTTACTGGGCCAGTGAGGATTTTTCCTGTTAAATACTTCATTTGTTCATATTGGCCATGTAACTACCTGATCAGTTATTGCTAGAAGGCTGTGAGGAGCACCACCAAAAGCTTAAACTTCTTGCTTTTTGGTTTTTGTTTGTTTGTTTGTTTAGAATGCTTTTACTTCCTCTATGATTTAAAGAAAGCAAAAGCATAAATCAGTATGGGCACACAGCGTATAAAGATGCAATCTGTGACAATAACTATGTAAAGGGAAAAGCATGGAGATGTATAGGAGCAGGATGTTTACAATAGAAACTAAGTTGGTATCAGTCGAATTAGGTTGTAGTAAGTTTAAGATATTAATTTTAATCCCTAAGGTAACAACTAAAAAAATAACTAAAAAATATACAGAAATGAGAAATTAAAAATGTCTGAAATGGATGAAGTGAAGAACAAATAACATAAAAATACAAAAAAGTATATAGATAAATAGCAGAAGTGTGTCCCTCCTTCTCAGTAATTACTTTAAATGTAAATGTATTAAAATCCTGCAATTAAAAGGCAGGGGTTGCAGAAAAGATAAAAAAAAAAGATCTATCTATATGATGTCTACAAGAGACTTACTCTAGATCTATAGACCAAAAAAGGATTGAAAGTAAAATGACAGAATAAGCTATTCCATGCAAGTGGTAACCAAAAGAGAGCCGGAGTGGTTTAATATTATTGGATCAAAGAGATTGTAAGGAAAAAATGTTACATGAGATAAAGAAGGATCCTATATATTGATAAATAATATAATCCATAAGGAATATATAACAATAATGAACACATGAATATCTAATACTAGACCCCAAAACATATGAAGCAAAATTGGCAAAATTGAAGGAAGAAATAGAGTTTATAATCATACTTAGGGACTTCAATACCTCACTTTCAATAATGGACATAACAACCAGCAGAAGATCAATGAGGAAATAGAAGAACAACACCATAAATCAATTGATTATATGAAATATATATATAACACTCTACAAAACAACAGAAAAATATGTATTCTCAAGTTTATATGAAAACTTTTTCGGGATATGTTAGGCCTTAATCATTGCCAGTAAAATTATAAGCACAATGCTCTACCAATGTAGCTCTCTCATGCTTTCAGGTCCAGTTTAATCAGGCGAATAAACAGAAAACACTACAAGTCTCGGTCCACTTATCACAGGAGAGACTTCTTTTTGAAGCTTTTACTCAGATAATCATTACTGTGGTGCATCATGCTGAAAAGTCACTCATGTTGGATTCCCTTTGGGTTTAGGATTTGACTACATTGCATTGTAGACACATAACCTCCAAAATGTTGAGCCTCTGTTTCTTCATTTTCATTGGTTATAGTTATACCTACCTTTTAAAATTTTTTGTCAGTATCAAAGATAATAAATAAAAGATGTCTATTGCAATAACTGACATAGTGAAAATTCCCAATAAATGGAAGTTACTAATGCCAGTTTTTGGAGTGGGGGAAATAAGGAAAATAGTGGTAGCAGCTATAAGTAGTCTTACTGATAGTCCTGGGGTCAAACTTACAACTTATGAAGGCATCTTAGGTTCTGAAGTCTATAGCTTGCCTATGTCAAGATACAAGTGAAAACCCTTAGCAGCTCTGTAGAGTCTGATTTAACCTGTATTTGCTTGTAAAAATCTGTATGCAATAATTTTATGAGTTTTAAAGTTTGAGAACCATTTACATAGACTGAAGAAAGGAAAAAAAATCAGCTTTTCAGGTTTTCAGACAACTAACAATTCCTCAAGAAGTTTAAGAATAAAACATTTATAGGTTTTCTCAGAAAAGCCTGGATATTCTGCAATTACTTTGGATTGTTTCTATGTGGTAGAGGTGTTTTGAGGTGAACCATGGCATCCAAACTTTTCTGTGGGTGTCCATCACTATTAGATGCTGGAGCTATCTTCTTCCTGCTTTTTTACTGCCTCTGTCAAAGCTAAGAACTCAGAACATAAGCTTGAAATAGAATCTGAAACTGCATAAACTCAGAGATGGTTCCTATAGGTAAGAGGAAATTGAGACATCCCAATGCCAGAATCATTGTTAAGGTATCAGTGAAACAGTCCTCTGGTCACCATGCTCTTGAATTGGAGAAAAAGCTGCTTCTTGGTGACTTAGGTCATCATGAGACTGGGGAGAAGAGGGTGTTTTCCAGCTTGTCTTTATAGAGAACTGAGATTGCTTGTCTATGAGCTTCTTTCCATACACTCTCTCAATAGAAACTCTTTCAGGGAGGGAAGGAGGGGGTGGTGTTCCTCTTTCCTTTCACCCTTCCCCCAGGCTACCCTTTTATAAATCTTTTTATTCTTTTTGGACAGCAAAAATTCTGCCTTAACCTAGTTATTTTGTATGGGTATATGGGAAAGGGAAGGAGGGACCACTCAGTTGAGCTACCCATCGATGACCCTGGAGAATGTTCAGGAAATGTCAATTAAAGGGAGATAAGTTATCAAAGAGAAGGTACTAAGAGCCAGGCCTAGTGGAGCCTTTTCCCTGGCATAAGTTCTGTCCTCGTACACTCTTTCTATGTTCTGGGATACTTCCTGTTTTGTATCCCAGATATTCCTGTTTTGGCTTTAGCCTCAAAGATGCAATCTTCTCATGGCCAAAGAACACCTCACCACAGTGGATGTAAGAAAGCATACTAGGAGAGCATTCATAGCCAAGTAAAGCTAAGATAGTCTGCTTCAGGAGCTCAAACAAAAAAGAAAGGTTGGTAGAAGAACAGCCGGGAGCAGGGGGAGCTCCACAACCAAGCACATGCAAATGGGTGGTAGTGGGAGAAGGAGGAGGAAGGGAACCTGATGTTGCAGAGTGAAATGATGGTACTTGGTGAAATGTCGGCTGGGCTCATCGGTGTGGACCTGATTCCCAGTCTTGTCAAAGGTAGGCAATCTTTAATTATCTGCTTGTGCTTATGATGCACCTTCTGAAGTCAAGATAAACATAAATATATGCATTCCTATTCAGACCTGATGTGTATTTGTATAACACAAGTCCACTATGTTGATAAGCAACGTTCATAATTGTAATGAATGAGATTGATTAATGTCAGGCACACACACAAAAATGCTCAGGCTCTTAGGCTGTGTCGTACAAGATAGTAGCTGCTAGTAACATCTGCATACTGAGCTCCTGAAATGCAGCTGGCTAGTGCAAAATGAGATATTCTATAAGGTGTAAATAGATACTGAATTTTTTAAATGTAGCATGCACAGAAGAATGTAAAAGTATCTCATTAATTTTTGTATTATGCTTTAAGTGCTGGGATATATGTGCAGAACATGCAAGTTTGTTATATAAGTATACATGTGCCATGGTGATTTGCTGCATCCATCCCTGTCATCTACATTAGGTATTTCTCCTAATGTTAGCACTCCCCAATCCTCCCACCCTCTGTTATCCCTTCCTTAGCCCCCGCAACCCCCAAAAGGCCCTGATCTGTGATGTTCCCTTCCCTGTGCCCATGTGTTCTCATTATTAAGTACTTACTTATGAGTGAGAACACTGGTTTTCTGTTCTGTGTCAGTATGCTGAGAATGATGGTTTTCAGCTTCATCCATGTCCCTGCAAAGTACATAAACTCATCCTTTTTTATGGCTGCATAGTATTCCATGGTGTATATGTGCCACATATTCTTTATCCAGTCTATCTTTGATGGGCATTTGGGTTGGTTCCAAGTCTTTGCTATTGTAAACAGTGCTGCAGTGAACATATGTGTACATGGGTCTTTATAACTGAATGTTTTATAATCCTTTGGGTATATATCCAGTAATGGGATTGCTGGGTCAAATGGTATTTCTAGTTCTAGATCTTTGAGAAATCTCTACACTGTCTTCCACAATGGTTGAACTAATTTACACTCCCACCAACAGTGTAAAAGTATTCCTATTTTTCCACATCTCCAGCATCTGTTGTCTCCAGATTTTTTAATGATTGCCATTCTAACTGGCATGAGATGCTATCTTAATGTGGTTTTGAGTTTTAAATTAATTACATGTTGAAATAATATTTTAGATGGCTTAAATAAATAAATTGCAATTTATTTCTTTAGCATTATTACTAGAAAGTTTAAAATCACATATGTGGCTCATGCTGTATTTGTCTGGGATAGTTCTGCTCTTAATCCTAATTCTGCCATTTATTTATTCTGCATCTTTGTGGAAGTGAATTAACTTCTCTGTATCTATGATTCCTTAACTGTAAAAAAATTGATGAAATGATTTGATATATGAAAAGCACTGAGAAAAATATCTGGGATATAAAACATTGAGCTATTATTTATCTCTTTATCTTTCTAGCCATCTATCCATCTAGCCATATAATTAACAGTTGTAGCAAATATTGTATGTTACAGTAGCACCAAAGTGACATACAAAAATATGGCCTATAATAAAGTGTTCTCAACATAGTTTTTTCCCTTCCTTTCTGTCTTTAGAGAAAACGTTTCGGTGAACTACTGTTACAAACCAGAGATGAACCCTATGAAAATAGTTGAGTAAAGATGTGTTTCTGTACTTCTAACCAACTCTTGTAACTAAGAAAATCTTCTGCTGTATTTTGCTGTCAGTTAAAATAATTATTCAGTATTTTTGGAAAGCAGTATCATAATCTGGTAGAAATCCGAACTCCCCTAAAGCATCTTTATTTTTTGACTGCCAAGAGAAGAAATACACAATGCAAGTAGGGCAGTATTTTTGTATAAACAGACAAATGCCATTGGTGGTTTACTACAAATAAGAAGGAAATACATCAGAATTACTGATTTGTTAAATTCAAAACTGCAGCTTCTTTGTGTGTGTTTGCTTTTGCTAGTTTCTTCTACTAAACTAGTTTGGGATTTCTTAGAGGTGAACCTAAAATCTATAACATGTGAACACTTCTAAAGACAGGAAAAATCTGAAAGCTGTGATGAGATTGGAGGACTGCGGTTAAAAAGAGAAAGAGGAAATAGAAAAATTATACTTGCTGTAATTTAAGGGATTGCTAAGGCATCGAGAATATTACATGTGATTCAAGACTTGCTTGTACAAATAGCTGTTCATTCACATAACCCGGGGATACATAAATGGTGAGAGAGTTCCCCTTTTCTGTGATATGTATTGTTGTTCCAATGCTTTTTGCAGAACTGCTTCTAATTTTGGATTCTATAATTTAAAGTGAATGTGATGGATATAGGGGAACAACAAAAATGATCAAAAGATTGGAAAATGGTCTGAGAATTGAGGATTTCAACACAAAATTTTTAAACCTGAAACAAAACCACAGTTTTTAACCTGAAAAAGGGATGAATGACAGTATACTAGGAATGGAAATGACAAATGAGAATGAGACAAGGAGTATAATACATGAGTAAAGACATTATCGTATGATAATCTCAATGGAATCTCTGCATGGAATCCATCAGAGTACTTTTAGCCTGGTGTCATTTTAATTCATATTATTTGTTTGACATTTTTGGAGAAAGAGGATATAGATCTCTTTTGACTGCATGTCCACAATACCATGTACATCTCTCTAAAAGGGTGCTAAGCCCTCTGTGTTATGATCATTAATTTATGGGTGGGTCTTGCCAGCTCTTTTAGGATAGGAACTCATGCCTTATTTTTCCATATCATCCCAGAACCTGGCAATACCTTTGACATACAGTAGGAGGCACTTAATAAATACGTGATGCCTGAATGCATGAATAAACATAGGACACTTTGATTTTGTCACCACTGGAGCCATTATCAAATAGTTCCTTAATCATCCTTGATTTTAAGACAGGATGAGGTGGAATGAAGTTGCACGGCTGTAAGAGTTTTAGAATCAAACAATTCTATTTCTTGCATGGGCAAATGGCATAGCCTTTCTGAGGCTCATCTTATCTGTAAACTGTGTAGTGTGATATCTACACTATAGACTGATTGTAAGCTTTTAATTTAAATGCAGCGACATACAAAAAGTAGTTAAATGTCTATAACAATGTAAGCACCACATTTATTCATTCATTCAACAGGTATTTATTACAACACAACTGGCACTGGTCTAAGTGTTAAGAATATAACAGAGAATGAGGTTCTTATCATAATTGTAACCTAAAGAATATGAGCAGATAAAACTACCTGCCAGTATTCTTCTGTCTCCAATTACCAGGAAGCCAATTTCTGGGGCTGCTGTTATGGACCAGTAAACACCTATCTAACGTAAAGTGTCAGGACTGCAGGTGACTCTGTTCATTCATCTGCAGCCTGAAGGATTCATGAAAACAGTGTGGTCTTGAGCCTGACTTGAGAATTTGAGTTCATGCTTTAGAAGTCTCCCTGTGAACCCTGAACTTCCACTGTTGAATAGCCCTCCTGATTCCAAAGAGCTTCTACACTATTCGGCCAGAAATTCCTAGCTTTGGTTTCAGCACGGAAATGCTTATGAAAATTTAACTTTGCCATTTCTACAATCTGCCATTTCTCTTAGAATTTAGATTTATTAAAGGAAACTAAATATTTATTTGCTAAATGAAAACAGACTTCTTGACTGTGGTGTCTGCATCAGTGAATTTGCTTTCACAACCCTTAATTCCTTTGCAACTTCTGGGTCTGTTACCAGAATGAACTTTAATTTCTTTTTAGTTTTTTTTTTCAACTGTGATCCCAGCAGGGAAAAGGAAGCAAACTGAAACACATAATAACCCTCATCGCACAGTGTGGAAAATTCAATAAGCCCAAATTAAAAATCTAAGAAGCTAAAAGAAACCAACATGTCCCTTAAATTAACAAGTCAGAAAAAGTAGCAGGCCTAAAGCCAAGATGGTTCTATCCTTTATTTCTTTTCATATCTTTCCTTGATTTTTTATTCATATGAGTCTATCTGGAGGGCTATCTCTGAATGTTTTCATCTTGTAGAGATTTTTCTCCCTCAATTTCGAGAAAAGAAGAGCTGTAAGAAGAAATGGTCACAGGCAGAAAAGGTCACAGGCAGAAAAGAGGAGGTTGCATTAAAAATGTGATCAAAGGCAGATTCTGATTTTCTAGGTCAATTAGAAAATTTAAGTTTGGTGACTTTGAAAGACTAATGAAGTCTAAATTGAATAGCAGAATAATATTATTTGTTAGGGAGCTTTGTGTCTCTATGGATTAATGATTTCATTCGATGTGTGATACAGGATTAGAGGTTACCAGAGGTTGAACATCACGAAAGGGATTTTTCTCCCTTTCCTCCTGGGAATCCTCTCCTCTCATCTCGTCTCATCGCTTCTCTTCTTTTTGATGGAGTTTTGCTCTTGTTACACAGGCTGGAGTGCAACGGCATGATGTCAGCTCACTGCAACCTCTGCCTCCCAGATTCTCCTGCCTCAGCCTCCCGAGTAACTGGGATTACAGGCACCTGCCACCACGGCCAGCTAATTTTTGTATTTTTATAGAGACAAGATTTCACAATGTTGGCCAGGCTGGTCTCGAACTCCTATCCTCAGGTGATCCACCTGCCTCGGCCTCCCAAAGTGTTGGGATTACAGGCATGAGCCACCTCGCCTAGCCGGAAGTTCTTTCTTATTCAAGAAAATGAGGTTGATTTTAGGACCAGATGGATATTTGAATCTGCCTCCAAGTTAGGCCTAAGAAATGCTAGTGTGATTGGAATACTAGACTACCCACAGAAAATCCTCGTCTCAATTATTAGGCAGGACAGTATGTATTTCTGCCTGAAAAATTCTTGGTCTTGGGTTTGTTCTGTTGAACTTAGGCTGCAGGTGTGCTAATATTATGGTTGACATCTGACAGATGAAAAGATAGTCACTCCCAAATGGAAGGCACAGAGAAAAAGAAGTTAATGACCATGTGTCACTGCCAGTCACTGTGCTGGGAACTATGTGCACATTGTTTCAAAACAACTGTATTAGGTGATTATACTACCATTTTTTTTTTTGGTTACAGAATTAGCATTCAAATAAGATAGAATTTTTTTAAAGGTCATACAGCCTTTTAAAAAGTGGCATTGAAGGAATTTGATTGCAGGCCTGTCTGACCCAGAGTCAGGTTCATTCCTTTCCCTGCTCACACCTTCTCAGCGTGTGTGTGTGTGTGTGTGTGTATGTCCTTATATACACTGTCTTAGTTTCCTTCAAGATCATAAATATGTTTAGAACTCATGCGGACTGCGTTTTACAGATTAAATGATGTAAGGAAGCACAGAATTGAAGCTATGTGATTTAGGAAAGCAAATTCAAAGTTGAGTCAGGAAACCTTGAGTACCAAATGTAGGGAATCTCATCCAATTGAAGCTAAGCTGAAACTAACATCAGAAAACCAACATAACTAAAGAAAAAAAACGTTGCCTTCAGATGAGGCAGGATAAGCCATCTAAAATGGGGTAAGATTGGTATAAGAAAAAAAAAGATTTTAAAAATAGTTCATAAAAAGATTGAGCGATCTATAAATTGGTTGTACGTGTTACTGAATTTAAATTAGATGTTTTAAAATTAGCCCATCTCATGTGCTGTGCTGTGGTGGACATGCAACTGGAATTGTAGATAACAGAAATTGATAGAGGAGTATATGCAAGAATGCCCTGTGGATTCAAGACAATGGTCTTTGGGAGAGAACCCCACTAGCTTGGATAGTGGCATTGATAAATCACTTAAAGAAGCATTACTGAAATTTAGGGGATCATCTGTTATCCTTTTGCCAAATCAAAACTCCAGAGCTGGATGGAAAATAAACTTATCTTTATTAATGTATTTTATTGGAATTGAAGATGGGATCGGAAGATGGATGCAGGAGAGGGAAACTGGAACTATTCCATAGGAACAATTTCTGGCTTAAATTGGGCTTCCCAATACCTTTACCTGTTCCAAAGCCTACCGCGTGAAAACAAAAGGCACAGTCAAAACTGCCCAGAGCCAGGCAGAAATGCTCAGAGCTGCCAGGGGTGTGGTTGCCTATGTTAATGGTATTTAGGGCTTCCTGTCATCTGAAGAAAAAGGAAGTGCAGAAGTGAGAATGTGTGTGTGTGCTAGTGTGTGAGATTCTCACTGTGTGTGTGAGTTTTGTTGTGCGTTTCCGGGTGGGTGAGGGAAGGGAGGCTGGGGGGAGGGTGAAGATGTGAAGGAAGTGCAGTAGATGTGGCAGTTTAGTCTATTTTGGAATCAGTTTGTGATGCTTCCGTGGTGCTGAATATCACTCCCCATTTCTTCAGGTCTGGGAATGATTGTCTTAATTACCTGTTTGGTTTTACTCTCATATTTCTGGGATACCACATCTATTTTTAATTTTCTCTCAATTACAAAAGCAATATATATTGAATGAAGAAAATTTGGAAAATATAGAAGACAGGGAAAATAAAATAAAACTGGCTTATAATTCTGTCACCCTGCAATAACCACTATTAACATTTTGTTGTGTATCCTTCCAAGTCTTATTTAGATTTACAAAACTGGGCTATTACTTCACCTATTGCTTTATAATATGTTCATATCCCTTGACTTTTATCTCTGTTTTTTTGTGTGCCAAACCCGCAAATGTTCCCTCTACTTTAGTGTCTCACTCGGGCAATTCTCCATCCTCATGTGACTCCCCATCCATTGCCCTCACACGTGTTCGTCCCAGTGACTTCCTCCATGTCTCTCTGCAGAGTCCATGACTGTTCCATCAGAATCCCTTCTTTGCTTATACATTGAAAGTCTGTTTTGTAGTCATTCTGATAAATCTCAACCTTCATAAAATCTAACTACCTTTCTTTTTCACATTGCTGGAGAAAACCATGCAACTGTGTTGAATCCTCAAAACGCTGTTCCTCAAATGTAATATCCCTTTAAGAAATGAAGTTGACTTCTACCTCCAGGCCTCTGAGTGTTCCCTCTGCCCAGATGTCTCTTTCTATGCTTATTCCTTTATGTTCAGGTCTTTCCTCTAATGTCATCACCAAACTCAGCAGACACCTATCACTGGCCTCAGCGCACTGTACTGAAGTGATCAAATAGCTGCTCTCTCCTTTGTTTCAGCACGTAGGCTCCTTGAGAAGAATCATACTTAGTGACGTCTTGTCACATAGTAAGAGCTCAATAAATGTTTCCTAAATAAAATAATAAATAAAGGGGAAAAAATCCACTTTTTTTCTTCTTTTTCAGGTGGCAAAGGAATTTCAACCACATTATCATATTTGATTCTTTAAAAAAAAACTGTGATATTGGTTTGATGACAGTATTTTGGCATATATATGTATACATGGAGAGAGAGAGAGAGAGATTTTTAGCAGGACTTCAAGTTCACACCACTAGCAAGGGGGAAAGATGAAGCTTGGTGTTACTTTTGCTCCACCACACTTGTCATACTTCGGCGGCACAGCTGTCCTAAAAACAGAAGAACTGTCCTTCCTGCCCAGTATGTGATGCTGTAGTTGGATGTCTTCTGCTGAAGCATGCCATTTATATTAAGTATCCAAAATTCACTTATCTTACTATTATCTTTAACTTTGTACAAATTAGTGTACAATCCCGTTACGTGTTTGCTGCAGTATTATCTGTTTTATAACTTACCAATTAATTTAAAATTTTTGACTCTTCCCCTCCTTCAAGAAAATATGCCACCCTGAAAGATGCCTCACATTCATCCCATGGCTTCCCAGACCTTTCTGCATAATTTAAATGTCTCCAGATAGCTGTATAAACCCAGTGTGGGAAATAACCTGCTGTGCCACACAGTCGTTCCCAGTTGTGGACTAAAGGCAGGACTTGATAATGTTGCTATTTATATGTCGGTGAGTGTAATGAGAAGCACCAACTCAATTAAATGGCATATATTTCCAATGCAAAGTTGCCGAGCAATATCCTAGCTCCAAGGCTTATCAGAGATGTAGATATCTGGATGTGTTTTTAAGACATTTTACGACATAGATGGAAAGCAACTCTTCTTGACTCTTCTAGACATATAGCCAGACTTCACTCTCCCCTCATCCGAACAACTAATGGAGCTCATGTGGTTAACCATAAAATTTATTGCAAATATTTGCAAGATATAATGTTCCCCAGAGAGAAAAAATTAATAAAGTAACTAGGGAAGACAAAGTTTCATGTTACTTGATTCCTAGATACACCTGCTCAATCTTACAGAGTTCTGAGTCATAATAGAGGGATAAAAATGCAATATGAGAAGTATCAATGCATATTTTGATTGCATTACCAAGAGATTTTCATTTCACGAAGCAGAATGGAACAGAAACTCTTCAGTGATTTATGACGGATTATTTATAGGGGATAGAATGCTCAAAAATCTGGCTTTCTGCTTTATAAAATTATCTTCAAATGCAATAATCATACAGAAGTGCCCTACTTCCTATTGCTACTCATAATAGCCTTTTTGATAAATATTTTCTTCTATCACTAAAATTATCTAAATAACCTATTTGGATTTATTTGTTGAAAAAAATCATTGTAAAATAGCAAAAATACTGTATTCTTGGGAGGGCATAAAATACACGAGGCAGGAATGAAAGCTCTAAAGATACAGATCAGAAATTGAATATATGCTGGAGTTCCTTGTAATAGTCATCTTAGTTTAATAATTTTTTGTTTTTTTGGATTTTGATATTTAAAAAATTGATCCCTCTCTGCTGGTGATATTGTACGCACTGCAAAATTGCCAAGGTGTAGAGAATTCCAAAATTATAGAACACAATAAAAATTTAAATCCATAAACCAAATGTTTGAAATCTAAGAAATCCCAATCTGGGACTCTACCTCTTTTTAGCTTATGATACACACATAGGGAGATTCAGGAGTTCAAGAAAGGATTTTTAAATCAGAATTGTCCTCTACAATAAAGCCATAGTCTGAGCATTCTGACCTCAGGGTCTCTAAATTTATAGCTGTCTTTCAAAATACTGGTCGTAGAGAAAAATATACAAATACACAGACTCCAGAGAGGAAACAGCATTTACTCCCTTCCTCCAGTATCGGCTTCCTCACACCGCCCTGCTACGATGATGGCTGCAAGCCAATTCCTGTGGCAAGACATTTAAAAACAACTCCGTGGCTCCATATTGATTGGCAACACGCAATTTGGCTCCATAAAGTCTGCAGAATGAATCATGAGCTAATGCTGTTACCTGCCTGACTTCAATGTATCTTTGCTTACCACGGGAAAAACAACTCAATAACATGCAATTTACAATCCTGATTATAATGGGCCGGTGAGGTCCAGTTCTAGATGCACTGGCAAAACTCAGCCAACAGATTTGGTGGTCTTATTTATTTATTTATTTTATAAAGTTAGCTTTTAATGGCCCATTTGTGATTGAATCCAGAATTACATAGTCTACGGACTACCGACCTATGGTATACCAAGGAGCCCTGGATTTTGCCAAGAATTTCCGACTGCATCTATAAGACACCAGCGTGTCCAGATGAAAAATGTAATATACTAGCTCTTTTGTTTGTATAACAATTCTAGTTGCTTGTTTCTAAGTGAACCTGTCAATTTAACACAAACAGGGAGTGAACGTACATACAAGCTCCAAGTGTGCGGTGGGCCTTTTTACACAGGTTCTCTAGGAAAAAATTACTTGTTTCTGTTAACTTGTAAGATCTACATTAGAGAATAATATTCATCTCACTTACTTGGAAATTAAATTATTGAATTTGTTGGAATAAGTAGGCTTATTAATGATTATTGTGGTATGGATCATGATAACTGAAAATATCAATTTATCAATTGTCATTTAACATTAGGCTTTTTCTACTATTTAAGCTTATTATTATGTTCATAGATTTCTGCTGAATTCAGACTATAACTGACTTTGTTAGGAAGACATTGGAGGGAAGAGGTAACCTTTTTATTCTATTTGGGGCAGGGGGCTTTGCAAGAAATTAGACTCATTTAAAGTCGTTTTGTTCCTTTATTTTGGTAATGTTTTCATCCTAGTCAAAAGGCACAATGATGATTTCTGAATCAGTGGAGGGCAAATAATCTAATTTGTACCAGGATTTGGGAGCATTTATTACACCATAATAAAAAATGAAATAGAAGTAAGACATAAAACATAGGGACATTCAGAAAGCTGCTCCTTCAGTCTCCAAGTGTTTCATTTCCCAGGCTCTGGTCTGCATTTCTTCCTGTGACTCTTTAAATCACCTCCAGTTCCTTGGCGTTCTGCCATGTTCTCTTTCTTTCACACCTAAAGCATCTATATTTTAACACCAGCCTTTGGTACTACTTGTATTTTTCTGTCTTTTAAGTATCTTTTTGCATTAAAAAAAGAAAGAAAAAAAAAGGTTCAATGATACACAATTATCTTCTGCCTTTTTCTTTCTTTTTCCTTGCCTCCTGCACTCCCTGGAGAAAACAAGTTCAGATGCTTAAGATCAACATGTATTTTTAACCCAAATATGATTCTGAGTTTTCTCCTCTGATTTGGAAGAATAATATCAGATACTCGTGTCTCATTTGGGAACCAAGAAGGAAAGCTTTTAATACCTCACCATAAAATATAATGCTTCCTGTCATTTAAAAAAAAATCCAATTAATGAAATTCCCTTTTAGTCCTAAGAGAAGGCTGGGTGCGATGGCTCACGCCTGTAATCCCAGCACTTTGGGAGACCAGGGTGGGCGGATCACCTGAGGTCAGGAGTTCAAGACCAGCCTGACCAACATGATCTCTATTAAAAATAAGAAAATTAGTCAGGTGTGATGGTGCACGCCTGTAGTCCCAGCTACTTGGGAGGCTGAGGCATGAGAATTGCTTGAACCTGAGAAGCAGAGGTTGCAGTGAGCTCAGATCATACCAGCACTGCACTCCAGCCAGGCAACGGAATGAGACTCAGTCCCCCTCCAAAAAAAGAAAAAATGGAGTAGTACTGCACAGGTATTGAATTTTATCAAATGCTTTTTCTGTATCTATTGAAATGATCACATAACCATTTTCCCCTTTATTATGTTAATAAGGTGAATTACTTTAATTGATCTTTGAGTATAAATTCCT
>NW_016107662.1:2063646-2065616 GCF_001604975.1 Cebus imitator
ATAAGTGATAAACTCTTTTATTTCTGATGTAAGTTATTTTTGCCTTTTAAAAAGTAGATATTAATATGAGTTATCCTTTTTTATATGTCTTTTTAAAGAAATAACATTTGGATTTGTTAATTTGTTCTTCAGTACATTTGCTTTCTTTCATTTCTTTCTGCTTTTACATTTATTTCCTGTTTTCTACTTTCTTTAATTTGCTATTACATTTCCAATTTCTTAAAATGGATTCTTAGATCAGTAAAAATCATTCATTAATTATTTAATCTTTCTGCTTTTGTGATATACGCCTTCTGCTATACATTTTCCTCTAAGCATGGCTTTAGCTACTTATCAAAGTTTTGAGTTTTGATATGTCATATTCTCATTGATAACATTAATTTTTTTTCTTGAGACAAGGTTTCACTGTGTAGCCCAGGCTGGAGTGCAGTGACACAATCATGGCTCACTGTAGCCTTGATCTCCCAGGCTCAAGCCATTCTCCTGCTTCAGTCTTCTGAGTAGCTGGGACTACAGACATGCATCATCACACTTGGCTGATTTTTTGATTTTTTGCTATATTGTGTAGGCTGATCTCAAACTGCTGATCTCAAGGGACCCTCTCACCTCGGCCTCTCAAAGTGCTGCAACTATGGGCCTAAGCCACTGCACCTGCCAACATTGCCATTTTGATTATTTATTTACCTTCTGGATTATTTAGAAATATATTGTCTAATTCTGGAATATTTAGGTATTTTCTAGTTATCTTTTGATTATTCATTTCTAGTTTGGCACTGTATTGAAGGACATACACACTCCACCTACTTTAAAACTTTTGCAATTTGTCCAGCTTTTCTACTTGGTGCCTGTGGGAAGTTTGCTCTGCAACCATCTATCTGCTATTATAGAAGCAAATTATCACTGTGCTTTTATCTGCATTTTCTTGATTACTAGAGCAATTGTTCATTTTGGGATATTTATCTTTTATTCAGAAATTTTAAATTTTGACAAAGTGTAATTTAATACTTTTTCTTTATAATTTTGTCTCTTATTTCATGTTTCAAAATACTATTTTATAACTTGACATCCTACAGAATTCCTAGGCATGTATTTTTAAAGCTTTTGTGATAGTGAAAGAGCATACTACACCAAGCTACCAGGTTAACATGTAAACCAAAAGTAGTCTAAGTAAACTGATGTATACTATTACCCTATCAATAAGCCATTTTTTAAATTTCTCATTTTACTTAATTTGTTCAAATTGACTGAGGACCTTCTAATAACAATAGCCACATTTAATTTAATTCTCACAATAACCCTATGAGGTAGGCATTATCATCATCCTTGGTTTATAAATGAGGAAAGTGTCATGTAAAGGTAGGAATCTGGTAAGCAATAGAATCAATGTTAGAATTCAGGCAACCTTATTCCCAGATGTAAATCTTGATCACGATGGAATGTTAAGGCCATTAGCAGCACACAGGTAACTGTGGTAATTCCTCCTTCCTTTGCTTTAGGGATTTCTCTTGGTTCTGCCTCTCTTCCTTTTCTGTCATCTGGTTTTCTTGTTTCCATTTCTTAGTTTTTCACTTAGACTCTGACTTTTTGCTTAGGTCTTCTGGATTGACAGTTCTATTTTAATGCTCTGCCTAGTTGGCTTTAGCACTTTTTATTGCTACATCCTACATTTGGCTCCAATACATGGCTGTTCCTTGAGCTTTCACGACGTACAAGGCTAGGGCTGAGTCTATTTCTTGCTTAACAAAGATTACTAAAAGAGAAATATAGTATACTCTTCTCAGAACTCTCATAAGAACTTGCAACACATCCAATGCCTTCTGTAAACATCGCTTGCTCATTCATTTATCCATTCATTTAATCGTTTCCCCTTCCTTCCTTCCTTCCTTCCGTCCTTCCTTCCTTCCTTCCTTCCTTCTTTCCTTCTTTCCTTCCTTCCTTCCTTCCTTCCTTCCTTCCTTCCTTCCTTCCTT
>NW_016107662.1:2065750-2079555 GCF_001604975.1 Cebus imitator
TTTCTCTTTTTCTTTATCTTTCATTTTTCTTTCTTTTCTTTCTTTCTTTTTCTGTCTTTTCCTTCCCTCCCTCCCTCCCTCCTTCCTTCCTTCCTTTTCCTTCTTCTCTTCTCCCTTACCCTCCCCTCCCCACATTCCCTTCCCTCCCCTCTCCTCCATTCCTCTTTCTTCCTTCCTTTTTCTATTTGTCAGGCATTTACCAATGTTGAACTGATGTGTTATAAGCATTGGACACAGAGAGAGAAATAAGGTATGTGTCTTGTCTTGTAGGCCTCATACTCCAACTGAGAAGACAAGGTTTTAAACACACAGTAATCAGTGTGCTAACATTACAGAAAGTATTCTAGATTCCTTATGGATGTTGTCACTAAAGGGGTAATATATAAGCTGGATCTTTGAGGATAAGATTTTCAGATAGATAGAGATGAGGTGCTAGGAGCTAAGACTTACATTAAAATGCAAGATCTCCATATATTCCTTTAAATAGAATAAAATTAGCTTGAGGAAACGTGCTTTGATGATCCTGGAAGAGGTGCTTATGGTCCCCAAAAGAGTACAGAAAACGGTAAGTTTATGACATTAAAGTACTTCATTTGGGCCTCTACCTTTGTGCTCTCTCCCTCATTTACTTCTTCATATTTCTCAAGGTGGTTTTGGTTACCACAAAGCCGGTGACAACTTATCAGTACCTCATATAGCAAGTACAAAATACAACAGAGGTCCATAGTTAAGTCTGAAACCCTAAGAAGCCACAACATCCCCTGCAAGATCTGAGAGCCTTAAGACCCAGGGCTCGTTTTAATCTGCTGTCAGTGTAGAGTGACTCAGTGAGCCATTTTAAAGTTTTTCCCTTTCTTCACTTTATAGAGAGTTTTCTTGATAAGTTACCAAAGCATCATTCATAAAGGTAGTTATTTCAGAAAGTGCAATGACGTTAGCCAGGTTGAGAAAAACCCAATATATATATGTGTGTGTGTTTTTATATATGCATTATTTCTATTGTGTCTCTCTTTCACAGAATAATGACATCCAACAATCAATTAAGATTCCTACAACACTTTTGTTAATTATACTTTGCCTATCAAATATGGCCTAGCCACGACATTGAGAATTATTTTCCTTTGTTACAAAGTTATAATAAATAATAATCTATGTCTTTCCTAAGTTAAAGAAGACTTTTATCTTTTTATTATTGAGATGGATTGCCACTACTCAAATGGTCACATTTATGCATATTACTAACCTCCAAATTCATGTGATTTCTAGTCCAATTTATTTCTTTTTGGGTCTCCAAGAATTCACAGCACTTTTTTTTAACTTTTATTTTAAGTTCAGGGGTCCATGTACAGATGACTTCATCACCCAAGTATTAAACCTAGTGCCCATTCGTTATTTTTCGTGATCCTCTCCCTCCGCCCGCTCTCCATGCTCGGGCAGGCCCCAGTGTCTGTTGTTTCGCCCTGTGTCCATGTGTTCTCATCATTGGATCCCACTTATAGGTGAGAACATGCAGTATTCGTTTTCAGTTCCTGCATGAGTTTGCTAAGGATAATGACCTTCAGCTCCATGCATGTTCCTGCATAGGACATATTTTGTTATTTTTTTATGGTTGCATAGTATCACATGGTGTACATGTACCACATTTTCTCTATCAAGTCTACCACTGGTAGACATTTAGGTTGATTCCATGTCTTTGCTACTGTGAATAATGCCGCAGTGAACATGCACAGGCACGTGTCTTTATAACAGAATGATTTACATTTTTTTTTAGTTATACACCCAGGAATGGGATTGTTAGGGCAAATGGTAGTTCTGTTTTTAGGATTTGAGAAATCGCCACACTGCTTTTCACAATGGTTGAACTAATTTACACTGCCACCAAAAGTGAATAAGCATTCCTTTTTCTCTTTTATTTTTTGATTTCAATAATAGGCATTCTGACTGTTGTGAGATGGTATCTTACCGTGGTTTTGAGTTGCACTTCTCTAATGATTGGTAATGTTTAGCTTTTTCTCATATGCTTTTTGGCTGCATGTATGTCTTATTTTGAAAATTGTCTGTTGATATCCTTTGCCCAGTTTTTAATGGTGCTTGAATTTTTTTCCCATAAATTTGTTTAAGTTCCTTATAGATGCTGGATAATTAGACTTTTGTTGGTTGCATAGTTTGCAATATTTTTCTCCCAGTCTGTAGGTTATCTGTTTACTCTCTTAATAGTTTCTTTATGTATATATATTTTTTTGCTGTGCAGAAGCTCTTTAATTTAATTAGATTCCATTAATCGTTTTGCTTTTGTTGCAACGCTTTTGCCATATTTATCATGAAATCTTTGCCCAATCCTATGTCCAGATGGTATTGCCTAGTTTTCTTCCAGGCTTTTCATAGTTTACATTTTTAACCTTTAAGTCTTTAATGCATCCTGATTTGTTTGATTTTCTGTATATGGTGAAGGAAGTGATCCAGTTTCAATCGTCTGCATATGGCTATTCAGTTATCCCAGCACCATTTATTGAATAGGGAGTACTTTCCTCTTTGCTTGTTTTTGTCAGCTTTGTTAAAGATCAAATGGTTGTAGGTGTATGGCCTTATTTCTGGGCTATCTGTTCTGTTCCATTGGTCTATGTGTCTGTTTTGGTACCAGTGCCATGCTGTTTTGGTTACTGTAGCCCTGTAGTAAAGATTGAAGTTGGATAGTGTTGATGCTTTCAGTTTTGTTCTTTTGCTTAGGATTGCCTTGGATGTTCATGCTCTTTTTTGATTCCATGTGAATTTTAAAGTAGATTTTTCTAGTTCTGTGAAGAATGTCACTGGTAGTTTGCCAGAAGTAGTATTGAATCTATAAATTGCTTTGGGCAGTATGGCCATTTTGACGATATTTCTTCTTCCTATTTATAAACATGGGATATTTTCCCATTTGTTTGTGCTGCCTCTGATTCATGTGAGAAGTATTTTGTAGTTTTCATTACAGAGATCTTTTACCTTCCTAGTTAACAGTATACCTAGGTATTTTATTTTGTTTGTGGAAGCTGTGAATGGGATTGCCTTCCTGATTTGTCCATCTGCTTGGCTATAGTTGATGTATAGGAATGGTATTGACTTTCGTACATTGATTTTGTATCCTGAGACTTCACTGAAGTTGCATATCAGCTGAAGGAGCTTTTTGGCTGAGACCATGGGGTTTTCTAGATACAGAATCATGTCATCTGTAAGCAGAGATAGTTTGACTCCTCTGCCTATTTGGATACTGCATATTCCATTTTCACATAGCTGTAAAGAACTACTGAGACTGGGTAATTTATGAAGAAAAGAAGTTTAATTGACTCACATTTCCACAGGCTGTACAAGAAGCATGGCTGGGAGTCTTCAGGAAACTCACAATCGTGGTGGAAGGTGAAGGGCAAGCAAGTACCTTCTTCACACGGAGGCAGGAAAGAGAGAGCAGAGGGAGAAGTGCTACACACTTTCAATCAACCAGATTTCATGAGAACTCACTCACTATCAGGAGAAGAGCATAAGGGAAACTGACCTCATGATTCAATCACCTCTGACCAGGTCCCTGCCCCGACACGTGGGGATTACAATTCAATATGAGTTCTGAGTGAAGACACAGAGCCAAACCATATCAGGTGCCCTTTATTTCTTTATCTTGACCAATTGCTTTGGCCAGAACTTCCAGTATTATGTTGAATGGTAGTAGTGAGCGTCTCGTGTCATCCTTGTCTTGTGGTGGTGTTCGCGGGAAGTGCTTCCAGCTTTTTGCCCATTCAGTATGAAGTTAGCTGTGGGTTTGTCATGGATAGCTTGTATTATTTTGAGGTATGTTCCTTCAAAACCTAATTTATTAAGAGTTTTTTTTTTTTTTTTTAATGTGAAGGGGGTGTTGAATTTTGTCAAAATCCTTTTCTACATCTATAGCGAAAACCATGTGGTTATTGTCTTTAGTTCAAATAAAGCTTATTTGATCAGGCCGGGGGCAGTGGCTCATGCCTGTAATCCTAGCACTTTGGGAGGCCAAGGTGGGTGGATCACCTGAGGTCAGAAGTTCCAGACCAGCCTGGTCAACATAGCAGAACCCTGCCTTTACTAAAACAATTTCTTTTGGTGGGCATGGTGGCAAGCACTTTTAATCCCAGCTACTGAGGAGGCTGAGGCAGGAGGATCACTTGAACCTGGGAGACGGAGGTTGCAGTGAGCCGAGATTGCAGCGCTTCACTCCAGCCTGGGTGAAAGAGCAAAAGTCTGTCTCAAAAAAACAAAACAAAACAAAAAACAAAACAAAAGTCTTACTTGGTCATGGTGGATAAGCTTTCTGATGAGATTCAAAGCAATTTTAAGCAAGTCTAAGCTACCTGCATTCTATTTTTTCCTACATCTAATATTTTCTAAATGTATTAACCAACTCTTTATTCCAAAACAAAAACAAAATGATTATTTTAAAAATTGATTACTCCACTTATGGATAATGACCTAGCAATCATATTCAAGTTCAGAGTCATATGTATTTTTATCAATGTTTAATAAGAGGAAACATGTTCAATCTATAAAAGTTATTAAATTAGATATTAATAGTGTTGCTCATCTCCCACTAAATTTTGGAGCAAAAAAGCAGTTTAAGGATAGTTCTGGCCTGGGTTGCCAAATTAAACTTTAGTTACAAAAACAGCACTGTCCCAACTCCTCCAAAAGAGTAATTTTACCTGGAATAACATAGAATTGCTGCAAATAATAAACTCAGAGAGGTAAAAAATAAAAGCAAAAACACAACAACGAAACAGAGTTTATTTAGAATAAGTCATCTACCAATTTAGAAATGTTCTCAATACCTCCAGTAGATAGTTGTGCAGGTCACTGCATACACATTTTAGTATACAACTATCACTGAATGTTGTTGATTTATAAATTATATAAATTTTAAATGTAATCAAAATATAAAATTAAATAAAAATTTTATAAAATTAAATAAAATATTTATAAAATTAAAGATTAAAGGATAAGGTAAATATTAAATATAATTTATAATATGTTTCATTTCATTAATGGATGATTCAAAACATTTTAATTTCCCTGAAATATTGTTATGTAAAGTAAAATATCAAAATGTTTTTTATAAAGATACATAAGAATATTTTCTAAGAATAATATTAAGAATTTTTCATTATTATCAAAAATTTATATAATAAAGTAATTCTGATATGTAATTTTAATGATTGTCTTAATCAAAAATATAAGCTACATTAATACATACATCCAAAAGAAGAAATATATTATTACTTGTGCTTATTAAATCATAGTGCTACAGTTTATCTACCAACTATGCAAAAGTTTTTGTTTAGGTGTTTCCATTAAATTCCTGGCATCCCTGATGTCCATCAATTATTTTTACATAATAATTATAAGACTTTAAGTTTTATATTTTTAAAAATTAATTCACACCCTGCAGAAATTACATGGTAAAATTTAAGTTTAGAAAATAATACTTTAAAGTTTTTTAAAGGTCCTTTGTGGCAAAACAAAGCTCAGAAATGAAAACCATTTTTATTCATCTGATTTAATAGTGCAGAAAATGAATATAAGCATTTCTCTGTTGAACCCTTGTGTTGTGAAACTGTCATAGGTTCTTCCAAATAACTTTACGTCCTGACAGAGACAGAGAACCAGGCTCAATTTCTCTATTAATTCATACTGAAGTACTTCTTTCTTAAAAAAAAAAAATTACATGTTCTCATTTTTGCTTCCTTCACTTCAATGGGTTGCCGTGAGTATTTCTGATGGAAAAGCATGCCCCACTTTGCAGACCATCGGTCTAGCCTCTATATTAGTGAGTCCTCTGGTCTGTGGATAGGGTATTGATTAAATGGATTGTGCTTGGGGACACAACTGATAGCTTTGCTTGATAAACAGATTTTTTCTACTGAATCACTATCTTCCCTCCTTCAAATTCCACTGTTTGGTCTTAGTTTAGTTTACTGGAAATGGTAAAAATCACATAGAGATTGAGTATTTCAGGCCTAGAAAGGCCTTTGGAAGTCGTATGGCTTGGTTTCCCACTCAGTGTAGGTATAGAGTTCCCAGATTTAGCAAATGAAAAATACAGGACATACACTTCTTGAATCTCAAATAAACAACACATTTTAATGTATAGGTATGTTCGAAATATTTGCAAATACTTGGCATTCTGTATCTTTATCCAGCAACTGTGTAGAGGTGTCCTCTCTGTCAGATTTCTAGCATGTGGGTAACTAGCCCCACCCTTCTCTGAATAGAAAAGGATATATTTTGGTGCAAAAGGGAGTAATTTATTATAAATGGAGTATATGTGTATAAACTGAAATGGGCTAAGGTGACATTTTTATTTTCATTTGCTCATTGTTTGGGATATAAATTATCCAGTATACAGCCATGATAGATCCTTAGATCTTTATGTAGTGGGAACAAATATAATCCAAAAAGTGAATTTTAGATCTTTTTTTTCCTTCCTGAGTCTGAGTCTTGCTCTGTCACCCAAGCTGGAGTGTAGTGGTACAATCTTGGCTCACTGCAACCTCCACCTCCAGGTTCAAGCGATTCTCATGCCTCATCCTCCTGAGTAGCTGGGACTACAGGTGCACATCACCATGCCTGGCTAACTTTGTATTCTATTTTTTTAGTAGAGACTGGGTTTTGCTGTGTTGGCCAGGTTAGTCTCAAACTTCTGACCTCAAGTGATCCACCAGCCTTGATCTCCCAAAGTGCTTGGATTATAGGTGTGAGCCACTGTGCCTGGTCTTGAATTTTAGATCTTGAAGATCCAGTTCTTATGCATCATCAATGAGGAAGATGTAATACAAAATGTTGAATTGATTAAAGGCACAAAATTATCGTGGCTGAACTGCACAGACAGCATATGTTTCTGGACTTCTGGTCAGAGAAAGTCTTCTTCACTGACCATAGATTATTCTCCAAGATTCCTAGTAGGTTTGGCCTTCTAGGACATCCACAGATCTTTAAAGAAACACCAGCCTTAGAACACAGCTTGCTGTTCGAAACTTTGGTTTTGCATTCATTTTCAAAGAAACTCCCAAAATGCACTTGTCAAGTGATGCACAGAGAAAAACTCACCTTCCAACTTCATTCTCAAGCAGTCACAGACAATGCATACTACCACCCTGTTGTAATCTTAAATGTGAGTTAGGGCAAGGGAGAAAAAGAAAACCTCCTTTAAGCTGAAATCATCATTGAAA
This sequence comes from Cebus imitator, assembly GCF_001604975.1. NCBI lineage: Eukaryota > Metazoa > Chordata > Mammalia > Primates > Cebidae > Cebus > Cebus imitator. The sequence continues at coordinate 2,072,971 of NW_016107662.1, forward strand.
TACAGCTGTTGTGTCTGTGTAGCAGATTTGGAGACAACAAAAAAGTGGGCTGTGGGGGTAAATTAAGAAGCTTGGGCTCCAGTAAAAAAGTTCCTTATTATAGTTATACAAAAGCCAGTCCATGTGAAAAAATACTTTTGAAAATCACCAGTCAAAAGTCACATAAGACACATAACTAGAGGTTAAATTTTGATCTGGAATTACAGTAGCTGACCTACCCCTGAAAGATGTCAAGGTGGGGATGGAGCAGGGCCAGATTCAGGATCACATGACTTGTGCAGTCACACAAGGTCCAGCACCTAGGAAGGCCCTTTGCTTGGTTTAGTGCTTTACTTTCATTGTCTTGAAATTTTTAATAATTTTGAGCAACAAGGGGGTCCTGCATGTTCATTTGGCAGTGGGCTCTGGAAATTATGTAGCTGCTCCTGGAAGGAGATGATGACTTTGGCCAAGGCTGTGATTTGTGACCAGAGAGCAGAGTTTTCCCATGTACTATATTATCTTCAATGACAGCTCTGTGTCCGCAAGCTTTGCCATCATTCATTCAGGTCTATCACATGTACACTGTTATTCGAGTCATGTTCACGCTTTGGATTTTCATTATCATCTCCTCTTGTATCCCATTGGTTGTAAGATCTATGGTTTCTATCTCTTAGATGTACTTCAATTCTATTTCCTCTTCTATCTCTCCTGCTAATGGCTCCCTTCAATCCTCTTCATTTATTTGGTCAATTACGCTAACTACGTTATTGAAATATCTGACTTAGCTTAGTCTTATCCTCTCCAGTTCATTCTCTATAACAGGGTCAAATTCTGCTTATTACCCCTGACAGCCTTTATAAATAAAATTTTCCTAGAATACACTCACATCTCTTAATTCTGTGGCTGCTTTCCTGCCCTAGCTGCAGAGTTCACACAGACTAGTATGGCGTGCAAAAGCTAAAATACTTACTACTTGGTCATTTACACAAAGTTTGCTAATCCTTACTTTATAGTTATGATAGAATCATCTTCTAACATGCACATTTAAGTTTTTTTTAACTTTCTGGCTTAATTCTTCTATTGTTTCAACTTAACCTCTAAGCTGTTCAACCTGGCATATTGATTTCTAAAGTAGCCTTCTGCCCACTTTGGCCTCTATGGTAACACACTTCAGTATGAACCAATACCTGGGCCATTGGTTCCCATAGGAGTGGAGAGGAGTAGGTGGGTGGGATGACGGTAGAGGAAAAGGTAAGTGTGAGGTTGGATGGGATTAACTTTAGAAGATTTTCCAGGTGTCCCCTATTCAGTGGCTGTCTTAGTCTTCTTGGGCTGCGTAACAAAATACCATACAATGGGTGGCCTAAACAACAGACGCTTATTTCTCACAGTTCTAGAGGCTGGGAATTACAAGATCAAGGTGCTGCCCGATTCAATGTCTGGTGAAGGCTCTCTTTCTGGCTGGCAGACAGCCACATTCTTGTTATATCCTCACGTAGCACAGTGAGAGAGCTCAAGTCTTACTTCCTCCTATCCCATCATGGGGACCCCACTCTCATGACCCCATGCAAACCAAAGGCCCCGACTACAAATGCCACCACATTGAGGGTTAGGGGTTCTGCATATAAACTGGAGAGACACAAACATTCATTTCGTTACAATGGCCCTTTGTGGGACCATATAAAAATGGAAAAATGGGGAGAAGGGCACATGTAGTTTGTAGTTTGAACAAAAGTAACTCATGATCCCTTTCTGCTTCTCCTAATTCCCCTTTCCATAAGAGCCGCTTATCTGGACATACTTACCCACTTTTTCTTCTCTCACCTCTGTGATTTTGCACACGCTGCTCCACTCCCTGGAACACCGTCTCCCACCACATCTTTCATGCTAATTCCTAACAACCTTTCTTTCTCTTTTTTTTCTTTGTTATGCACCAACACATTCACATTTCTTTCCTTTTNTTAAGCAAATGACAAAGACCGGTTTACCAGCTTTACTTTTTTAAACCTAAGCTTAACACTATATATTTAAACAATTGCCAAAACTTACTAAGTTGCCAGCATTCCTGCACAACTAGGAAATATCCGTAATTTATATTAAACCAGAAATGTATTACCATTAATGCATTAATATCTTTCACTACTAAATCCTAACAACCTTTCAAGATCCTGTTTCCACCCTGTTGACTTGACCTCAGATCCTCAGACTGAGCTAGACGTCTCTTCTCTGTGTTCCCTTAGAGCCATTTTGTACTAGTTTTTGTATTTAATAACAACATTTTAGTTCTGCCTCTCTTTCTCTTTGCTAGACATGTTTACATCATTAATTCTAGAAAAACAGTTAGCACACAGTAGACGTTCAATAAATGCTTGTTGAATTGATTGACAGAAGTTTTTGTCACTTGGCCAGTAAGTAGGAATGCATACATATAAATGATATTCAAGATACTGACATGTTTTTTTCAGTTTTTAAAAATCAGTTGGGATTTTGATTTTATTATGAAAAGTTTTTTCTTCAGCATCCAAAATTGAACTAATAAAGTTTCTCTCTGTAAGTCAGCTTTCTCATCAATTTTATAAACAAAGATGAATATATATCCTCTAACCATCTTCCTTTTTGTGATTACTTCTTATTTAAATGTTCAAGTGATAGAAGAGCGCGAATCTACTCTCTAGAATTTGGTGGCGGGTTGTTGCTGTCATTGTTGCTGTTTTAATTTAAAACAAAATATGTTGTTAAGGCAGCAGTCCCTAATGATTGCTTGCAGAGAATAAGACAATATTATGGCAAAATGCCACACAGGCTGGGATCCTGCTACAGATCATTAGTTGCTTCTTTGCCTTCTAGAGCCTTACGGATTTAAAAAGACAAGACCAGGAAAATATAGACGATTTCCTTCTGGTGCTTGTTTGGAAAGCATGCCTTTTTCAAGATGATTAAAACTAATTTATATTCAGGCTATATGTGTATTATTATCCAAACAGAAGAGGTCTTCATTGATAAAAATACTTTACCCAAAATGCAGTATAGTTCTATAAAGAACAACTAACATCCATTTCTTTCTATGTGTCAGATGTTATCGTAAGCATATTCTGTGCATATGCACACTAAAATTTTAACAGTGCTATATTACCGATGAGAAAAGGAGGCTTGGAGAGTTTATGCTGTAATTAGAAAGCAGTGAGGACAGAAATAAAACTCAGGTGTTCTGATTCCAGAATCTTCATACCTAATTGCTCTATTCTAGTCCGTCTGAAACAAAGCACCCCTTTTCCTTGATGTGCAGTCAAGTTCCCTGGGAAATATCATGTGGTTAAATAGCATGAAATTTTATTTCTAAAATAAAACACTACATAGTGTTAAGAGTGATCTATAAAATATCAGAGGGGCAGTGGCTGTCCCTGTGATAGAGGAGGCATACGAAGTCAGTCAAATGACTTTCTCAGCTTCGTATGCTGGAAATTAAGAGTGACTGCAGGACTGCACAAGTTTGAACTCCTAAGTTATAGAGGATTGGCAGCTGACTTTGAGTTTTCTCCATCATGTATTCTCATCTACTGATGGGAATAGCATGTTTTGTCTTGGAATAAAACAAAAACAACTTTGCAAGCCTCGTTACGCCACAGATAATATCATCTCTGGAAATGAAATAACACACCAGTCATTCAACCTGCAAGCAAATAAAGTACATTTATAAATATATTTAATTTTTACCATGTTAGGCCTGGATTGAACTGTATGATGGATGCTGAGGCTTAGTGAGGCAAAGCATTCAATCCAAGGCCATGTGACAGAATTGGAACTAGAACCAAGAGGTATTCTCTTTGTACCAATGTACCTAATAGTCACGTTCCTTATTTCATGGTTGCACGTTTTGTTATTGATTCCTTGTAGCTCTTGGCATTAGACTAATTCTTTATTATAAATGAAATAAAATTTGAGTCAGTGATAATATGTTTTCAGGTACACGAGTTTGCAATATTCTTTATATCTTTAAATTCTTCAACAAATATACATATAGAACGTCACGTATATGGTAATAGCGGACTCTTGATAATTCAATTTGTTTCTTCTTCTGAAGTCACCAGTGCCAGTCTAGTGCTCTGCCTGATTCTGACTGTGGTTCTTACTTTAGTGACGTTGCAGCCATCGGATACCAGGGTCCTCAACTTTCCTCCTCTGGTCCTCACTCTTCCTTTTCTTGTTGTTTCTGTTTTTAGTTCCAGCTTTTTAAAAACATTTTCTAGGACTTCCACCTGTGTCCTATTTCTAATCCTCTTTTATTTCTTTCAAAATTTGGATTTGAAAGAGTTTACTTTGTCTCTTTTTATTTTCTGTCACCTTATCTTCACTGAAAACATGCTCAGGTACTCCCTACTGCAAGTACCCTCTTAGCCCTGCCTGGAGCTATTATTCTTATTGTTCTTTTCCTACGCACCTCTAAGCCTCTTGAAAAGTGATGTGAATTAATTGCTACACTGCCTAACCGCTCATGCATAGCCCCATATCATGCGCCTCGCTTCTCTATCTCACTGATGAAATTGCTGTTTCAAAGGACAACATAAACTCATTATTGCCAAATCCAATAGAATTTTCTTAGGTTTCAGTTTCTTTTTCATGGCTGCAGCACTTGAGAATTGTTCTTTTCTTAAAAATATTTCCTCTTGGGCTGGGTGCAGTCGCTCATGCCTATAATCCCAGCACTTTGGGAGGCCAAGGTGGGTGCATCACGAGGTAAGGATTTTGAGAACAGCCTGGCCAAAAAGAAAAAAAGCAAACATTTCCCCTTTATCCTCTGTGACCCCACCATTTTCTGGTTTCCTCCCACCTCTGTATCACTTCTCAGTTTTCTTATCTAGTTCCTCTTCCATCTCATTCCTCTTAAGCTCAACCACTCCCCCACGGTTCTGTGCTCATTCCTCTTAAGCTCAACCACTCCCCCACGGTTCTGTGCTCATTCCTCTTAAGCTCAGCCACTCCCCCACGGTTCTGTGCTCATTTTTTTCCGTCTGCCTTTCACCCTGTCTTTGAGTCATCCCATTCTCTGCCATAGCTTCAATTATCAGAGAAGCTGTTGACTTTCTGAGTCGTAGACTTTTAAGCAGCTGACCAAAGCAATGAAACTCCTCCTTCAAATATTGACATAATAATAAACCATTTTATAACATGTGCTCATAATAACATTTATTGAGCACTTACTATGTGATCTGTTAAATCCTCACAACAATTCCATGAAGTTGGGTAAGAAAATTTGCCAAAGAGCCACACTTTGCAACTTAATACAGCTGAGATTCAATCCCCAGCACTTAGCTATAAATAACCTCTGGCACTCAAATTCTGCATATATTAGGAGAATCCCTCTGCACCTAAATCCCTCTGCAGGAACTCCTGAGCTAACTCCACTAAGACGATAGCTCCAAAATCTTTCTGTCTAGCTACAACCTGAATTCCGTATAACTCTCCTTTTAGAATCGATTTCGTTAAATCATACTGTTTGTTCTCTTTTTATCTAGCTTCATTCACTCAGCTTAATTATTTTGAGATTCCTTCATGTTACTGTATGTAATAGCAGTTTGTTCCTATTCACTGCTGAGTAGTATTTCATTATATGGATATACTAAAATTTATTTATCCGTTAACCTGTTGATGGACATACTGAGTTGTTTCCATTCTGGGGTTATGCAAACAATGCTGCTACAATTTTTTGTGTGTGTTTTGTTTGGACATATTCTTTTATTTTTTTGGGCAAATAACAAGGAGTAGACTTGCTACATATATAATAAATGTACCTTTACATTTTTTAAACGATTGCGAACAGTTTTGGAAAGTGACTGCACCATTTTACATTTCCATTCTCATTGTTTGAAAATTCTGGTGCTCCACATCCTTGGCAACACTTGGTGTGGTCAGCATTTTTAATTTTACCTGTTCTAACAGGAATGTTCTGTAATCTGGTGGTTTTAATTTTCATTTACCCAATGACTGATAAAGTTGAGCATCTGTTAATGTGCTTCTTTGCCATCCATGTATAATCTTTTGTGATGTGTCTCATCAAATATTTTTTCCACTTTAACAATTGAATTTTTTTCTTACTCTTAAGTTTTGAGAGTTCTTTATGTTATCTGAAGAACTCTCAAATAATACAAATAACTCAATACCTGCGACAAGTCCTTTATTACAGATATTATTTGCAAATATTTTCTCCCAGTCTGTGACTATCATTTTTTTTTTTTAAGGAAATAAATTCTGTAGTTTATTTTTAGACTATTTTTTTTATATACAAGTAACACGTTTATTTTTAAGAATTAGAAAACAACAGATAAGAAAGAAAAAATTATCCCAATCCCACTACCCACAGATAATCTTTACTAATATTTTTGTGTAAATGTAAAATACATGTTTGTGTGCATTTATTCTTTTATTAAAATCATATTATGATATACATGGTATATATGCTTTTTGTGCCTAGTATGTTCACTAGCATATCATTTAGGTATATAAAGTTCTAAATTATCACTTTTTTTGTCTACTCCTGTGACAGATTATGGGTTACCATTTTTAATGGCTGCACAGGATTTTGTTGTGGAAGTATTATAATTAATT
>NW_016107662.1:2079565-2115415 GCF_001604975.1 Cebus imitator
CTTCATCTTCCTTTATACTGTAAAATACTTTTTTTTTTTCCCCATTGATTTTATTGCATTTTAGGATTTGGGGTACATGTGAAGAACATGCAAAATTGTTGCATAGAAACACACGTGGCAGTGTGATTTGCTGCCTTCCTCCCCATCACCTACATCTGGCATTTCTCCCCTTGCTATCTCTCCCCAGCTTCCCACCCCCCACAGTCCCTCCCCTATTTCCCCCAAACTGACCCCAGTGTGTAGTGCTCCCCTCCCTGTGTCTATGTGTTCTCATTGTTCAACACCCGCCTATGAGTGAAAACATGCGGTGTTTGATCTTCTGCTCTTCTGTCAGTTTGCTGAGTATCATTTTTAACAGTAACTTTTAAAGGTCAGACATTTTAAATTGTATAAAATACAATTTATTAATTTTTAATTAATCAGTCTTTCAGTTTCATATCAATTAAATCTTTGCTTAATGCAAAGTCACAAAGATTTTCTATGTGTTTTAGAAATGTTAGAGCTTTTGGTTTTGCAGTTAGGACTAGGATCTATTTTTAGCTAATGTGAGTTGTGAACCAAAGTTGATATTTTGCATGCCATTATCCAATTGTTCTAGCACCATTTGTCAAAAGACTGTCTTTTCTCCACTGAATTGCTTTTTCACTTTTTCCAAAAAATCAGTTGTCTCTCTCTATATAGGCCTGTTTCTGGACTCTATTTTGGTCCATTGATCTATTTGTCTATCTTAATATCAATACAACACCATCTTTATTATTTTAACCTGAATAATTAATCTTGAAGTCAGGTAGAGTTAATCCTCTTTGTATTTCTTTTATAAAATTGTTTTGTCTTGTCTAGATCCCTTGAATTTCCAGCAAATTTTAGAATCAGCTTGTCAGTATATACATAAAAGCTTGATGAAATTTTGACTGGGGATATATTGAATCTATATATTAATATGCAGAGTATCTGCATTAAAAAAACATTGAGCCTCCTCATCCATGAACAGAAACAGTTCTGTATTTATTTAGGTTTTCTTTAATCTTTCTCAGTAATATTTAATAGCTTTTAGTTTGCATGGCTTGTGCATCTTTGTTCAGACTCATCTGTAAGTAGTTGGTATTTTTTGACGGTATTTTCGTATTTAAAAAATTTCAGTTTGTAATGTTCATTGGGAACAGCTAGAAATACAATTGATTTATTATATTGATCTTTTATTCTGCAGCCTTGCTAAATGGGTTGTTCTATTAGTTTATTGTCCATTAAAGTTTTTACCGAAGTGATCACACTGCCGACAGATAAAAACAATTGTAATTTCCTCTTAATCAGGATGTGTTTTGTATAACTACTCTTGCCTTAGTAGCTAAAATATCTTTCACAATGTTAAAAAGAAGAGATAAAAGTAGACATCATTATCTCATTCCCTATCTTAAGGGGAGTATTGTTTTCACTACTAAAAATAACATTAGCTATAGAATTTCCATAGATGACCTTTATTAGGTTGGGAGTTCCCTTCTATTCCTAGTCTGCCAAAAGTTTTTGTCAGGAATTAATGTTGGATTTTGTCAGATGCTTTCCTCTGTGTCAACAGAGAAGATCATAATAGATTTTCCTTTTTAGTTTTTTACTATGGTAAATTACATTGATTGATTTTTAAATGTTAAACACATCTTGCATTTCTGGGACTAAACTTGATTTGGATTAAATTTGCTTAATTTTATATAGTATTTTTCTATCTATGTTCATGAGAGATATTGCTCTGTAATTTTCTTTTCTTTTTTTTAATGTCCTTGTACAGATTTTGCATCTAATTCTAATACAAAGTGAGGAATCATTTCTTCAATTATTTGGACTAGTTTTTTTATAATTGGTATACATTTTTCTTTAAACATTTCATAGAATTTACTAGTGAAACCATGCGCATAATAAAATTTATTATATTAATTTTTTTTTTTTTAGACAGAATCTCCTCTGTCACCCAGGCTGGAGTATAATGGTCCGACCTCTGCTTCCCAGGTTCAAGTGATTCTCCTGCCTCAGTCTCCCGAGTAGCTGGGACTACAGGCACATGCCACCACACTCAGCTAGTTTTTCGTATTTTTAGCAGAGACGAGGTTTCACCGCATTAGTTAGGATGGTCTCGGTCTCCTGACCTGGTCGTCCACTCACCTCTGCCTCCTAAAGTGCTGAGATTACACGCAAGAGCCACCATGCCTGGCCCCTTTTTTTCTATTTTTAAAACTTATTTTTATAGGCTTTATTTTTAGAGCAGTTTTAGATTCATAGCAAAATTGTATAGAAGGTATGGCTATTTCCCAGACCAGTATATTTGTTACAATGATAAACCTACATTGACATATCATTATCACCCAGAGCTCAGAGTTAATCTTTTTAAAATTGTTTTATTTTATTTATTTATATTTTATTTAAATTTTTTTTATTTTAATATGTTTTTGGGGAACAGGTGGTGTTTGGGTACATGAGTAAGTTCTTTAGTGGTGATTTCTGGGACTTTGGTACACCTATCATAGGAGAAGACTACATTGGACCCAGTGTGTAGTCTTTTATCTCTCGCCAACCTCCCTCTTTCCCCCAAGTCCCCAAAATCCAATGTATCATTCTTATGCCTTTGTGTCCTTATAGCTTAGCTCCCACATATGAGTGAGAACATACGATGTTTGGCTTTCCATTCCTGAGTTACTTCACTTAGAATAATAGTTTCCAGTCAGGCGCAGTGGCTGTAATCCCAGCACTTTGGGAGGCTGAAACAGGTGGATCACCTGAGGTCTGGAGTTTGAGACTGGCCTGGCCAACTTGGTGAAACACCTGTTTCTACTAAAAATACAAAAGATTGTTGTGGTGGTGAGCAGCTGTAATCCCACCTATCTGAGAGCCTGAGACAGGAGAATTACTTGAACTCAGGAGGCAAAGATTGCAGTGAGCTAGATCACGCTGTTGCACTCCAGACTCGGCGACAGAGAGAGACTCTGTCTAAAAGAAATAATAATAAAAAAAAATAGTCTCCAATTCCATATAGGTTGCTGCAAATGCCATTATTCAGTTCCTTTTTATGGCTCAGTAATATTCCATGGTATATATGTATACCACATTTTCTTTATACCCTCATTGATTGATGGGTATTTGGGCTGGTTCCATATTTTTGCAACTGCAAATTAGGCGGCTGTAAACGTGTGCAAGTATCTTTTTCACATAGTGACTTCTTTTCCTCTGGGTAGACACTTAGTAATGATCTAGCAATTGGATTGCTAGATCAAATGGCAGATCTACTTTTAGTTCCTTAAGAAATCTCCAAATTGTTTTCCATATTGTATGAGCTTACATTCTCACCAACAGGGTAGAAATATTCCCTTTAACCACATCCCTGCCAGCATCTATTATTTTTTAGTTATTTTGATTATGGCCATCCTTGTGAGAATGTGGTGCTATCACACTGTGGTTTTGATTTGCGTTTCCTCATAATAAGTGATGTTGAGCATTTTTCCATGTACTTGTTGGTCATTTGTATATCTTCTTTTGAGAATTGTCTATTCGTGAAGTTAGTTCACTTTTCGATGGTATTGTTTGTTTTTTTCTTATTGATTTGTTTGTGTTCTTTGTAGGTTCTGGATATTAGTCCTTTGTTGTATGTATAAATTGTGAAAATTTTCTTCCACTCTGTGGGTTGTCTGTTAACCTTGCTGTTTCTTTTGCTGTGCTAAAGCTTTTTAGTTTAATTAAGTCCCATCTATTTCTCTTTGCTCTTGTTGCATTTGCTTTTGGGTTCTTGGTCATGAAGTCTTTGCTGAAGCCAATGTCTAAAAGGACTTTTCCAATGTTATCTTTGAGAATCTTTATGGTTTCAGGTCTTAAATTTAAGTTTGATACATCTTGAGTTGATTTTTATATAGAGTAAAAGATGAGGATCCAATTTTGTTCTACATGTGCCTTGCCAATTACCCCAGCACCATTGTTGGCTAGGGTATCCTTTCCTCACTTTATGTTTTGTTTGCTTTGTTGAAAATCAGTTGTCTGTACGTATTTGGCTTTATTTCTGGGTTCTCTATTCTGTTCCATTAGCCTATATGCCTATTTTTATACCAGTACCATGCTGTTTTGGTGACTATGGCCTTAAAAGCATAGTTTGAAGTTGGGTAATATGATGCCTACAGATTATTATTTTTTAATTTTTTTTCTCAGTCTTGCTTTGGCTATGTGGTCTTTTTGGTTCCATATAAATTTTAAGATTGTTTTTTCTAGTTCTGTGAAAAATGATGGTAGTATTTTGATGGGGATTGTATTGAATCTGTAAATTGCTTTTGTCGATATGACTATTCTCACAATATTGATTCCACACATCCATGAACATGACGTTATTTCCATTTGTTTTCATCATCCATGATTTCTTTCAGCAGTGTTTTGTAGTTTTCCTTGTAGAGGTCTTTCACCTCCTTGGTTAGGCTTATTCCTAAGTATTTTATTTTTTTCCAGCGATTGTGGAAGCAGTTGAGTTTGATTTAATTCTCAGCTTGGTCACTGTTTTTATACAGCAGAGCTATTGATTGTGCACACTAACTTTGTATTCTGAAACTTTGCTGAATTCATTTACCAGTTCTAGGACCTTTTTGGGTAAGTCTTAGGGGTTTTCCAGGTATATAATCATATCATCAGCAAACAGCAACAGTTTGACTGCCTCTTTATTGATTTGGGTGCCCTCCTTTTTTTTTTTTTTTTCTTATTTGCTCTGGCTAGGACCTCTAGTACTATGTTGAATAGAAGTGGTGAAAGTGAGCATCCTTGCTGTTCCAGTTCTCAGGGGGAATGCTTTCAACTTTTCCTCATTCAGTATAATGTTGGCTGTGGGTTTGTTGTAGATAGGTTTTATTACCTTAAGGTATGTCCTTTCTGTGATGATATTGCTGAGGGATTTAATCACAAAGTTACTGGATTTTGTCAAATGCTTTTCCTTCATCTATTGAGATAATCATGTGATCTTTGTTTTTAATTTTGTTTATGTGGTGTATCACATTTATTGACTTATGTATGTTAAACCATCCCTGCATCGTGGTATGAAACCCACTTGATCATGGTGGATTATCTTTTTGAAATGCTGTTGGATTCAGTTCACTGTATTTTGTCAAGGGCTTTTGCATTTATGTTCATTGGAGATATTGGTCTATGGTTTTTATTTTTTTGTTATGTCATTTCCTGACTTTAATATTAAGGTGATACTGGCTTCATAGAATGAATTATGGAGAATTCTCCTTTTCTCTATCTTTGGAATCGTTTCCATACGATTGGTACCAATTCTTTGAATGTCTGATAGAATTCAACTGTGAATCTGTCTGGTTCTGGGCACTTTTTTTGGGCATTTTTAAAAAATTACCATTTCAATCTTGCTATTGTTATTGGTCTATTCAGAGATTCTATATCTTCCTGGTTTAATTTAGCAGGGTTGTAAATTTCCAGAAATTTATCCATCTCTAGGTTTTCTAGTATATGCAGTAATGGTGTTCATAGTAGCTAGCCTCGAATGATCTTTTGTGTTTCTGTGTTATCAGTCGTAATCTCCTGTTTCATTTCTAATAGAGTTTAATTGGATCTTCTCTCTTCTTTTCTTGGTTAATATAGCTAATGGTCTATCAATTTTATTTATCTTTTCAAAGAGCCAGCTTTTTGTTTCATTTATCTATAGTATTTTTTTTTGTTTCAATTTCATTTAGCACTGCTCTGATCTTTGTTATTTTCTTTTATTCTGCTGGGCTTTGGTGTGGATTGTTCTTGTTTCTTCATTTCCGTGAGGTGTCACCTTAGATCGTCTATTTGTGCTCTTTCAGACTTTTTGATGTATGCATTTAATGCTATGAACCTTCCTCTTAGCTCTGCTTTGGCTGTATCCCAATGGTTTTGATAGGTTGTGTCACTATTATTATTTAGTTCGAATCACTTTTTATTTCCCCCCGATTTCATTGTTGACCCAAAGATCATTTAGGAGCAGGTTATTTAATTTCCATGTATTTGCAAGGTTTTGAGGGTTCCTTTTGGAGTTGATTTCCAATTTAATTCCACTGTGGTCTGAGAGGTTACTTAATATAATTTCAATTTTCTTAAATTTACTGAGACTTGTTTTGTGACATGTCATATGGTCTATCTTGGAGAATGTTCCATGGGTTGATGAACAGAATTATATTCTATAGTTGTTTGATAGAATGTTCTATAAATATCTGTTAAGTCCATTTGTTGTAGGATATAGTTGGTTTCTTTGTTGACTTTCTGTCTTGATGATCTGTTTAGTGCTGTCAGTGGAGTATCGAAGACCCTCCATTATTATTGTGTTAACATCTATCTCATTTCTTAGGTCTAGTAGTAACTGTTTTATAAATTTAGGAGCTCCAGTGTTAGGTGCGATAGTTTCCTTTTGGACTAGTCCTTTTATCATTATATAATGTCCCTCTTTGTCTTTTTTGAAGCAACCGCTGTTGCTTTAAAGTTTTCTCTGATATAGGAATAGCTACTCCTGCTTGCTTTGGGTGTCCATTTGCATGAAATATTTTTTTCTACCACTTTACTTTAAGTTCATATGAGTCCTTATGTGTTAGGGGAGTCTCCTGAAGACAGCAGAAACTCAATTGGTGGATTCTTATCCATTCCACCATTCTGTATCTTTTAAGTGGAGCATTTAGGCCATTTACATTTGATGTTAGTATTGCAATGTGAGGTACTATTCTATACATTGTTGTCTGAATACCTTGGGTTTTTTTCTGTATTGTGTTATTGTTATATTGGTCCTGTGAGATTTATGCTTTCAGGAAGTTCTATTTTGGTGTATTTCAAGAATATGTTTCAAGATTTAGAGCTCCTTTTGACAGTTCTTGCAGTGCTGGCTTGGTAGTAGTGAATTCTCTCAGCATTTGCTTGCCTGGAAAATACTGTACCTTTCCTTCATTAATGAAGCTTACTTTCAATGCATACAAAATTCCTGGCTGATCATTGTTTTGCTTAAGAAGGCTAAAAATTGGACCCCAATCTCTTCTAGCTTGTAGGGTTTCTGCTGATAAATCTGCTGGTAATCTGATAGGTTTTCCTTTTTAAGTTACCTGATTCTTCTTCCTCACAGCTCTTAAGATTCTCTCTTTTGTCTTGACTTATATAACCTGATGACTATGCACCTAGATGATGACCTTCTTGCGATGAATTTCCCAAGTGTTCTTTGAGCTTCTTTTATTTGAATGTGCAGATCTCTAGCAAGGCTGGGGAAGTTTCCCTTGACTATTCCCTCACATATGTTTTCCAGGCTTTGAGAATTCTCTTCTTCCTTGGAAACACTAATTATTCTTAGGTTTGAATTTTTAACATAGTCCCAAACTTCTTGGAGTCTTTGTTCATTTTTTTAAAAAATTCTTCTTTCTTTGTCTTTGATGGATTCAGGTTAATTTGAAAGCCTTGTCTTCAAACTCTGAAGTTCTTTCTTCTGCTTTTTTGATTCTATTGCTGAGAATTTCCTGTGCATTTTGCATTTCTCTAAGCGTGCCCTTGATTTCCAGAAGTTGTGATTGTTTTTTAATTATGCTATATATTTCACTTAAGAATTTTCCTTTCATCTCCTGTATCATGTTTTTGAATTCTTTAAGTTGAACTTCACCTTTCTCTGGTGCCTCCTTGATTAGCTTAATACGTGACTTTCTGAATTCTTTTTCTGGCAATTCAGAGATTTTTGTATGGGTTTGAAACCATTGCTGGTGAGCTGGTGTGATCTTTTGGGGTGTTAAAAAACCTTGTTTTGTCGTATTGCCAGAATTGTTTTTCTGGTTCCTTCTCATTTGGATAGACTGTGGGAATCTGGGATTCACGTGTTGCTGTTTAGATTCTTTTGTCCCACTGGGTGCTCCCTTGTGGTGTTCTCCTGCTTCCCCTAGAATTGGGGCTTCCTGAGAGCCAAACTTTAGTGATTGTTTTTGCTCTTCTGGGCCTAGCCACCCAGCAGAGCAGCTGGGCTCTGGGCAGGTACTGGGGAGTGTCTGCAAATAGTCTTATGATGTGATCTGTCTTCAGATCTTAACAGCCGTAGATACCAGCACCTGATCTGATAGAGGTAACAGGGACTTGAAGTGGACTCTGTGAGGGTCTTTGGTTGTGTTTCTGTTTACTGCACTGATTTTGTGTTGGTTGGCCTCCAGCCTGGAGGTGGCACTTTTAAGAGTGTATCAGCTGGGGACCTGTAGGGAACATGTAAACTTGCCCTAGGTAATCTTGGTTAAGTATTCAGGTTTCTCAGGCCATGGATAGAGCCATAGAGCTCCCAAGAGATTATAACCTTTGTCTTTGGCTACCAGGGTGGGCAGAGAAAGAACAACGAGTGAGGGGAGGGATAGGTGTGTCTGAGCTCAGCCTCTCCTTGGGCAATGTTTGATTTGGCTGCTGTTGGGGATGGAGATGTGGTTCCCAGTTCAATGGAATTATCCCAGAGGGATCATGGCTGTCTCTGCTGAGTCATATAGGTAACTAGATAAGCGCAGGAAAGCTGGCAGTCACAGGCCTCACCCTGCTCCCATGCAGCCTACAGTCCTAAAGGCCAGTCTCACTCTCAACAGCACTGAGTCTATTTCTAGGAAGCTGGTGACCAGAGCTAAGAACTTTACACAGACCATGAGCCTCCCCATTGAGGAAGCAAGCAAGACTCATTTTTTTGGCATCTCAGGGAGGCTGAAGGGGTGATCTAGTTCCTACAAAGGGTCCTTGGATTCTCTTGGCTATCTTGGTATGTTCCTGTGGTTGTTCTTGGGGCAAAAGTTTATGTGAGTCTCCACACACTTCTCTGTCCATCTGGGTAGGAGCTGCAAACTAGTCCTGCCTCCTTGCTGCCATCTTGCCCAGAGTTAATATTCAGATTCAGTCCATGGATTTGGACAGATGTATAATGGCTTATGTACACCATTATAATGTTATACAAGGTAGTTTCAGTATTTTGAAGTAAACAGTTTAATGGCATTATGCACATTCGCAACCATCACCACCTCTCATCTCCAGAACTGCAAAACTCTATGCTACTAGACAATAAATTCCCATCCCCTCTCTCCCAGCCCTAGCAACTACCATTCTACTTTCTGTATTTATGATCTTGACTACTCTAAGCATTTCATGTAAGTGGAATAATACAGTATTTGTATTTTTATGACTGACTTATTTCACTTAGCATAATATCTTCAAGGTTCATCCATGTTATGGTATATATCAGAATTTCCTTCATTATAAGACTAAATAATATTCCACTGTACTACATTTGCTTATCCATTCATCTGTCAATGAAAACTTGGGTTATATTCAAATTTTAGCTGGTTTAAATAACGCTACTATGAACACAGCTGTTAAACTATCTCTTTGAGGCTTTCAATCCTTTTGGTATATACCAAGAAGTGGAATTACTATCTTTGAATTTTTAGAGAACTACCATACTGTTTTCCACAGAGGCTATACCATTTAACATTTTCACAAACAGTTCGCAAATATTCCAGTTGCTCCATAATCTTGCCAACATTTATTTTCCGAGTTTTGTTGGTGCTGTTTTTAGAACTCATGGCTTATTACATAGGTAAACTTGTGTCAAGGCAGTTTGTTGTACAGATTATTTCATCATCCAGTTATGGAACCTAGTACCTATTATTTTTCCTGATCTCCCTCCTTCCACCTTCCACTCTCCACTAATAGGCCCCAGTATGTGTTATACCCCTCTATGTGTCCATGTGTTTTCATCATTAGCTCCCACGTATGAGTGAAAACATGCAGTATTTGGTTTTCTGTTACTGTGTTAGTTTGCTAAGGATAATAACCTTCGGCTCCACCCATGTACCTGCAAGGGGCATGCTCTTATTCTTTTTTTATGGCTGCATAGTATTCCATTGTGAATATATACCACATTTTCCTTATCCAGTCTCTCAGTGATGGGCATTTAGGTCAATTCTATGTCTTTGCTGTTGTGAATAATGCTGCAATGAATATACACATGCATATGTCTTTATAATATAATGACTTACATTCCTTTTGGTGTATACTCAGTAATGGAATTACTGGGTGGAATGGTATTTCTGTCCCCTGAACTTTAAATAAAAGTTAAAAAAAAGATAATCTCTTGCAGTTTCATATTGGTAAACAGAAGATCTGTAAATAGGACATCCTAAATATATCTTAGCTTATTTTTTTAATCAAAAATATTTCACCAAATTCAAGTAATTCAAGTTTATTTAAAGAAAAAAATATGTGTCTGTCTCATTCAATACATCTTACTACAATTTTCTACCATCTAAAAACATTATGGTCATCCTAATGAACTTGAGGTGGTATCTCATTATAGTTTTGAATTGTGTTTCCCTAATGATTAGTGATCTTGAGTATCTTTCTATGTATTTACCAGTGATATGCATATATTCCTTGGAGAAACATCTATTCAAGTCCTCTGGCCACTTTTTAATTGGGTTGCTTGTGTTTTTCTTGTTGAGTTTAAGGGGTTCTCTGTATATTCTGGATATTAATTCCTTATCGGATTTATATTTTGAAATATTTTCTTGCATTCTGTTACCTTTTGCTCTGTTGGTAGTATTTTTGATGAACAAAAATTTTAAATTTTCATGAAGCACAATTAGTCATTTTTGCTTTTGTTTCCTGTCTTTTGGAGTCATATCAATAAACTATTGCCAGATCCAGTATCATGAAGTTTTTGCCCTATGTTTCCTTCTAAGAGTTTTATCATTTTAGATCTTACATTTGGTGATGGATCCATTTTGTATTAGTTTTTGTATATGGTGTCAGGTGAGAACTGAACTTTATTATTTTGCACATGAATATCCATTGTTCATAGCGTCATTTGTTTAAAAGACTGTAATTTCCTCATTGGATGGTCTTGACACCCTTGTCAAAAATCATTTGACCATACATGTAAGATTTTATTTCTGAATTATTTATTCTATTCCATTGGTTTTTATGTCTTTCACTATGCCAGTTCCACATCGTTTTGATTGCATAGATTTGTAATAAGTTTTGAAATCAGAATGTGTGAATCTCCGTTTTGTTCTTATTTTTCATGATTGTTTTGCCTACTCATCATACCTTGAAACTCCATATGAATTTTAAGATGGGTTTTTCCATTTCTGCAAAACATGTCATTGGGGTTTTAATAGGGGTTGCAATGAATCTGTAGTAACTTCGGGTAGCATTGGCATCTTAACAAAATTGTTGTACAGGGCGTTAACATGGGATTTGCTTTTATTTATTTGTCTTTAATTTCTTTCTAATATGTTTTGTAGTTTACATTATACAAGTCTTTCACTTTTATGTTTGTTTATTCCTAAATATTTTATTTTTTCATGTTATTGTCAAAAAAATTTTCTTAATTTCTTTTTCAGATTGTTCATTTTTAGTGTATAGAAATTCAACTGGGCCATGTGTGGTAGCTCAGACCTATGATCTCAGCGATTTGGGAGGCTGAGAAAGGAGGATCATTTGAGGTCAGGAGTTAGAGACAAGCCTGGTCAAAATAGCTAGACCTCTGTCTCTACAAAAAAATTAAAAAATAAAAAATAGCTGGGCATGGGGGCATACTCCTGTGGTCCTAGCTAGCTACTCAACAGGCTGAGGCAAGAGGATGCCTAGAGCTTAGGAATTCAAGGCTGTAGTGAGCTGTGATCATGCCACTGCACTGTAGCCTGGGCTACAGAGCCAGACCTCATCTCTGAAGAAAAAGAAAAACAAACTGATTTTTATGTAACATCTTTGTATCTTGCTACTTTGCTGAGTTTGTTTATTAGCTCTAATAGATGATTTGTAAGTTTTAATTTTTTTCCCTATAAGATAATATTATCTGGTTGCAGATGATGTACAACCAGATGATATGATCCTCTTTTCAATTTCCTAAATCTGTTCCAATTTAGATGCCTTTTATTTATTTTTCTTTCCTGATTGCTGTGGCTAAGACTTCCAGTACTACATTAAATAGAAGTGGCAAAAGTGGTCGTCTTGCATTGCCTTAAAGAAAAGATTTCATTTCAGTCTTTTACCCTTGAGTAAAATGTTCATCGTGGGGTTTTTATATGTGGCTTTTATTCTGTTGAGGTAGTTTTCTCTTACACCTTGTTTGTTTAGTGTTTTTCTGATGAAAAGGTGTTGAATTTGTCAAATGCTTTTCTGCCTCCATTGAGATGATCATATGGTTTGTTTCTCTTCATTCTGTAAATGTGGTATATTACATTGATTTTCATATGTTGAACTACCTTTACATTCTGGAAATAAATCTCATTTACTCATGTTGTATACTTCATGTAATGTGCTGCTGAATTTGGTTTGGTTGTGTTTGTGGAGGATTTCTGCATCAATGTTCATAAGGGTATTTGTATTTTTTTTATTATAGTATCAGGATAATGTTAGTCTTATCAAATGAATTAGGTAGTGTTGTCTCCAATTTTTTAGAAAAGTTTGAGAAGAACTGTTATTAATTTTTCTTTAAGTGTGTGGTAGAATTCACCAGTGAACTATCAGTTCTAGAGCTTTCCTTTGTTGAAAAATTTAAAAAATTTTAATTCTAGAACTTTCCTTTGTTAAAAATTTTTAACTGATTCATTCTTCTTAATAATTATATATCTGTTCAGATTTTCTATTTATTTGTAGTTTAGTCTTTATAGGTTTTGTATTGCTACAAGTTTTTCCATTTCACCTATGCTATTTAATTTGTTATTGTACAATTTGTATTGTAATCTCTTAGAATCCTTCTTTTCATTTCTGTAGAATCAGTAGTAATGTTCCCAATTTCATATTTTATTTTATTAATTTGTTTTTACTTTTTTCATTATTAATTTCATATGTTTTATTGTTTATTTATCTAAAGAGTTGTCAATTTTCTTAAGATTTTCAAGAAATGCATTTTGCTTTTATTGATTCTCCATTATTTTTCTATTCTATCTTTTGCTTATCTCTGCTCTAATCTTTATTATTTCCTTCCTTCTGCTAGCTTTGGGTTTCATTTGTTTTTCTTTTTCTAGTTTCTTTAGTAAACATTGATTGATAATTTGAGGTCTTTCTTTTTTAAAATACATTTATAGCTGCTATTTTCTCCTTAGCACTTCTTTCACCATGTTCCATAAGTTTGGGTATTTTGTGTTTTCATTTTCACTTGTTTCTAAGTATTTTCTAATTTCCTTAGTGATTTCTTCTTTTAATCCTTTTGTCAAAAAAATGTGTTTTTAATTTCCACAAATTTGTAAATTTTCTTATGTTTCTTCTGTTATTGATTGTAATTTCATCCATTCTTCACTGGTGAAGATATTGTACATCATCACTGAAAATTCATTCTGTGACCTAAGAGATGATCTATTCTGGGAAATATCTGATGTGCACTGGAGAAGAATGTGTATTCCATTGCTGTTGGGTAGAGTGTTTTGTATATGTCTGTTAGGTATAGTTGGTTTATTGTGTTATTCAATTCCTCTGTTTCATTACTTATCTTCTATGTGGTTGTTATATCTATTATTTAGAGTGAAAATTGAAATATCTAATAATTATTACAGAGTTATTTACTTCTACTTGCAACCATGTTAATTTTTGCTTCATATATTTTGAAGGCCTCTTATTAGGTGTGTAAATGTTTGTAATCATTATATCCTTATACTATATGGATGGTTTTACTAACACGTGAACTTTTTTGATTTATACTCCATTTTGTCTGATATTGATACAACCACCCCCTCCTCTCTCTTGGTTACTATTTGCATGAAATATTTTTTCTTCCCTTTTACTTTTCACCTCTGTGTGTCTTTAAATCTAAAGTGCGTTTCTTTTAGATAGCATATAGTCACATTATACTTTTTAATCCATTCTTTCAATCTCTGTCTTTTGACTGGAGAGATTAATACATTTACATTTAATGTAATTGCAGTCATACATATTAACAATGGGGTTACATTCTGAGAAATGCATTATATGGCAATTTCATTGTTGTTTGTGAACATATTTGAGTGCCCATATGCAAATCTACATAGTTTAGCCTGGTATACACCTAATCTATATGGTATTGCCTGTTGCTCCTAGGCTCCAAACCTGTACAGTGTGTTGTTGAACTGAATAGCATAGGCAATTGTAACACAACGGTAAGTATTTGTATATCTAAACATAAATAAACATAGAGAAGGTAATATGTTACGTTATGATGTTATAATGGCTACAATGTCACTAGGTGTTAGACATTTTTTGGCTTCATTTTAATCGTATAAAACCACTGTCATATATGTGGTTCAACAATGATTGAAATGGCATTATGTATGACTGTACTAATAAAGAGGAACTTACTTTCTTCATTTTGCTATTTGTTTTTTAGATGCCCTAAGGCATTTTTATTTCCTAAATCTTCATTTTTGTGTTTGGCTGATTTTTTATAGTAAAATATTTAAATGTATTTCTCTCTTCCTTTTGTTTATATTCTTTAGCTATTTTCTTTGTGGTTACCATAAGTATTACATTTAACACCCTAAAGTCACAACTGTATTATTACATTCAATTTATACCAGCTTTACAACAGCTCTTCAACAGCTTCACCTCCATGCTTTTTAGTTGTTGACATCACAAAATTACATCTTCATATATTATGTGTCCAGAAATCTGAACAGTTTTTAAACTCCTTAGTTTTTTGAATTATGTAAAAACAAAAAGTGAAGTTAGAACCCAACATTAGAATAATGTTAGCTCTTTGACTTACTAATTGTTTTTTTAAAAAGTATTAGTCTTTTAAATCACATAGAAAACAAAAAGTGAAGTTACACACCATTGTTACAGTAATACCTGCTTTTACAATTGCTTTTATATTTACCTTTACTGAGATATTTATTTTTTCATATAGCTTTGAGTTACTGTTTGATGTGTTTTCATTTAAACCTGTGGGGCCATTCTCAACTTTTGTATATCTGGAAAGGTCTTAATTTCTTTCTCATTTTTGAAGTAATGTTTTATCCAACATAGCATTCTTGGTAGTTTGTTTCTTTTCGTACTTTGAATATATTAGCTCACTGCCTTTTGACTTCAATGTTTCTAATGAGAAATCTGCTGATACTTTTATTGAGGATCCCTTGTGAGTTTGTGCTGAGACACTTCTTTCTTTTCTTTTCTTTTTTTTTTTTCTTTGAGAAGGAGTCTCACTCTGTTGCCCAGGCTGGAGTGCAGTGGTATGATCTTGGCTCACTGCAACCTCTGTCTCCCAGGTTCAAGAGATTCTCCTGCCTCAGCCTCCCAAGTAGCTGGGACTATAGGCGCCTGCCACCACGCCTGGCTAATTTTTTATTTTTAGTAGAGATAGGGTTTCACCATATTGGTCAGGCTGGTCTCGAACTCCTGAACTTGTGATCTGCCTGTCTCAGCCTCCCAAAGTTCTAGGATTACAGGCATGCTCCACCGCACCTGGCCCACTACTTTCTTATTGCTATTAGATCCTCTTTGTCTTTAGGGGGTTTGATTTTATGTCTCAGAGTGGGTCTTTTTGAGTTCATCCTACCTAGAGTTCATTGAGTTTCTTGGATGATGTTTACACTTATGTCTTTCCTCAAATTTAAGAAGTTTGGGGTTATTATTTCTTCAAATAAGCTTTCTGTCCCTTTCTATCCATTCTCCCTGAAATTTCTGCAATGCATATGACAGTCTGCTTGATGACGTTGCACAGGTCCCTTAGGCTTTGTTCACTTCTTTTCAAGCTTTTTTTTCCTCTCTTCCTCCCACTTGATAATTTCCAATTTTCTATCTTCATGTTTGTTTATTCTTTCTTCTGCCTGCTGAAATGTGCCTTCAAATCTTTCTAATGAACTTCTTTTTATAGTGTACTTTTCAGTTCCAGAATTGTTTTTTATTTCTGTTTTTTCGGTTTTCTATATCTTTATTGATATTTCTGTTTCATTCATTTTTTTTTTTTTTTTTTTTACTTTCTCTGTCTTTTCCTTTAGTTCTTTGAGCACCTTTAAGGCAGCTGTTTTCAAGACTTTGTCTAGTAGATCAGCCGTTAGGTTTTTTCAGGGGCACTTTTTGTTAGTTATTTTTTCCTTTGAATGGGCCATAGTTTCCTATTTTACTGAAAACTTGACATTTAAATCTGTAGTAACTCTAGAAGTCAGATTCTCTCCCTTCCTCCATGTTTGCTGATTTATTTATTTATTCATTCATTTATCTATTGTTGTATGCTGTCTCTGTGTTGAGGATCAGAATTAGTTTAAACTTAAGATCTTTTTAGGTCTTCTGTGAGCTTTTTCTGTATAGTCCCTGTGAATATACAGTGAGCTTCTTATTTCCCCTGTGTATGTGGTTGCTTTTGAACTTCATAATTTTCAATAACTGGTTTCCAAAAGGAGAAAGAAAGAGCACTGAACGGAGGAAAAAATGTGCCAGCCCTTTCAATCTTCTCTAAGTCACCTCAGTCAGAGTGGAAAGGGCTTGAAATAATTAAGGGAGATGTGCCAATAATGGTTGCCACCTCTTTGTCAACACCTTTATGTTTGGAGCAACAATCAGTAATCAGAGCACAGATCTCTGATATTTGGAGAATAGCTTCATTTTTGCCCACCCTCCCGCTCATAAGTTGTATGAAAGCTGCTTCAGGAACATATGCACAGTTCCTGGCCATGGCTAAAAGGCGAGGTGAGGCATGGGTAGCTCCTACTATGCTAAGAGTTAAAAGTGACCCAAATTAATCACAATTTACTATCCTCATCTCCCCCTAAAAGCTGCAATTCTTCAATAGATTCCAGAATTTAAAAATATTTACATAAAATACATTTTGCCAGTGCAATTATTATCTTGGGGGTGATGGAAGGCTGATTTCTGACTATTTCTTCTCCACCATCTTCCCAGAGTTCTTGCCTAAGAAGATTCTTAACTTCAAGTTTTATTTATTGATATAATGCTATTGTGTAAATCTATTTTGTTTTCTTGAGCATGCTTCATTGCCTGTGTCTTTCAAGAAATCTGTCCATTTTATCTAAGTTTCACATTTATTGGCTTAAAAGTTTTTGTATATTATCTTCTTAAATATCCTTTTAAGATGTATGCATTCTTTAGTGATGTTAATTCTTTTGTTTCTGTTTTAATGTGCCATTTCTCTCATTTTCATGATCAGACTGGACTCTAGAACTTCATTAATTTTATTGACTTTTTCAAGGAATTAACTCTTGATTTCTTTAAACTTCTTTATGGTTTTTTCATTTTCTAGAATCGTGATTTCCATTCAGATATTTACTGATTTATTCCTCCACCTATTTTGGGTTTAACTTTCTTATCTCTTTCTAGTTTTAAGGGACAAAGTCATTGGTTTGAGATCTTTTAAAATTTTTGGATATAGATTTTTAGTGTTACAAATACTCTCACATACTGCTTTAGTGGTATTCACAAAATTTTGATATGCTATGTTTTAATTTTCATTCAGATCTTCCTTAAGTCCATTTTCACTTCAAAATACTTTCTTATTTTCCTTCTGATTTATTTGACTTATAAGTATTTATGAGTATTATTTAGTTTCCAAATAAATTAGGATTTTTCAAAGATATTTCTGTTATTTTTTTCAAGTTTTATTATAGTTAGAAAACATACTTTATAAGAATCAACTTCTTTTAAATGTATTGAGACTTGTTTTATAGCTTGGATTATGATTTATTTTGCTAAATGTCTTACATGTATTTGAAAAAAAAATGTGATTTGTTGTTTATGGGTAAAGTGTGCTATAAATGTCAACCAAGACAATTCAGTGGATGGTGTCATCCAAGTATCTACATACTTAACAATTTCTGTCTACTTCTAACAATCATTGACAGAAGAGAATTAAAATCTCTAACTAGAATTGCAGATTTCTCTTTTTTTTCATTGCAATACTATCAGTTTTTGCTGCATGCATTTTGAAGCCCTGGAATGAGATCATTATATTCTCTTAAATGACAAACCACCTTAGCACTATGAAATGATTGGCTTTATCTTTGGTAATTTTGTTGTTCTAAAATCAATTGTTTCTGTCGTAGCTTTCTCTTCTGAGTACTGTACTAATGCCCTGTGAATTGGAAGGTTGTCCATTCTGGCTGGTGAGAGCTCGGTGTTAACGCCAGGCACTGCTTTCTCCAATCCTTTGGAGTGACTCTTCCCCTGGATTTGGGTGGTTTCCTCACATGCATGCATTGATCAGTATTCTGCTAAAAAGAACCATCTGCAGGTCTCTGGAGTTCTTTTTCTTTCTTTTTCTTTTTTTTTTTATGTTAAATTTTTTTTTTTTTTTTTTTTTTTTTTTTTTTTTTTTGTGCATCTTTCTATTTTCGTATAGTGTGTCCTGAAAACTCTAGCTGTGTTGGTCTCCCTGGATTCTGGGTTTTATCTACTTAACTCAGGAAGTTCTCTAGGCTGTATTTGCATTCTCCTTCCCTGTTCTGAGGCCTGGAGTATTTTTTTTAAGTCAATAAGCTGAGGCAAATTAGAGATCACCTGGACTGACTCCAATCTTTCAGAAATTACTGTTTTTATTGTTTGATGTCCAATATATCAAAGACGATTGTCTCCTTATTTTACCCATTTTTGGTGACCATGAAGAAAAATTGAACAGGGTAGGAGATAAAGGAGAGTGTGGAATATATTTGGATACATTACTTGAGACCCTCTATGAATGATTAATTTAAAGATACACTGAAGGAATTGAGGGAGTGAGCCATGAGGAAGAACATTTGAGGCAGAAAGATAAGCATATTTAAGAAGAGCAACAGAGGCACAACTGACTTGCCAAGAAACACTGTGGGGCTCAGTGTGGCTTGAGACAGTTCACAGGACCGAGACAATGAGACTAGAGAGAGAACCAGGTGCTCAGATAATATGAACCTTTTAGGAAGAAAGGACTTTGGTTTTATTCTAAGGGTGATGAGAAGCTCTTGTAAGATTTTCAGCAATAGTGTATGTGTAAAAGAAAAGTATTTAACATTTTAAAGGATAACATGTTGGATGCTGTGTAGAAAATTGATCGCAAGGGGTCAAGAGTAAATGTAGATTTGGACAAGGGTAGTAATAAATAATACAATTCTAGAATAACTTAAAGGAAGTTCTGATAAATTTGTTGGATTGGGTGGGTATGAGAGAAAAAAGGAATAAAGATGTATTTCCAAGTTTTTTGCCCAAATCATGTTCTTGTTTACCAACATGGATATCAATGGAAAGGAAAGTTTTATTGAGGAAAACTGAGTTATGTTAAGTTTGAGATGCAAGTTGAAATGTTAGGTAGGCAGTTACTCAAGTCTAGAGACCAGGAAACAGATGATATATTTCAGAATCTTCAGCATACACTTGGTGCTGTGTGGAGATCAGAAGGAAGAGTGAGGCTAAATAAGTCCACGGATTGGTTCTGGTGTATTTTAAACTTTAAAGGTTGGAGAACTGAGACTGCATCAACAGAGATAAAGGAATAGAGGCCACTGATATGGGGAGAAAAAAATCAGGAAAATATGGCATTCTGGGAGTCAAGCGCAGAAAATACTTCAAGAAATAGGAAGGGGTCAACTATATCTAATGGTACTGAGAGACTGAGTAACATAAAAAGCCAAAGATTGACTTTGGATTTTCCAATGTGCAGATCTTCAGTGATTGTTTGTTTCTTATTATCCCACAAAGGCTTAACTTCATTTATTTAATTAAATTTATAAGATTAAGATTCATGATGTGCCTGCATCCACTACCCCTGAGGCTGAATGATAATTTTACTTTTCTTATTTGTCTGTGTTAAATCCAGAGATACTCCCTGTTTTTCAGTTTTCCTTTTTCACTCACTAGATAGTTAAAGCTCATTATGGGAGCCAGTGCTTACCATCTTAGGAATGATAGGAGATGTTCCTTTAAGGTTTGCCCTCTTAGGTCTGCAGCTCCGTCTAGCAATGTGAAGGGTAACCTAGTGGTTTATGGGCTTAACTTTGTGTCCAGGAACAAATCACCTGCTCTTGATCATAACCTAAAGTAAGGAGCCAGAAATATATTCAAAATTTGTTCTTTGTTTACTTTCAAATGTTAGCACACTATATATGTACTCTAAAAGATACTGGGAATTCATAAAAACCTAAAGATATAGTTTGGTAAAGACAATCTGCTTTTCACCCAGTTAAAGATACCTCACATCTTGAGAGTAAAAACAGTAAGAACAAAACTTCAAACTAAAATAATTAACTAGAAAGCCTATTTTTCTGTTTGTGTTTTTTTATGTTAGATTATTATTTATTTAAACACTAAAGAGAAATTTCAAAAGTAATGTCTATTAAGAAGCAAATGAATTTAGCCAGTACTTTATGTGCCTGATTCAACATGTTGGGTAAATTTTAATTTTACAAGTACAGTTGGCTCACTAAAGCCATTATATTCTTTGTATCTGAGTTGACTGCACACTGCACAACACATTAATTATTTACTTAATCATCTAGATGTCATTTGGAGAGGTTTAAATAATCCACAGGTAATACAACTTCTAAATGAAGCAATGTCTTTATGTTTCAGACTTGACAGTAGCCTTAGTGAAAAAGTACTGTGAGAGTTTTCAAGTGTTAGAAAGTGGAAGTGGGTGCTTGGTATGATACATGTGCCACTCTGTCCTCAGTTTCAAGGGCTTTGCTGGTGAAGCTCTTCACAGCCAAGTTCAGCTCTTCCACAGAGGCACAAGGAGCCAGCTACCCACTTGATTGTCCTTCCCAACCTTACAAAGGGAACATTCCAATTATTTGACTGAAAAGTGACAAAAGGAAGAAAATGGAAGAAAAATGTGTTACTTTTCAATCATTCAACTTCATATTTTTAAAGTCAGTAGTGTCCAGGCATAGTGGCTCACGCCTGTAATCCTAACAGTTTGGGAGGCTGAGGTGGGCAGATCACTTAAGGTCAAAAGTTTGACACCACCCTGGCCAGCATGGTGGAAATTTCATCTCTACTAAAAAATACAAAAAGTAGCTGGGGGTAGTGACATGCACCTGTAATCCCAGCTACTCAGAAAGCTGAGGCAGGTGAATCATTTGAACCCAAGAGGTGGATGTGGTAGTGAGCCAAGATCGCGCCACTGCTCTCCAGCTTGACTCTGTCTCAAAAGAAAAAGAAAGTCAGTGGGATTGAAGTAGGAAGTGAGCCACTGCTTTAAAGGATAGCTTCTCTCACACAGGAGTGAAGGGAATAGATTAAGAACCTCTCCCCTAAACAGTCTGTTCTTAGCATTTCAAAAAATATTACTTTCTTTGTTGTCCTTGACCTTAATGAATCATAAAATGAGACTAAACATGGCCCCTTCTACTGGGCTTTCAAAAAACCCATAGTTTGTCATTGGACATTTTATGTTGAAGTA
The DNA here is from genome assembly GCF_001604975.1 of Cebus imitator. Classification (NCBI taxonomy): domain Eukaryota; kingdom Metazoa; phylum Chordata; class Mammalia; order Primates; family Cebidae; genus Cebus; species Cebus imitator. The sequence goes on from NW_016107662.1 coordinate 2,100,894, forward strand.
GAAAATCTTTATTGAACATCTCCAGGATGACTGGTCCTGATCTAGATCCCCGAGTTCTTGAAATAGTGAAGAGGGGATCAGACCTTGCTTTAATGAGGGTTTTTGTCAAGATAAGCAGGTTATACAGTGGGAAACAATAACCAACATCTCAGAGACTTAACAGAACAACAGTTAATTTCTTGCTTGTACTGCCTGTCCAGCATGGTTTGGCAAGAGTCTTTCTTTTGCTCGCCATCGTCACTCAGGGTCAGCTATCCATCTGTCCCCAGGATCATGTGTCAAGGAATAGGTAGCTTGGTGAATCATACCCTCTTAACCCTGCCACCCAGAAGTCACACATCACTTGTGCCTCACATTTCATTGGGCCAAGCAAGTGTGATGGCGGAACTATTCAGGCTTGAGTAGAGAACAACAAACCCACATCATTGAGCCAGATGGTGGTGGTCAAAGTTCATGGTTGGGTTATCAGGCTGTGGTTAGAAACACAGCTGCTGATATCTGGAGCTATAACAAATGCAGGTGTAATGATCCAAGTCCAGGAACACAGATTAGGAAAGCACTCTAGGGATGAGAGAACCCATGGTGAGACTAAGCTGTACTGTAACAGCGCAGACTAGAGAGGCAAAGAGCAGAGTCTCCCTCCAGTATCTAGAATGTGCATTTAGCAGCTTTCTGTGCTCACTTCCTCTTTCCCCTGATATTTATTCAAAGGCTAATTACAAAGGACACAAAATGTCTAGTACTTTATAGCCTCCTATGTTTAGGTTTAACTCCTGACCTCAAAGAACTTAAAACTAAGTAGATTTTGAACATATTTCAGGGTATTGTAACAATGGACATTTTATTTGATTGTACACTTTTTCTCTACTATAAACTGTATTTGAAAACAGCTAACAAAGTAGCTGTTTACCCTCTGGTAGTAAAAATTTTATGGTTATTGTTCTAGAGGTAGAGTGATTAATATTTACTGAGCCCTTCCTCTCTGCTAGGCATTTCATAGGCATTGAAATATAGTAGTGCCCCTTTATTCACAGAAGACACATTCCAAGAACCCCACTGGATACTGTAACCTTGACTAGTAAGAAACCAATTACCATCAATTGGAATATGTTTCTGTTCATCATCTCCACCGAAACAGGGTCTTGCTTTGTCACCTCGGCTGGAGTGCAGTGCTCTGATCATGGTTAACTGCAGCCTTAATGTCCCAGGCTCAAGCAATCCTCCTGCCTCAGCCTTCCAAGGAGCTGGACTACAGATGTGTACCACAATGTCCAGCTAAATTTTTTGCTTTTTGTAAAGACAGGGTCTCACTTTGTTGCCCAAGTTGGTCTCAAACTCCTGGGTTCAAGTGGTCTTCCCATTGAGGCCTCCCAAAGTGCTGAGATTACAGGTGTAAACTACCATGCCCAGCTGTTCCACTCACAATTTTAATGCCTTTTGCATTTTAACTAAACACTGATTACTCGCTGTGACTGTAACTTCTGTAGTTTTAGATACACAGCAAAACTAGCATAATTTTCCTTTTCTTTCTTCACAATTTCACAAAGAGAAGCAACTTCAGTTTACAATGCTTTTTCTTTCCTTCTTAAGTCCAGAGCATTCACCCTTTCACTTAATGGAATTACTTTCCAGTTTCTCTTTAGCATATCAAAAGTGCTGGCATCACAACTCCTATGCTTGGGGCTATTAACTAAAATATGGGTCACCTCAGTACAAGCGCTGTAATACAGTAATGGTTGATCTGACAACTGAGGGCACTGCTAGTGACTAATGGGCAGGAAACATAGGCAGCATGAAGATACTGGACAAAGGGAGGATTCATGTCCCGGGAAGGATGGAGCAGGATGGCACAAGAAGTCATCACCAAACTCAGAACAGGTTAATTTAAAACTTATGAATTGTTTATTTAGGAAATTTTCCCTTTCTGATTTTCAGAACATGGTTGGCTGAAGGTAACTGAAGCTGTGAAAAACAGAACTATAGATAAGGGAAGACTATCATATTAGATTCTCATGTCAAGCCTGTGAATTTGCAATGAGGAATTGATGCTTAGTGACTATTTACCAACTGCTGACCATATTCTAAGTCCTGAGCATTGCATGTTTTACATGAATTATCTCATTTAATTCCCATAACAACCTTACTTAGCAGATAATTGATTGCAGGTGAGAAAACAGAGGCACCAAAAGGTTAGGTAATTTTACCAGAAGTCCCAAGGTTAAAATATACAAGATCAGATTTTTTGGATTAACTTTGTTTGGCAATCTCTATTGCCAAACAAGCTGCCTTTTTTATTGAAAAAAAAATTCTAAGCTAAAAATAATTAAAAAAATCGGTTGTATCCCATTACATAGTATCAGTTAAGACTTCAGTTAAGTCGAATACCTATAACCACATCTATGACTTACTTTCCATTTATCTATTTTCCTGCTTAAATTGTCATTTGGATGTTCCACTCTTTATTAGCAAGAATTAATATATAACAGAAAATCCTATCAACTGTAGTTTCAATCAGGAAATATTTGTATTAGTCTATTCTCACACAGCTATAAAATACTACCTGAGACTGGGTAGTTTATAAAGAAAAGGAGCTAATACAGTTCTCCAAACTTAACAAGAGGCATGACTAGAAGGCCTCAGGGGACTTACACTTATGGTGGAGGGTAAAAGTGAAACAAATACCTTCTTCATATGGTGGCAGGAGAGAGACAGTGTGAAGGGAGATGTGTCACACACTTTAAACCATCAGATCTCATGAGAACTCACTCACTATCATGAGCATGGTATGAGGGAAATCTGCCCCCATGAGCCATTCCCCTCCCACCAGATCCCTCCCCCAACATTGGGAATTACAATTCAACATGAGATTTGGGGATGGGACACAAAGCAAAAACACATCATTTCTTCCCCTGGTCCCTTCCAAATATGATGTCCTTCTCACACTTCAAAACACAATCATGCCTTCTTAACAGTCCCTGAAGGTCTAAACTAATTCCAGCAGTAACTCAAGTCCAAGTTCAAAATGTGATATGAGACAAAGCAAGTCCTTTCTGCTTATGAGCCTACAAAATAAAAAACAAGTTCATTACTTCAAGATATAATGAAGATAAAGGCATTGGGCAAATGCTCCCATTCCAAATGGGAGAAATTGCCCAAAACAAAGGGGCTACAGGCCCTATGGAATTCTATAACCCAGGAAGGAAATCATTAGATCTTAAAGCTCTAAAATAATCTCCTTTGTCTCCATGTTGCACATCCAGAGCATGATGATGCAAGGGGTAGGCTCCCAAGATCTTGAGCAGCTCTGCTCCTGTGGATCTGAAAGGTAAGCCCCCAAGGCTGCTGTCATAGCCCGATATTGAGTGTCTGTGGCTTTTTCAGACACATGCTGCAAGTTGTCAGTTGCTCTACCATTCTGGTGGCTGGAGAACTGTGGCCCTCTTCTCACAGCTCCACTAGGCAGCACCCCAGTGGAGACCCTGGTGTGAGCTCCAACCCCACATTTCCCCTCATCACTGCCCTAGTAGAGGTCTCCATGAAGGCTCCTCCACTGCAGCAGACTTCTGCGTGGACATCCAGGTGTTTCCATACATTCTCTGAAATTTAGGTGTTTATCAAACCTCGGTTTTTTCCTTCTGCATACCCGAATGTCAAACACCACTTAGAAGCTGCCAAAGCTTGGGGCTTGCATCCTCTGAAATGATGGCACGAGTTGTACCTTGGTTCCTTTTAGCCATGGCTGGAGGTAGAGTGGCTGGGATGCAGGGCACCATGTTCTGAGGCTACACAGAGCAGATGGGACCTGGGCCTGGCCCACAGTACAATTTTTTCCTCCTACTCATGGGCCTGTAATGGGAGGAGCTGCTGTAAAGGTCTCTGAGATGTCCTGATACATTTTTCCCATTGTCTTTGATATTAACATTTGAGTACTCTTTGCTTATGCAAATTCATATAGCTGGTTTGAATCTCTGTCAAAATATGGGTTTTTCTTTCATGGTCAGGTGGCAAATTTTCTAAACTTTTATGCTCTGCTGCTTCCTTTTTAAATATAAGTTCAAAATTCAGATAATCTCTATGTTCATACATATGAGCATATATTTCAGAAACAGCCAGGTCAAATCTGAATGCTCTGCTACTTGGCAATTTCTCCTGACAGATAACCTAAATCATCCCTCTCAAGTACGGAAATTCCACAGATCCCTAGTGCAGGGGTAAAATGACATTAGTCTGTTTGCTTAAAAGATAGCAAGAGTGACTTTACTCCAGTTCCCAGTATGTTTCTCATCTCCCACCTTAGCTTGGGCTTCATTGTCCATACTACTATTGGCATTTTGGTCAAAACCATTCAACGAGTCTCTAGGAAGCTCTAAACTTTCCTACATATTTCTATCTTCTTCTGATTCCTCAAAACTGTTCCAACTTCTGCCTATTACCCAGTTCCAAAGTCACTTCCACATTTTCAGGAATCTTTATATCAATACCCCACCCTTCTGGTGCCAATTTTCTGTATTAGTCTCTTCTCATATTGCTATAAAGACCTACCTGAGACTGGGTAATTTATGAAGAAAAGAGATTTCATTGACTCATAGTTCTTCAGGCTTAACAGGAGGGTGACTGAGAGGCCTCAAGAAACTTACAATCATGGCAGAAAGTGAAGGGGAAGCAAACACTTTATTTACATGGTGGCAGGAGACAGTGGGTAAAGATGGCTGTGCCCCACACTTTTAAACTATCAGATCTTGTGAGAACTCACTTGCTATCATGAGAACAACATGGGGTTAAATCCACCCCCTGTGAGTCAATCATCTCCCATGAGGTTCCTGCCCCAACACTGGGAATTACAATTCTACATGAGATTTGGGTGGGGACAGGGCCAAACCACATCAATGTGACAAGACTATTCAGGCATGAGTAGAGACAGCCAGATCATATTATTAAACCAAGTGGTGGTTCATGGCTCACATGTCCAAGGGTGCGAGCAGAAAGTGAAGAAACATCTACAGTAGTGCAAGGGAAAGAGTAGGGAGAATAGGGTAAGGGAGGGAGAGAGGAGGAAGAGAGACAAGAGGTGGCATATCTGACTCTCCTCTTTTATCAGGTAAGACACATCTTTCTAGGAATGCATGCAGCAGAAGCATGCTTTCATTCACTTCTAACTGGCAATAACAAGTCTACTTTGCAGTCCCTCGCTATAAGGGAAGTTGAAAAAGGAAGTGTCTGACTTTTTCAAAATTTGTTGTGAAAGGAGAGAGGAATTAGGGAATCTCTATTAGATAATTTAGTCAACTATGACTGCCATATGCCTCCCACTCAATGGTAAATGATTCAAAAGTAGTTTAGTGAGTTAGCCCTGGAATTCACCTCATTACCCAGCTTCATTATCAAAACTATACTTTGATTCAAAAGTCAACCGGTTTATCAAGAAGTCCTTCCAGTTTTCATATTTTCTTTTTATTTCTATTTGAATTTGTCATGAAACTTTCAATTTCCATAAAAACAGGTTTCTGATTTTGAACATTTCCACCTTCAAATTTCACCCCCGCCCCCATCACCATCTTCAAAATCAAAGCCTCAAGCCTTGTCAGTCTTACCTGAAAACTATATCTGGATCCTATTGATTTTTCTTCACCTCATTCTTCCCATTCTTTTTTCCAAGCATCTAGCATCACCATTTTTTCACTTTGACCAATGCAATAGCACCCTAGCTGATTTATTCACTTCAGTTTTTAGATTTCTATGGTACATACCTCCTATTATGCAAAGATTTTGAAGATCTTTTAAAAATGTAAGTCAAATTAATATTTTTTGAAAAATAGCAAAAAAAAAAATAAGGAATAAAAATGCAAGTTGGACTTTGTAACTCCTTGCTTAATACTTTGGATAATCTTCCCATTGTGCAACTCCTATACTCCTTAAGGGACTGTAGCTGTTTTGCTAACGTCATATATAGCAAATGGGAAAATAGGACAGTGCCTGTCATTTATATGTATGTGTGTGTGTAAGTGTGTGTATGCATAGGTGAGCAGGTACATGTATTACGTGAAAGACTAAATGGTAGAATTGTAATTATTATTACAGTTTCTTAAAATTTATAGTAGGAACTCTTTAAACAAGTTCCTCACTTTTACCAAAGGCCCCTTTGATATGCAATTGGATAATGTGATTATCTAGCCAAGGAGATGAAATAGTACTAAATAACTAAAGCCATGTAAGTCCTGAGATAATGTATGTAAACATGTAAATACCTAACAGACTATTATCAATTCTGTAATTTTATAGGATCCTCCTACATCAAGCATCAAAATTTTGTCTAAAAATATTAGTTGGATCCACCATTTCACCAGTTTGAAATGACACTTGAAGGCTAGTCTTCTAACATCTGACTACATAAAGCTAATAAAATATCTAGTGAGGAAAAGAGAAACCTCTATATGAAATAATATACCTGGTTTACTCTATAGTTAAACCTAAGTAGGAAGACGTAACTATGATCTAAAGGTAATATAAAATATTAATGACATTTTTGTATTAGTTTTCATTTATTCTCACTAGATTATTAATGAGACTTTTAGTCAGAGGCAACTAATGAAATTTTTTTTGTTGTTCCTGACCCTGTATGATGCTCTTTTTTTGACATTTTCTTTTTCATCTTTTGTGTCTTACTCTGATCTATAACCCATGCTAAGCCAAAATAATCCATGCGGATGGCAATTTACCTCAACATGGATGTACTAATTGGAGATAATCCCTTCTCCACACTTACTGCAAGGTCAGTGGTTTAAAGTACAATGTCTTAATTAACCTTGAACTCTACAGTTAGATTTTCTCCTGTTTCTATCCATATTTGGCACCTCGTAGATTCAGGCAATAACATCTCTCCAGTTGCAGTTGCCAGTTACATAAGCCTGCAAGCAAGCTTGCCTTCCTTTTCAATCACACAGCAGGAAATGCTTTACAGAGATCAGCATGTATTTCTGATGCTACCTGGACAATCTCTCCAAAATTACTGAGAAGCCCTTCATCATACTGTATGTATTCCACCTATCACATGACAAAATTCATACTCCATACTCCATTCCTGCTTCTGGTAACAGTAACAGTAAATAAAAGCTATTTACTTGTTTTTTTCACTGAGGTCTCATTATGTAATGTTTATACACTATTGTGTAATAACAAAAGTCTCCTCTAAACTGCAAAGCTATTAAGTATAAAATATCGCTGCATTTAAAGTGCCACTATTTCTTGTGTTTCTTTAATTTTCCATTTTTGTAATTATTCCACTTCTTACATACAACTTACTTGCTCTTCACCAGAGTTTTTCTTATGGAATATAGCAAATGGCCTTTATTTAAAGTTTATGTGTCAAGGATAATGTTTATAAAGTATAGTATATATACCCTATTTTAATTCCTTACTTAAGTCAAAAACTACTCAGTTGTATTGATATCAATTCATTTTACAAAATTAAAATTAAAAATATTAATAGCAAATACACCTCATGTGATAAAACTACATTAATTAAATTAATTTTTAATGCTTCTATTTGGTAAAATTTGTTACTTGCTGCTTTGATAATATCTTCTTAGTGAAGAATCTTAAGTCAGATGGTTTCCTATTATTCAATCACAAATGCATGATTAACGACAGGTTCATTTTATCTCATGGCTCAGCTCTCTCCTAAGACTCTGCAATACGAAGGTTCTGGGCCTGATCCGAGGAAATTGAGAAGTCCACATGAAACCCATATGTAACTGCCAGAGAAAATTGTCATATTTTTCTTGACTATGAGAATGGACACTTATTACCGAAACCCCTCACACACAAAAAAAGGAGAAAACCATGGCTTCCTAATACGTGGGTTTCTCTCCATCTCTATCAAGATATCTGGCAATTTTTTTGGAAAATTAAATTCTTAATGGTTTTCCTTTTGGGGGAAAAAGGGTCATCTGTAGCTAATAGTGTTTCTAGTAGTAAATGTGTCCTGAAGTTCCAGCACATAATCAAATGATAAATACTCTGTGCCACATTAGATCGGTGGTTCTCAATCAGGGGCGATTTTACCCCCAGGGGACATCTGTCAATGTCTGGAGACATTTTTGGTCGTCAGAACTGGGGGGTGGGGTGAGGGCTGCTACTGGCATCTAGTGGGTAAATGCCAGAGGTGTTGCTGAACATGCCGCAAAGCCCAGGACAGACCTCACAACAAAGAATTACCAGACACAAAAGTGTCAGTAATGAGAAAACTTAGGCTGTATAAAACCTGCCACTTGAAGTCATCAGAATGTGAAATTTCCATGAAAAAAAGTTCATTCTATGAGTGATTCTTTTCGTTGTCAGAGGTAGCTAAAATATCAGTTGTCAAAATTCAGATTAAAAGCTACTCTGAGTAATCAGGTCTGATAAACAGAAAATAATCTGGTGGAGGTGGCAGCGTAAGGGGTGATTTGTGGTAACTTTGGTAGTGCACAAACACAAAGCACCCCTATGAGCTGCCTTTTGAAGAGGGAAAAAGCTGTCTATCAAGCAGTGTATGTAGCTCATTAGTTACCTAACTGGACTCTCTGTTCTTTACAAGAGAAACTTCCTCTGGGGTTGGGAATGGGGCTGGGGGACCCTCAAGGGATGGGAGAAGGGGTGGGCAGTTTGCAAGTCTGAAAAATACGAATCTTTGAGGTGACTAAATTAAAAACATGCTATGAAGCTATAAACTCACTCCTGAATCTGTGGCCTCAGGTCAAAATCCCTGCAGGAGAGCTGTTTCCTCAATGCCTGTGCTTGTTAACATTTTCTGTAAGGAGCAGCCCAGAGCTAAGTCAGCTATGAGCAGGACTCTACGAGGCCACATCAAAAATGACAACAGGCAGGCCAGTGTGATGAGGCATCGGTGGGAGGTTCACCCTGGGTGACGATTCTGTCATGGCACACTCCGGGAAAATAGCAAGGACAAATGTAAATGTTCTGATTCATTGAAAATCACTTTGGAGTATACAAAGCCTATTCTTTTTTACTTGAAAAACTACCAATTTCTGCATTTATATGTGTCAGAGATGGAGATTTTGATGGACCACAGAACAACCTAGTAACAATTCCTATGCATGTGTTCTCCACACAGTCTACATGATACAATTTAGCATCACTCCATCTCCTTCTCTCCTGGGAAGACTGCACCTTTCTTCATTTCTCTTGTAACTGTTTCATCGCTATGGAAGAAGGAGAGAAAAAGTGCCGTGATTACTCCGTGTTAATTGAAAGTGATTTTAAACCAATGCAAGTAAACAATATAGCTCATTTCCATTGAGTTTTCCTAACTTATTTTTAAAAATATACAGGGGTTACAACTTGTGGCAATTTTACACCCCAGAGAACATTGGCAGTATCTGGACACACTCTTGGTTGTTGAAACTGGGGAGGTGTTAATGACATCTAGTGAGCAGAGGTCGGGAGTGCTGCTGAGTATCTAATAATATCTAGAATTATCTGACGAAAATGTCAGTAGCACCAGGGACTAAGAAATCCTGGCATAATGTAAAGTCAGGCGTACCATATGTCATAATCAATATTTCTTATTTATTGAATCATTACTATGTCCAGTAAATGTTCTATCTGCTTAAGGAAACTCAATAATACTGAGAGTCAAAAGATTATGCCTCAAACTTTCTGGGCCTTTTGAAGATCATTATTTTGTAGATTTTGAATATGAAATTTGTTGAGAACAATTTCCAACCTACTCATACTCAGACATAACCCTTCAAGAACACTTTGCCTGAAACAGAAAATTCGTTTAATTATAAGGTTATGAATAATACACAAAGCCCTAGAATATGAACCACAATAGACAAAGTAATCACAGCAGATCATAAATGAATGAATTATCTGCGTAAACCAGATTTGGCAGTTTTAATTATAATGTCAGCAGTCACATTTAAACCTCTTTATATCATCATTACTGTGTTAAAAGGCTGAAGTCTCAAAGAAACCTAGATTATTACAATTTCAGGATGCTTAATTCAAACCCTAGAAAATAAATACTACCTTAAAAAATAGAAGGGAATATTACATTAGTTTATTTTTGCTATTTTCTATTTTCTTTTTAATGATCTGCCTGCATTTTCATATTGCAAGATTAAGTATAGAAAAGCAAAAGCCTTGAGTTGAAAATTCTTTACAAAAATACGTATTCTAAATCATTTTGACTTGAGGTTCCTGCACTGTTTTCTTGAGCTAAATTGAGGGTCTTGATCCTATAAAATATAAAACTCAGCTATATGGCTGGATTCGTTATAAATTATGTAAGTGCCCTGTTGTTGCCACTGCTTACGTGGTCAGCACTGGTTACATGACAGAGTGTTCAAAATATGGCTTTATGTGATTCATCATGCTTTTGGCATTTTCTTGCCTTTGTGTATTTCATTTTCTTCTATACTTGGAATTGAAAAATAAATGGGGCAGGGTTTTTTTTTTTTTTTTTTTGCCAAATTTAGCAAGGTCCCAAATAACAGCTTCTGTTACACTATATAAATAAAGTATTTGTGCCAATGGGAGATTTACTTGGCAACTTTCAGATTTCTACAGGTTAAAGCACATTACTTAATAGGATATTTTGAAATCCTCAAATCTGTCACATCAACACATGTCATGTTGTGTAAAATACATGACAACAGTTGTTTTGAAAACTGAAGAGTTATTTTTTAATATTGTTTTTACAAACAAACTTTGTTTTTAAAGCCCTTGAAGATGCATTGCTTTATTCAATAAATGAAGGAACAGCCAATGAGCTACGTAATTGGCTGCCTCTACTTGTCATTGAGTCAGAATTGTGATCATCTTTGCACCAAGTTCTCTTATCTTCCATTAAGAGACATAGGCTACTCCAGTCAGATTAAATGAAAAACAAAAATAATTATAATTTTTTTAAGATACTACCCGGAAATGATAACCTAGAAATCTGATTCAACTTCGAGATCTCATGATAATTAGCCAATAGCCATGTGCTTCCGGGGAAGATTAGCAAGAGGCTTCAGTGGCATCCTGTGTAAAATGAGAAGGCTGGATGAATATGGCAACTTAATTCATTAAGCATATTCCTCAGAAAATTTTATGTGTTTAAGACAAGTATTTGGAATAGCTGTTTTACATGTGATGAAATTATTTCCATTCTTGCTGTCATTACATATCAGAGTACATTGATCTCTAACAGATAATACTTAAACCATTATATTCATTAGATAACTTTTTTTAAAAACACTGCTACTCTTTAAAATTTTAGGGCTTCTGTCATATACCTCAGAGATCAAGGAAATATTTTATATGCACCAAGTAAACATTATTTGTGTTCATTTCTCAAAAGAAAAATTGCATTGATTTATTTACTCATAAAATGTAAGCAAGTAATTCATTAATCTATAGTATTTACATTTGAGCTGCTAAGATGATTTAATAATTAACTCTGAATAATGAGATAATTTTTATCTTTTATGTTTTTGAACAAGAATCCGATGATTACTATTTTATATTATTAATAATTTATTAATAATGAATTAGCAGGTACTACAAAACACAGCATCGCTTCTTGAGAATCACTATATGTTATCGTATCATAAAGACAGAACCAAAAATCCAATGTCCAAATAAAACCAAAAACAAAAGCCAAAACAAGCAAAAAACCAAACAAACAAATAAAAGTGAGGAAGCTACAGGAGCTTTCAGTCTGGTTGGAAAGGGCTTCTATTGCAATAAATGCTGAAATGTGTTAAATCATTGATTCTTTTCGTTTACAGAAGAACATAACAAATAAAAACCTGTGTGTAATGCATGATATTTTGGGTCCTTCTATCCCATGGTCCCTGTACCTCTCCCCTATTACCTGTGTGCCCAAGAGGAATTGTTAGCTAACCTGGATTGGCCTCACTGTACCTCTTACACACATCACATCCAGACACTGCTCTTTCTCCAGAGGATTCGACTACCATTTTTGTCCACATGAAATTCCAAGTGGCAGGCGATGGGTAGGCCAAAGCACCTCATCAGCTGGAGTTGACAAAAGGATGAGGTAGAAGAAATCTCCATTCTTGCTACACTGTTCTTTCACCTTCTATAGCACATTCATTTTGTGAAAGGCAAGGGAACGCTCAAAGGAAATTCGGAGGAAGGAAAGGTAAAAGTTAAAGTTCTAGCCAACTTCAACAACTCCATAGGCTTCATAGAGTAAATCTTTCAAAGGCTAGAACCTCCAGAAGGGGAGTGGAGTGGGGGCGATTGAAAGCCAGCCCAGGTCATCTGCCTCCAATGCACGTTTGCACACTTTCAAGTCTGTCTATCCCTCGCCAGTCCCCTCTTCCATCTTTTACTAAAGGTAAAACCCTCAGTAGAACTCTAGGCCTTCACAAAGTTAGAGAGTTCATTCCCAGGAGCCTTCAGGACTCCAGCAGGCTTGAGGATGTCCTTACATTCCCTTTCGAATTGGAGGTTTGCATACATTACAAAACATTTAAATTAACTTTTACTGACAGTTTTTTATGTATATCCCTATACCTGAACCCTCTTGGGGTTAATGACTCTTGTTATTATTTTAATTCAGAATCTTTTAGAAATAAGGATGTTTGGACAAAGGATTATTTCCTTCTGCCACATGCACTAACATATTTATTATAATAATATGAAGAAGTTACATATGAATAGTGATTTATGCATGTTTACTGAAATATTTCAGTATGTGAGAACAAAAGAATATTCATATTGTACTTTCATCATTTAAGCTCCTAAATTCTTAAAATTTGCCAATTTCAAAAACAATCTATTTTCAAAAGATGTACCTATTATCGTAAGGATGATGCCAGTTTCTTTTTAGCTGGCACTATTTAATTGTGTGAAATAAATTATGTGGAAGAAAAGCAGATGTACTGGTGAACTCTTTTCTGGCAGGTTTTTAAGTTAAATGTCAAGAATTTAGCTCATTTGAGTAACTAAAGTTTTCTATTACTTGGCAGGAATTTAAAAAATTCTAAGAATTGTAGTAGCTATTTCTGGAAGGTGTCTACTTTCTTATGGAAATCCTGTCTTTAGAACACGCATAAACTCAGTGATACTCTTCCGCCCTTTCTCTCTCTCTTCCTATTTCTTTTTCTCCTTTCACAGCAGGAACCTAAAGCTTTTGTGATTTGGCTGGTCCTCTTCATTGAAAGGAATACAGACAGATCTTACTTTTGCAAATTGGATAAAAACAAGACCACCTAAATACCTTTTAGGACTTTGAAAGGGGCTCACATAAGCCAGAGATCTTGAAATACTCCAATAGCTTCCAGGTAACTTGACTTCTGTTCCATTTCTGAGCTCTTGAACAGTGGAATCTAATATCTGCCTTTATTTCTTCAACGTGAGAGCATGATCTTGGACAGGACCCTTATGTAGCTGCACAGAGTTCCTGAGAGAGAAATGAAGAAAAGGATTCTGATTCAGAGTGTCTAGATTGTGAGACTGACTCTCCTTCTCCTTGTCCTTCACCAAACAATCTACCTCTGGCCAAGGGGCCTACTTAGTTTGGTGAGAATAGACATAAAGAAGTCTGGCCAGGTGAGAAGTTTCTCTATTTTGCAATGTGTTCTTGAGTCTCACATAATTCAGTTCTGGATTCTTGATATGTGTTGTGAAAATGCAATTAAAACCAAAATCATCTCCCAACTCAGAAATTCTCTCCACAACGGCAGTAGAGCCAAGCATTAGATGATAAGCATTAAGCCAGACTGTGATGCACCTCACAAGCAATCTGCTAAGAGATCACCAAGGTGGAAATGACTCTCACCCCCATATGTATAGCCAAGGAGATATAACCCATTGCATATACATTTTGAATAAAAACAATAGCTAGTCTTCAAGTAAGAAGACTTAACAGTCACACATAGTTTATCCTATGTTTACCATGGTAATTGAGGTCTACATTTGTGTTAGCTGATTGACTTTATCCAGAGGAGAAACAAACTTCTCATATCTCTATGACAAGCGGTAGTTTTACAACTTGAAGCAACATACCCGTGGAAGAAGTTAGAATCCTACCCTCCCACAGAAACTGGGATATAGGGATGCTATGTGTACCCGTCAAAAAACGGCTCCCAGGTTCTTGAGAAGGACAGCCCTGGGTCATAAAGCTGATAAAAGGTTTATAGACAGACATCTTCAAGAGAACAGAAGGTACTTACTAGTTTCCTATCTAGATATGATGTTTCTTTTAGGTTTTTTTACTGTGCAAATTTTTTGAGGTGAATGCACTAAGAAAAAGAAGGGAAATCTTTTCCTACATTTTCAACAGGGAGAATTAAGGCTCTTAATTATAATTTATATTGCTGTGACAGTATCATAGTTGAAAGACCTAGGTCAACAAGATGATTTTATTATAATTGTTTCATTAATTATGAATTTTATTATAATTATCTTTAGCAATGATTTACTTGTCCTATTAAAGTTTGCTCCATCTAGATATGATATTCCTTTTAGATGGTTTTTTTTTTTTTTTTTTTTTTTTTTTTTTT
>NW_016107662.1:2116044-2132040 GCF_001604975.1 Cebus imitator
AGTACTGTGGATGTGAGAAAGAGGACTCAGTAAGCTGAGTGTCATTACTTGGCTAACAAAAGCTTATGTGTGCTTCCTCCTAACCCTGCCGTCACCTTTCCTAGCCATCAAATGCTGTTGGAGATGTCTTGTCTCACAGATTTTCCTGCCTACTTTACAAAGACATAAAACCCATTTTATTTTAAAAAACTGTTGTAACTGGGATCACACTTTTAGTATTGTGATGCTTACTTGATTACTACATTTATTGTCTTTTCTTAAACTATGTTTAATCTCTCTGCAACATGTAATATTATTAATCATCATTTCTTCTTTGAAACTCTGCTGTTACAGTGGAGAAAAACTTAGAAAATAATGAGTCCATGTTTCTTGTTTTACAGATGAAGAAACAGTGGCTTCCGATGATGAAAGGACTTGTCCAAGGCTACACAGTTAGGAAGTCTCTAGACATAACTCTCATGGTTCTCCTGTTCCTTCTCTGTGTTCTCCAGAAGCTTCTCGGTACTTGACAAGAAGTAGGCATTAGTCAAGATTCATTTCTTTTACTTTTGCTTTCCTTTTGTCTTTTTTTGGGGGTGAGGGAGGATATTGTCTACTTCCTGGCTTATGTGATCAACTTTATATGAGTAGAAAAGACCATGGACTTAGTTGTCAGAAAGTTCTGGATTTGAATATTTAATCACTCACTTTGCATAACTTATAAACATGTCACACTGATTTTAGATAAGTTAATGGTCATTTATTTTATTTTACAATTTTTATTTTTTTCAAGATGGAGTTTCGCTCTTTTTTGCCTAGGCTAGAGTGCAATGGTGTGATCTCGGCTCACTGCAACCTCTGCCTCCCAGGTTCAAGTGATTCCCCTGCCTCAGCCCCCTGAGTAGCTGGGATTACAGATGTGCAGCACCACACCTGGCTAATTTTGTGTTTTCAGTAGAGATGGGGTTTCACTACGTTGGCCAGGCTGGTCTCGAACTCCTGACTTTAGGTGATCTGCCCGCCTCAGCCTCCCTAAGTGCTGGGATTACAGGCATTAGCCACTGTGCCTACCCAGTTAATGGTCATTTAAATGATCTGTTAACCCAAATGGCTTCAGAGATGAAGGTAATATAAATGACTTAAGCTGGTCTCATAAGATAATATTGAACATTAAAAATCCATGACCGAAGCTTCCAACTCAAGCGACTAAAAAAAAAAATAGCAAATCAAATCAAGGTAATAATATGGATAGGAATTAAAAAAATTGATGAAATATAAATTAAATTTATGTGAGAAAGTTAAGAAAATCCAGAACCCTGTTATTTGAACAGATTAATAAATCTCTAGGAAAACAAACAAAAATACAGATGGAGCATGTAAAATGCCAGTACCAGGAATTAAAAAGTGGTATTGTTACACATCTTGTAAACTTTGAAGAGTTAGTAAAATAATATTAAGAGTAGCTTTGTGTCAATAAAGTTGTTAATTTGTATTAATAACATTTTTGAAAACATGGCTTACCAAAACTACCTCAAAAAGACTTAGAAAGTTTAAAAGTTTTTTACTTAAAATTGATTTTTTTAAAATCAAAAATCATTGCTCTTCTTTCTCCTCAAAAATCCTCCAGGCCCAAATGCTTTTTGTAATGTTGGGGCTTAGAACATCATACCCCCAAGTATCTCGCCTCACCATGCTGACTGCCTTTGAGCTAAAGGAAACAAAAGGGCCTCAGAAGTGAGGTCTCGCTGACCTTCTTCCACCCTTTTGCCTCCTGCCCCATTTTCTCCCCCAAAGCAAGTCATAAAACCTAGAAAGAACAGTCTGTGACCTACTTTTCCTGAAAGTAGGTCATAAGACCCTCCTGTGACAGGTGCCTTGCCCTGTGCCAAGAAGAAAGAAATGTTGCACTGATAGGCCAAGGAGACCCTGAACAAACAGGCCTTGTTCAGTTTATTCCCATTAGAGCAGACATTTTTAGCCAATCCTATTTCTATAAAATTACCCACTTCTTTCATTAGATTTAGCATAGAAACAGATGGTCTTCTCTGGGTCTTTAGGTTTTCATTTCTGAAGGATCTCATATCACATAAAACCTTCATTATATATAAATTTCACCTGTGAATCTTGACATGGGTGAGGAAAACATATGACTTTTTTCCTCTACTGTAAGAAGTAACATTCGCTTGCATAAACTTTTCTTGGAAACTCAAAAAAGGAAACACTTGCCTTTTATTTTAAGAGGCTCGCATAATCTTTTTTTTGTTATTTTGGAGACAGAGTCTTTGTCACCCAGGCTGGAGTTCAGTGGTGCAATCTTGTCTCACTGCAACCTCTGCCCCTTGGGTTCAAGAGATTCTCCTGCCTGAGCTTCCTGAATAGCTGGAATTACAAGGATGTGTCCCCAAGCCTGGCTAATTTTTGTATTTTTAGTAGGGGCGGGGTTTTACCATGTTGGCCAGGCTGGTTTCGGACTCCTGACCTCAGGTAATCCACCTGTCTTGGCCTCCCAAAGTAATGAGATTACAGGTGTGAGCCACCGCACCAGGCCTAGCATAATTTGGTTATCAAAAATTTACTCCAGCATCGAAAGAAAAAGAAAATCACAAAAAATGCAAAAATACTAAGTAAAACATGAGTGCATAAAACTAGCGAAATATAAAAAGAATAATAGACCTACCTAGTACCATATATTGTGACCAAGTAGACTTTATTCCAAGAATGAAAGAGAGAGTTTACTATTCAAAATAATCAATGCCATTTTACCACATAATTTAAATGAAGAGACAGAGAATGAGAGAAAGAAATCCTATCATAATCTCCTCAGGTGCAGGAGAATATAAACACATTTATGATTCAAAAAAAGAAAAATAGTTCAGAGAGTTGGGAAGAGAAAGGCAGTTTCTTAATCTGACAAAGAGCATCTGTAAAAACCAACAGAAGATCCTATAGTAAATGTGATATTGTTGAAAGCTTTTGCCTGTGTTTGGGACTGAGAAGGTGTTGCTCAGTATCATCACCGCTTCCCAGCAGGAAACTGGAGACCCATCCTAGTACACTAAGGCAAGAAAAGGAAATAAAAGGCCTAAGGCTAAGAATGGAAGAAATATGGCCATGTACATAGAAAATACAAATTAATCTGCAGGTTACTAATATTTGCTAGTGATTTTAGCAGCATTGAATTACAATTGTTGGGCATGTGACCATTATACAAAAACCAATTACATTTCTTTTATTTTTTTGAGACAGAGTTTCACTCTTGTTTCCCAGGCTGGAGTGCAATGCCCGATCTCAGCTCACTGTCACCTCCACCTTCTGGATTCAAGTAATTCTATTGCCTCAGCCTCCCAAGTAGCTGGGATTACAGGTGTGTGCCACCATGCTTGCCTAATTTGGTGTTTTCAGTAGAGACAGAGTTTCACCATGTTGGTCAGGTTGTCCTCAAACTCCTGAATCAAGTGATCCACACACCTCGGCTTCCCAAAGTGTTTGGATTACAGGCATGAGCCACCGTTCCTGGCCTACATTTCTTTATATCAGGAACAAAAAATTGGAAATGAAAGTAAAAATACAATGCAGTTTATAATAGTATCAAAAAACAGAACTATTGGACACGTGCGGTGACTCACACCTGTAATCCTAGCACTTCAGGAGGCCGAGGCAGGGGGATCACTTTAGGACAGGAGTTCAAGACCAACCTGGCCAACATGGCAAAAACCCATTTCTACTAAAAATGCAAAGATTAGGCCGATGTTGTGGTGGAGCAGGCGTGTGGTCTCAGCTACTATGGAGGCTGAGGCGGGAGAATCTCTTGGACTTGGGAGGCGGAAGTTGCAGTGAGCTGATATCGCACCACTGCACTCCAGCCTGGGTGACAGAGTGAGACTCTGTCTCAAAAGAAACAAAAACAAAAACAAAACAACATCAACTATTGAAGAATACATCTAATAAAAATAAGTCAGACATCTATAATTAAAGCAACAAAACTTGCCCGAGACAAATGAAAGAATACCTGAATAAATGGAAGTGTATATCATACTAATAGTTTGAAAGGCAAGTAATATAAATTATGTTTAAATTGGTGTATCCAATGCAATCTCAATAAACATCCCAAGAGTATTTTGAGAACATTGCCAAGCTGTTTCCAAAATTTATAAATAAATGCAGAGGACCAGAATTAGCTGAGACGATGTTGAGGAACCATGCTGGAGGGCTTACCTTTTTAACATATCAATATGTAAAAGAGAGAATGAGAGAGTAAAATCCTATGATAATCAGTAATTATGAGTATTAATAAAGGTAAAGTAATTTTGAGTATTGGTGTAAAAATAGATAAACTAAAGAGCTGAATAGAGTGCAGAAACAAACTTGAACATAAATTGCTACACAATTTATGACAAAGATACCACTACAGTTCACCAGAGGAAGGGGTGATTTTTTTTTTAAAGTAAATGGCATTGGGTCAGCTGGATAACCACGTGAAATACATATCCTGAACCATACCCCCACATCATGGACCGATGGATTGTGTATCTGAATATGAAAGGTCAAATAATAAATATTCAAAAAGGAATCATAGCAGAATATCTTCATAAACTTCAGCTGGCCAACAATTTTCTGTACAGAGCACAAAAATTACTATTCATAGAAGGAAGATTTAAAAAAAGGCAAAATTAGTTAACATTACAATTGAGAACTTTTGTTCATGGAAAACCATGTTAGAGGTGAAAAGTCAAGTCACATGTGGGAGAAAATAATTTGCAAGTCTGACAAAGCCTTGTATTAAGAATATATAAAGAATTCCTACAAATCAGTTAGGAAAGGAAGAAAAGCTCAAAAGAAAATGGACAAAAGACTTTGACAGGCACTTCGCAAAATAGGATATCCAAATGGCCAATAGACTTGTGAAAAATATGTAACTTCATTCATTATCTGTGAAATACACGTTGAAACTATGATATGATACTATTATGCTACATCGGAATAACAGACAATAAGGTAAGGTAGAAGAAGGTGATGGTGAGAAAGTAGAGGAATTGGAGTAACCATACGTTACTTGTGGAAGCACAAATTGGTATCATCACTTTGGGAATATTTTTGGCATTATCTAAAGCTGAATGTATGCACACCATATGACCCAGCAAGTCTATTCCTAGGTTAATTCTTAAGAAAAATTGTATTTACATTCACCAAAAGATACACATCAGCAGAATATTCACAGCAGCATTATTTTCAATAGCCTTAAATTAGAAAGAAGTCAGATTTATGGCAAAATCAAATGAATAAATAAAGTTGATATATGTTCATAAATAGAATCTATATAACAACCAGAATTAACAAGCTTCAAATACACAGTGCAACATGAACAAATCTCACAAACAAAATGATGTGGGACAGAAGACACACACGAAAGAAATTGTGTATCACTTATGTAAAGGTCAAAACCAAGCAAAAATGGCCGTGCACGGTGGCTCACGCCTGTAATCCTAGCACTTTGGGAGGCCGAGGCAGGTGGGTCACCTGAGGTCAGGAGTTGGAGACCAGCTTGGACAACATGGTGAAACCCTGTCTGTACTGAAAATACAAAAAATTAGCTGGGCGTGGTGACAGGCACCTGCAATCCCAGCTAACGGGGTGACTGAGACAGGCAAGAGAATCGCGTGAACCCAGGGGTTGCAGTGAGCTGAGACTGTGCCACTTCACTGCAGCCTGGGTGAAAGAGTGACATTCCATCTAAAAAAACCAAAAAAACAAAACAAAACAAAAAAACAAGCAAAAATAACCCACGGTGTAAGGAATCAGGATAGTGGTGATGGGAGTGACTTGAACGGAGCACAGGTGGGGCTTTGGAAGTGTTAATAATGTTCTGTTTCTTGATTTGGGGTATTTCTTAATGTAAAAATTAACTTTGTGTTAACTTTATTAAAAAGTCATAATTTTTTTCTGTTTAAGAAAATCATAATTTTTTTTGCATTTTTTCATATGTGTATTCCATATCAACACAATCTTTAACAAAAAAAACTATTAGTGACTGGTTAGGTGTCTTGGTTAGAGGAACATACATTATTCAACTTTAGCATATCATTGTTATGCTAAGAATGTGGACTGCGGCAGTGTACAATATTCTAGTTTTTAATGGGAAGTTAAAAATATAAATTTTTATGCAATTTCTTCTTGTATTTAAATCCTACCAATCAATTCAAATCAAAAGAGCCACAGCGGTAATGTGAGTCAAAAAGAAAAAAAGCAGCCATAAGTTTGTATTCATTGCTGTGAAATCCCTCTCTCTGCTTTATAATGGAGATAATCATACGCCACTCACTACTGATTTTCACACTTAAATAATGTAGGTAGAAGTTTTATGAAAACAGCAACCAATAAATGACGACTATTAATATGGTATAATCGTTCTTCCATTATTATTTGGAATCATGCTCTCTCCAAATTTATCTTAATTATTCGTAATTTTGATGTACATTTCTACTGGATCATTATTATACCATCACTATGACAACATTACATTGAACTAACGAAGGGCAGATGTTCAATGCAAATTTGTCGCTTAAATAAATGTGAATCCGTTGATTAATAATATCCTATATTTTACACTTTAGAGTTTCAGTGTATTTGACATGTTATTCCAATAGCATATACCATAACATGTAAACATTTCGCTAGTGTTAAGATTCTGGAAATTGTGGAAATTATAGATTCTAACTATAAATGATTTAGATTGGCTATAAGTGATTTGCAAACAGCTGGAGTTTAAAAAGTATCTTATTAAAATATGTGTCAACTGTGTTTCCTATTCCGTTCTCAATGGGTAAGAATAGGTTCACAGTATCCCTTCTGCCATTTGTGAATCCAGCCCTCCTCACATTTCTCTAAAGTAGTTTTGAGAATCACTTATGAGGTGGGAGGAGATAGTTTCATATATGCCACCTCTGACTCATCTTCATGCCACTGCTCACCATCCTTTGTCTTTCTTTTTTACAGCTCTGATGACATCTCTCATTCCAAAACTTGCTGAAGGTGCCGATTCTACTCCCACTTGCCCCTGCTGCTGAAATCTGATATGCACAGCAAGGGAGTTGATGTGCACTGTCAAGGACATTAATGTCTACATTAAGGACCACGCACCGTTTGACAGAATTATCTACACCATATCCTATCGTAGAAGATGCCAGCAGCAGTACTCTGACACATTGTACCAAAACACTTCTAGATTTCAGTTGCATGTTTACTTGTAATCCTTTTACCAGTTACAGGAGGTAGATCTGAGATACTAATCAGAGAGGCAAAAAGTTGCAGAGAGAAGGAAAGATACAGGAGTCCCAGAAACAGAGAGGGATGGTAAATCTCATAAGCTGCTGGGAGGAGAAATGATTTCAAATGGAGACTGAAGTCATACCTTAATGTGCTGATTTCAACCAGGCTACCTATGTAACTGATGCAAATGACCACAAAGGAGGGATCCTTGAGTTTTTTCAGATACTGATATAGAAAAGGACACCTCACAGTATCAGAGGGAGTTGATGGATTCACTGTGGCTGGTAAATTGCTCCAGAACCTGGCTGTGCTGATACTGTCCTTGTCATTATATCCCTTCATTCACTGGAAATGGAACTTTACACTAAGATAATGTTTTCCAAATTTAAATATTAGTATATAAAAAACCTTAGAGATTCTGAAGTTTAAATCATTGGCTTTGCCAATTACAAAACGGAGACTTGCTGACTTGCTTAGAAAGTCAAATAATTTGTAGAACACCGCTCAGCTAATTAATAGCAGAAATAAGACCATATCCTAGATCCTTGATTTTTAGTTCTAACATTCACTATATCGCTACTAGTGAATTTTTCTGATCCTTTCTTGAGAATATGTTCTCTATAGTATGTCAGTAATTATAAACTTTAAAATAGCTGCTAGGAGAAGAACATGTGGGGTTTGGTTTGGATATTTTTCACAGGACTACGTCCATTTACAGGGAGGCACTATATGTTTGCGTGAATAGTTCCTCTTCTATCTAAAAAAGTGTAGATATACTTACATCCTTTTAAACCTGTCACCACAAACAGTCAGGCAAAGGATCCCTGTCTTCCAACACTATAAACATGGACCTGGTTCTTTTGCTCAAAAGAAACAAATGACAAAACAGGCTTGAAGAAATTTTATTCATTGGGATCAGTAGAGATCACAGGGTAGATGTAAACAATGAATTATCTCAATAGATGCAGAGAAGGCCCTTGACATAATTCAATAGCCCTTTATGCTAAAAACTCTCAATTAACTAGATATCAATGGAACGTAACTTAAAATAATAAAAGCTATTTATGACAAACCCACAGCCAATATCATACTGAATGGGCAAAAACTAGAAGCATTCCCTTTGAAATCTAACACTAGAAAAGGATGCCCTCTCTCACCACTCCTATTCAATATACTTTCTAGCCAGAGCAATCAGGCAAGAAAAAGAAATAAAGGGTATTCAGTTGGAAAGGAGGAAGTCAAATTGTTTCTATTTGCAGAAAACATGATTGTACATTTAGATGACCCCATCATCTCAGCCCAAAATCTCCTTAAACTGATAAGAAACTTCAGCAAAGTCTCAGGATACAAAATCAATGTGCAGAAATCACAAGCATCTCTATACACCAATAACAGACTAACAGAGAGCCAAATCATGAGTGAACTCCCATTCCTGATTGCTACAAAGAAAATAAAATACCTAGGAATACAACTAACAAAGGATATAAAGGACATCTTCAAACCTCTTCAAGGAGAACTACAAACCACTGCTCCAGGAAATAAGAGAGGACACAAACAGAAGGAAAAACATTCCATGCTCATGGTTAGGAAGAATCAATATCATGAAAATGGCCAAATACCCCAAAGTAATTTATAGATTCAATGCTATCCCAATCAAGCTACCAATCACCTTCTTCACAGAACTGGAAAAATACTACCTTAAACTTCTTATGGAACCAAAAGAGAGCCCACATAGCCAAGACAATCCTAAGCAAAAAGAACAAAGCTGGAGGCATCACACTACCTGACTTCAAACTATACTACAAGTCTACAGTAATCAAAACAGCATGGTACTGGTACCAAAACAGAAATATAGGCCAATGGAACAGAACACAGCCCTTGGAGGCAATGTCACACATCTACAACCATCTAAACTTTGACAAACCTGACAGAAACAAGCAATGGGGAAGAATTCCCCGTTTAATAAATGGTGTTAGGAAAACTGGCTTGCAGTATGCAGAAGGCAGAAACTAGATTCCTTTCTGACACCTTACACTAAAATTAACTCCAGATGGATTAAAGACTTAAACATAAGACCTAACACCATAAAAACCCTAGAAGAAAACCTAGGCAAAACCATTCAGGACATAGGCATAGGCAAGGACTTCATGACTAAAACACCAAAAGCACTGGCAACAAAAGCGAAAATAGACAAATGGGACCTAATTAAACTCTAGAGCTTCTGTACAGCAAAAGAAACCATCATTAGAGTGAACCAGCAACCAACAGAATGGGAAAAAGTTTTGCAATCTACCCATCTGACAAAGGGCTAATATCCAGAATCTACAAAGAACTAAAACAGATTTACAAGAAAAAACAAACAAACCCATCCAAAAGTGGGTGAAGGACATGAAGAGAAACTTTTCAAAAGAAGATATATATGAGGCCAACAAACGTCAAAAAATGCTCATCATCACTGGTCATTAGAGAAATGCAAATCAAAACTATATTGAGATACCACCTCACGCCAGTTAGAATGGTGATCATTAAAAAATCTGGAGACAACAGATGCTGGAGAGGATGTGGAGAAATAGGAACACTTTTACACTGTTTTTGGGAATGTAAATTAGTTCAACCATTGTGGAAGACAGTGTGGTGATTCCTCAAGGACCTAGAAATAGAAATTCCATTTGACCCAGCAATCTCACTACTGGGTATATACCCAAAGGATCATAAATCATTCTATTACAAGGACACATGCACATGTATGTTCATTGTGGCACTGTTTACCATAGCAAAGACCTGAAACCAACCCAAATGCCCATCGATGATAGACTGGACAGTGAAATGTGGCACATATACACCATGGAATACTATGCAGCCATAAAAAATGATGAGTTTGTGTCCTTTGTAGGGACATGGGTAAATTTGGAAACCATCATTCTCGGCAAACTTGATACAAGAACAGAAAATCAAACACCACGTGTTCTCACTTACAGGTGGGTGTTGAACATGAGAGCACATGGACACAGGGAGGGGAGCATCACACACTGGGGTCTGTTGGGGGGGAATATGGGAAGGACAGCAGGGGATAGGAAGGTTGGGAAGGGGTAACATGGGGAGGAATGACAGAGATAGGTGATGGGGATGGCGGCAGCAAACCAGATTGCCATGTATGTACCTATGCAACAATCCTGCATGTTCTGCACATGTACCCCAGAACCTAAAGTGCAATCATATATATATATATATATATATAATATATGTATATATATATATATATTTTTTTTAATGAATTGAGTTTCTTTAGCACTTAATTCAGTTGGCCAAGATGAAAATACATACTTTCCTTCATAATATACTTAAGATGGCAAGGTCAGTTTTGTTATTGATATGGTCCCATTCATCTTGCTTTTCTCTCTTAAATTATTTCTTTACCATTGTGGATATAATCAACCGCATGGTGTCATCACTCATATATCTCTAAGCATCGCGGATGTTTTCAACCCATTTCAGGTGTCCTCAAATTATTCATCTTTATTTAAATGAAGAATCGTCCAGAGTTAGGATGTAAATATTAGTTAAGGGCAGGATGTGCGTGTGTGCGGTGGAGGGAGGAGACCTCTCCTGCTTAGAAGGAACTGCTGGCCCTCATATGCATGTCATGTACATGTGAACCTTGGTCAGCTGTCATGTGAAAGGAATTATACTTCCGCTGCCCTCCTCTACCACAACCACAGAGGACTCTAACCTAAGCTTTGAACACGGCTCACACAGCTGTGAGCTTGCGCTGAGTCTCATCCTGTGCTGTGGAACTCCTGCTGCTGCTTCCTGCCCCAGCTAACTCCCCTCCATCCAGCTACTGGAAAGGAGTCCCACAGGAGGGCAGGGACAGTCGAGTAGAGCCCAGCATGTCTATCCAACACATAGAAGTTCTGAAAGGCAGTTATAGATAAAAGGCTGAACTGGGCACAGGTATTGTTAAAAAGGGAAGCACTGACTTCCTGTGAGCACATGTTCCTGTCTCACTCTTGCTCTGCAGCAGAGTGAAGCCTGCTTAGTTCATCACAAAGGAAGTGAGTGCATCAGCACTCCTGAAGATGCTGCTCTATGGGTGCCTTTGAGTTGTGGGCCAGGAAGGCATCCCGTAGTAAGATGAAGCGAGGGCCATCTTCCTATTGTTAAGGTCAGCGTGCCTCTGGCTTTACAGTTTCCAAGTTGTTGCCACAGGTCATGGATCTGTGGCTCTCAAACGTTCGCTCACAAGGTTCACAGCACAGGCTTTGCATTTGCACCACCCAGCTAGGAGGGGTGAAACCAGTGGAGCATTTTAGGCAGGGCTCATTTCCGCCCACATCAAAAGTAAGAGAGAAGTTTGTGGAGAGCTACATTTGAGCCCTCCATTAGCTGTTTTACATCTCACAGGCCAAGGTGACACTTCCTAAGCCATGTGCTGGTGAGACACCACGTGGATGAAATATTGCAGAGAACCCGCTCGAAAGGGCTTGGGCTTTAAGTGTGGACACTGCCCACGTCATCTCTACTCCACTCCACAACCCTCCTGGAATTTTATGTCAGAAGACACATTGCGAGTGCATGGACAAAATAAAGAAAAGAGAGGAGGAAGGAGGAGGGGAGAGAAAGAGAGAGAGAGAGAGAGAATATATATACCAATTAAAAGTTTGCTGAAAGAGTCATGACATGAAGATGAAAGAAGAAAACAAAATAGACTGTTACCAAGCTGTGCATTCTTTATTGAGGGAGGAGGGAGATGATTTGGTAGCAGAGAGAACGAAAACGGAAGCATTTGTAAGATGCAAAACGGAAGAAATTGGACTTAAGTGAGAAGGGGAAATAATTACATTTATCCACACCTGCTGTATCTCACCAGAGTGACTGCTCTAAATATTCGGGGATAATCTGAGAGTTTTTCACTCCTCCCCTCCTGCTGACAGTCCTGAACGTATTGATGAGGCATTTTTAATAGCGCTCACCTCTGGCTCTTACTACACGTCACGTCTTTTTCCCTGGTTCTCATGCTCATCACGGTGTCATGAATAATGTCCTCTCAGTCAAGCCCCTCCTGTGCTATTGACTGAATGATTTTATTAAAAATAAATTTTCCCCTATGCCTCTCCTGCTCACAATGCCTTGATGATCCTTGATTGCTCACACGCTGAAATCCAAACCTCTGAGGATCCCATTCAAGGCCTGTCAGTGCCTGAGAATAGCCCGTCTTCTGCATATTGTGGGTCTGCTAAATAAAGTACTTACAGTTGTTCAAGTGAGATGGTTTTTGTGGAAACCTTCCCGCATTCCTACTTGATAACCCTCTATGTGAAGCTAATTGTTGCCGTCCCTCCACCCAGGTCACAGGTGTCCCCTATGCACCTTCTACTGCACACTCAGGCACAGTTGATCACTTCCTCCTTTAGGTCTCAATGACATTACAATTTAATCACATTGCATTTTAATTATTTGCTTATAAGTCTGTCTTCTCTACCTGGTCGTGAGCTTCTGTTTGTAGAACGTGGCCTTCATTCTTACTTATTTTTGTATTCTTAGGTCCCATGTCCAGTGCCTTGAAGCTATTAGATGTAATTCTAAAAATACTTGCTAAAGAATAAGCAAATGAATATTCCAGTGGAAGAAACTCTTTTCCCTTGTGGGGACTTGGGACTTCCTGTTGCAATTGTTACAAAATTTGACTTAATCTAACTTAAGTAAAGATGTAATTTGTTGGCTAAGATAAAACGTTTAGGGATTAGACATAACTTGATTGAGTATGCAAACACTATATTCATCTCTTAGGTCCCATCCCCATGATTGAATTCGAGCTGCTTTGGCTTTAGACATAGAATTTCTATGGTAGCAAGGGAAGGCTCAAACTCTAGCCTTTCCAATTTTCAGCTCATCAAACATGCACACACACACACACACACACACAACAACAACAGTAACAACAAAACGGGAGTGAGACTCTCTTTCTCCAAAATGCCACTTAAAATTGCCTAGATTACAATGACGATGATTGGGGTATGTACCCATCATAGAACCAATTTTTCTGGTCAGGAGAATGCTCTATCCTGATGGGCTTATACCTGTGCCCCAGCTCTGTAAACAACTTCTCTGGAATTACAGGGAATGACAGTGGCAGAGGAGGATGTATTCAAAGGTTACCAGAAGAAAGAGGAATTGCAGTTGAATGGCACAAATGAATAGGTCGGTTATAGAGCAGGTGGCTCTGAGACATTGAGAGCTCCATCTGTTACCTAATTTCTAATGGTAAACTCAGAAAATTCATCTCCTGTCGGTTTTACTGTAACTTACTCCTTTCCGTGTGATTTGTAGCAACATTTTGCTCATTTTGATAATGGCTTTGTATCAAGGACACCAAGAAAACCAATTAGTCAAAATTATTTATATGTATATTTATATTTATAAAGGGCATTTCTGAGAGGTAATACTAGTGATGCAGTCACAGAGTTGGAAGTAAAACAAAATGTAGCTTTTCATTGTTGTGGTTACTTCAAGAATTGTCCCAGTTATGTACTGCTGCTCAATAAACTCACAAAGTTAGGGCTTAAAATAATTTATTATCATTATATCTCATGATTCTTGGGGCTCAGAATTTGGATAGTACCCAGTGCAGATGACTCATCTTGCTCTGATGTTTGGGGCCTCAGCTGAGATGAGAAAAATGTCCACAGCCTGGAATGATTGAGGGCTGGCTGAATGAATATCTCTTTTTCTCTCTCATTTTCTGCCAAAGCTAGGCTCTAGCCTGTGGCTGTGCAGCCCACAAACAGAAAAGTTTTCAAATTTTTTCTTTTAATGTTTAAACAAATCTAAAGAAGAAGACTGCTTCTTCATGAGGTGTGAAACATATGAAATTCAAATTTGTATCTATAAACAAGGATTTCTTGGAAGATAGCCACACGTGTTTGTTTAAATGCCCTTTAGTCTCTGCAATTGCAGGGTGGAAAAGTTGCCACAGAAACCATCTATGTTGCAAAACCTTAAATATTTACCATTTGGCCCTTTAAAGAAAAATTTGCTGGCCTCTACTTTACATGACTTCTTATGGTTATCTTGCACTCCCTCGCAGCATGGAAGCTACAAGGTCGTTGGATTTCTTAGATGAAGCTTCAAGGCTTTAAGACTGAGTATACAAGAGACAGGACATAGAAGCTGCCGGTTTTTGTGTGTAATTGAAACATAATAATTGTACCTGTTTATAAGGTACAGTGTGATTATATAATGATGAAACCAAGGTAGTTAGCATGTCCACCACCTCCAACTTATATCCTTTCTTTATGGAAAGCTACCATTTTCTCAAGGCTCTTCCTCCTGTTCAAGTCTTATCAAAGAACGTGTAGCCATCTTTGATCTCAGGCACTTCACCCACAGCCTCAATTATAGAGGAAATTCTGGAGGGCAGAGAGTTGTGCTCAATTGTTTTCTCCGGGCCAGTGGACCTTTTAACAATTAGGGTTGAATTAATTATGAACATGATAAAATTCTGCCTTTATTTCAAAGTTAGGGGAAAAATGCTAGTTTCATCTAATTTGCACCTTTAGTTTGGCAGTCTCCTTCAGGCAGGTGATTCTCAAGGACTTGTAACTGGTGATCAAATTGATAATAAGGGGTTGGAAAAGATGGGCGTGTAGTTTTTTGAAACTCATGTTCAAAAATAGCTAAAAATTATAGATGGAAATATTTTGGAAATTGGACTAGGATATCACTTCAGTCAGCATCTTAATTTTTCCTTTTTAGCTACTGTTAAAGTTCAAAAAGAGACGATATTAAATTTTTCTAGTTGAGGCAATGATAGATGTCCAATCATTAGGTGAGGAAGCTAATGTGAGAGAGAATTTTTTAGGTAGGAAGAGGTAGAGAATTTTCCTTAAATAGGGAAATGAAAAGAGTGGCTAAGTGGTCAGAGAAAAGTTAAGTGGAAAGACCAACAACAGAAATAAGGTTGCCTTGCTTCTTGCATCAATCTAGATCACAGCCCATGTTCCCCAAAGAGCTAAGATTTCCTGAGCTTCTTTTACATATAAAACACTGTGCTAGCAAGAACAGAAAACCAAACACCACATGTTCTCACTCATAGGCGGGTGCTGAACAATAAGAACACGTGGACTCAGGGAGAGTAGCCCCACACCCTGGGGGCTGTTGGGAGTGGGCAGGGGAGGGACGGTGGGGGGTGGGGAGGGATAACATGGGGAGAAATGCTGGATGTGGTCAAAGGGGGAAGAGAAGCAGCAAACCACCTGGTTATTTATGCACCTGTGCACCAACCCTGCGTGACCGGCACATGTACCCCAGAACCTAAAGTAAAATAAAATTAAATAAAAAATACACTGTGCTAGATGCGTGATATGTCATTTAATTCACCTTCTAATTTTGTAAAATAATATCTGCTATCTTATATTTGAGGATATTATGCCAAGAAAAGGTAAATTATTTGTATAAGGGTCTCAAAACTTAGTGCCAGGAGTTAAATTTTTACTGTTTCTCTATCTAACAAAATCATTCATGTTAGAGATCCCTCTCACAAGAAAAAAGAAATCCAGATCTTTTATTTATCTACTTATGCATTTATACCATCACTCTCTTCTTTGCTAACAGATATTTATTGGGCACCTTGATTTAAAAAAAAAAAAGGCACCGTTCCTAGCCCGAGTGATTTGATGGGCAAAACAAGAAAAGCCCTTGCTCTTATGGAGTTTACGGTCAAGTGGGAAGATAAAAAAAAAAAAAAAAGGT
>NW_016107662.1:2132074-2134691 GCF_001604975.1 Cebus imitator
AAAAAAAAAAAAAAAAAAAAGGTTAGTAAATAAATTGAAAGATAAAAATATCACAATTATTGAACAATGTTATGAAAGAAATGAAGGAGTTGAAATGAGGTAGAGAACAATTTGGGGATGCTCTTCAGAAAGGATGGTCAAGGAAAGTGCTGCTGGGAAGGTGGGCGTGAAGCAGGGATGTAAAACTGAGAAGGTTCCAGTGAGGAGAAGTAGGGAAAGGTAACTATTCACATAACAGCATGTGTAGTGGGATCAAGACAAATGTGGAAAAGTCACACAAGATCCGGTGTGAGAACCAGGTAAAGGCTAGGACTCACAGGAATTTCTGGGCTCTAGTAAGGAGTTTGAATTTTATTTAAATTGCAAATAAAACCTTTGAACAGCTTTTATGCAAGGAAGTAGCATGGACTTATTTACATTTTAAGAAACTCTTTTGCTGCCGTGTGGGGATGGCTTAGAGGGGCGCAAGAGTGGAAGCAAAGAGACAGGTTAGGAGGCGGCACCAGGCTCCAGAAGAGAAGCGCTGCTGTCTGGACATGGTGGCATTAGACATGGGGAGGAGAAGAAGAGATCGACAAGCATTGTAGAGGACAGCATCAAGAGGACTTGCTTCTGGATTGGGCTTGCATGCTTGAAATGAGCATGGGGAATGAGGAAAAAGAAGGATCTGAGATGACATCAAGGTGTCTCACTGGAGTAGCTGGGTCCCTATCAAGGTAGGGGAGTGAGCCAGGGCAGGAAAGCTGGTGTGGAAAGTGGGGAAACCAAGAGTTCAGGTTTAGATGTGGTTGTCCTTCCTTGAAACACCCAAGTGCCTTGTCATTTTAGGTAATAGAAAATAGGGGCATATAAGTGAATTTGGGGCTAAGGGTAGAAAATATGGATGGATATTTGAATCCCTGGAAATCTATGGTATTTCAATTGGTGAGAATCCATAAAATCTTAATAGAAAATGTGGAGAAAGAAGATGGTCCCAAATGGTAATTTTTACAAGTTAGATGGAAGAGATTAGATATAAACCCCCTAAAAATATTTGCTTTTCTATTGCATGCATTTACACTGTTTATTCTTAGAGATGGAAGTATGTTTGATTAAGAATGTTATTTGATTCTGTGTCATTTCGATTGCCATTTGAGTTACATAGAATTTGATCTATTTGTGTCTATTGTATCTATTTGTAAGTGAAATGTCCTTAATGTAGAATATTTAGGGTTCATATTATTGAACTTGGGACTTGGGTTTATATTTAAGTTCTGTCTATTATAGTATAAATAAGATATGGGAAGTTTCTTTATGAATTTGGACCTGTTCACTCACCTGCAAAAATGATGACGCCAGTAGTACCTACATCATCCTGGTGCTGTGATTAAGAGAGAAAATTCATGTGAATGCTCAGCACAGCGCCTGAAATGCAGTGAGCACTATACTACCACTAGCAGTAGTTTTTGAGAAAAATGTAAGTAGTTAAAACAGAAATTCCTCTTCCAGTACTTTACATGGTGAGTCCCATAGAATTGTGCAAGCACATGATAGTTTTCTATTTTCACTTCAATTCACTTCTGTGATGTCTTTGTTATATTGTTTAGTTTACAGGATTTTTTGTAACATGAAAAATTACTACCTTACATATTAAATAATTCAACAGTACAAGGTAAGGTATTGCAAATGCTGTACATCTATAAAACAAGTCACATCTTGAGAGTAATATTCTTTTGGCATCAAGAAAACCCAATGCTTGGCGTTCATCTAAGAGAAAACCAAGGAAACGTTGAAGATCTAAGCAAATCCCGAAGACTCAAACAGTTTTATATTTTATCAAAACTTTGAACATACATACACATGCACTCACACATACTTGTTTATACATCTGTCACATATGATACTGTATTACAGGGAGTTGTGCTTTTGTCGTTTTCCTGACTGGACTGAACTTTTTGAATACATAGATACAGTATTACTTCTTTTTATTCCTTTTATTCCCACTGCACTCTACAGATAGTAGAATGTTTCTGCACTTTGTTGTTTGTTATTAAGTTCTCTTGGACAACATTTTCTTATTCAAACTCAAATTATTTTTGGCAGAAATGCTACCTGTCCCCCAAAACTCATATTTATGCTTCCCCTTCCACAGTTTGGAGTTGTGACTGGCCAGCGAGTGCCCAAATAGAGAATATATTTTCCCATCACCTCCATCCCTTGGTATCTGGGTCTGGACAATGTGGGTAGTTATTGCCAGTGGAATGGGTGGTCAGTTGACGTGTGTGTCACGTCCAGTCCTAGGCCTTTAAGAACTGTGCGTATCTTATGCACACATTCCTTCTTCTTCTGTCACTAAATGCAGACAACAGAAAAGCCAAGGGATTACAGAGTGTCAGAATGAAAAGAACTGTTCAATGATTCAATATATGGAGAAGATCAGCTGCCCACTTTGGAACACCACTTTGAACTGTTTTGTGAAGGAAGAAATAAGCTTCTGCTATGTTTGAGTCATTATAAATTTGAGGATCTAATTCTTCCAGCAGATAGCATTCACCCTCATTAACAGTGCTTGGAGAAATAAGATCTTCCATTAAAATCTAACTATATCTTTGGGAGATAATTTTGTTTTTTTTTTTTT
>NW_016107662.1:2134886-2211073 GCF_001604975.1 Cebus imitator
GGGGTTTCACCACGTTGACCAGAATGGTCTCGATCTCTTGACCTCGTGATCCACCCGTCTCAGCCTCCCAAAGTGCTGGGATTACAGGCTTGAGCCACTGCGCCCGGCTGATAATTTTGGTTTTACATGCACATTTTGTTTCTTTCTGTATGCAGGGTAAAAAATGAATTTGTAAGTGGGAAGAATAAAGGTGCTCTACTGAACAAGTTAGCAGATAAGATTTTGTAACTTCCTTTCAGTTGTTCAGAAATTATCATACTCCTTTATTTTCTTCAACTCAGATTAATTCTAACTCTCTTCCCAGGAAATCTACCCTCTATGTCAGAGTTGTGAAAAAGCCCTAAGAGTCTTAGGTAGCCCCAAAGTATCAGGAAATATGTTGTGGTTATTCATTCAACTCAACAACTAATTGTAGCACACTTCTGCCCATGGGCTAAAGTCTTAGTCTTCATGGAATGTATGATTTTATGAGAGAAACAAAAATTAATTGAAAGTTAATCAAATAATCTCCCAAGTGCCATAAAGAAGATGGAAAAAATAAATACTGGGAGGCCCATGGTAAGGTATTTGGTCCAATCAGAGAAGTAAAAGAAAGACTTCTTGAGCTCATATCTGAAGGACTGGAAGAATATTGCTCGATGAATGATTACCGGTGGTGGGGGCAGAGTCTTTAAGGTAAAGAGGACCCTAGACAGAAAATCTCTTACCTTCCTAAGACCATGGTAAAAAGGAGGGTCTAAGCCAACACCTGTGTGACTGGGATGAGGAGCCTGGGGAGATGGTGAAAGTTGGACATTTGAGGTCCTCTTAGGCATTTTTCTTTTAATCCTAAATTCAATGAAATGGGGATATGGTACACACTATAGGATTCCACTCAGAAAAGACTTCTTTGGATGAAGGATGGAGACTGGATTGGCCAGTGAGAAATAATATTAGAGTAAATACAGGCAAAACTGTTAAGAGGCTTCAGTTGTTTATTTGAGATGTTAGTAACTTGGGCTAAGACAGTGATCGTGTAGACAGGAAGAAATTCATAAATTTAAGATATATTTAGGAAGCAACCTGAAAAGGTATTAGTGTTCAATTGGAGAAAATAGGTTTCAAAATGATCTAGAGTGATGAAAAAAGTTGTAATTAAGCTGCAAGAACCTACCTAACACAGCCTAACTGGCTGCTGCTTTTAAGAATAAAACGGGTAAGAAAACCTGCTTGTTACATTACACGTTGTCAACCCAGAGACAGACTGAAGGTTGTATCAAACTAAATCCAGCATAATCAGAACTTATATGCTAAAAACTTTAGACAAAGAGAATGAATCTTTTTAATGTGTTTTAGTCCTTGGCTAAAGCAGTGTATAATGACTTTGAGATGTCAAGAGTGTGATTGTTGAGACTTGCGAAGTGCTGGGATTACAGGTGTGAGCCACCATGCCGGGCGGGGTTCCTAGAACACTGAAGTTCTAGGAACACATTGTATCAAAATTATACATTCTTACATGTGTTTGGTTCTTGTTTTATTTAGTTCAGTTTTTTTTTTTTTTTTTTGAGACAGAGTCTCCTTCTGTT
This sequence comes from Cebus imitator, assembly GCF_001604975.1. Taxonomy (NCBI): domain Eukaryota; kingdom Metazoa; phylum Chordata; class Mammalia; order Primates; family Cebidae; genus Cebus; species Cebus imitator. Next base: position 2,136,452 of record NW_016107662.1, read on the forward strand.
TCCCAGGTTAGAGTGAAGTGACATCATTGATCTCCACTCACTGCAACCTGCGCCTCCCGGGTTCCAGCAATTCTCATGCCTCAGCCTCCCCAGTAGTTGTGATTACAGGCATGCATCACCATGGCTGGCTAACGTTTTGTAGTTTTAGTAGAGACGGGGTTTCGCCATGTTGCCCAGGCTGGTCTTGAACTCCTGAGCTCAGGCAATCCAACCGCCTCAGCCTCACAAAGTGCTAGGATTACAGGCAGGAGCCACCACGCCCAGCCGGTTTTATTTACTTTAGATTAGTAGGGTTCAGTCCATAAGTCATCTGCTACTGTTTACTTTGTGACTCTGTTACAAACTTGGAATATTAGCACATCTATATTCTTTGAATTTTGATATCTGCTGTTAGCTTTTTAAAAGAAGCTTTTGTTTTTTTTATTGGAATGAATTACAAGATGAATGCAGAAATTTTAATTTGAAAGTACGTCCTTTGAAACATTTATAACACTGTTCCCTGATTATTTATTGATGTTATGTTGCTGTTCCACAGGGTATTCAAACCACTGTATGATTCCGAGACGGACTTCTAGAATTTTTTTTTTTTTGTGTGTGTGTGTGTAAAAATAACACAGACCATTATATTTTTAAGTAATCAGAGCTATCAAAGAAGAAACCACTACCAAATACTGCTTTACATCAACGATGACAAAAAGCATGTGAGTTGCGTGACAAGTGTTAAAAAACTGCACGTGAAGGTAAACAAATTCTGCAGGTGAGCAGAACACCAGCCGGGTAGATATAGTGTGAGAAAAGCATCATTGACAGCAGAGATACAGCAAAATGTGCATGATGTTTTGTTTTTATTTTCTGTTATGTTGAAAAGGCAATAATACTATCTTAGCATTGTCATGAAAGCTAAATTAGGTAAGCAAGCATTTGATAAATGGTTTGAACACACTAGGTTATAATTAAGCATATATAATAAACCATGGATGGATTTATGACTTCTATTTTACACTGTTATATTTTTCAACATTATATATCCTTATAGGATTTGGAAGCTATTTTAAACCCTCTGCTATACTTGCTCCATGCTGTATGTATGCAAATGGCAGGGCCCAGACAGGAAAGTCATTGCCAAAAGCCAGTGCAGAAAGAACAGAGAGAGAGGTTTCAGCAACCTGCAGCCATCAAAGGAATCAACAAATGTTATATATGGCTTGTAATATTTAATGTGGGGCCTGAAGTAAAACACACACATCTCAGCTTAGACCTCATGGAACAAGAAAAATATGAACTCCACAGAAGGCCACTCCAGGGTGGAATACTCTCTTCATTTGTGGAAAACTACAAAACCTTCTCATTAAGATGGATTTGGAAACTGGTTTCAGAGTTCATTACCTATGCTTTATAGTTCTTTGTGTTTATTACTGGTTTATTAAGCAGTCTGGATTCAATCAGTATAAATATTAAACATCATATGTTATCTTGCCACTGGTCAGCTATGCTTGCTTCTGTATTTCATTGATTCTAAGATGCACATTTAAAAAACATTTTAGTATTGCTGAAGTCAGGATGCATCTTGAAATCAACAGTACCTTTAAGTTCATAAAACTAAGAATACTGAATTTCCTCTTTCCATCTTTTAACAATACATATGATAGGTCCCACAACTTCCAAGTAACTTTTGAGTAAAAAACAAAAAACAAGCAAACAAAAAAAATGAAGCTTATCTCAGGTCAGTTGAACACTTAAGTTTCATATCTAGTTTAACTCTTTCACCCCCTCTTCATCTTTAGCAGCCATCAAGACTTTGCCGGTGACATTTGGAGAAGGGAACCCATCTTTCTTTTCTACTTATCTTTGTCTCTATTTGCATTTTACACAAAATGGCAGAATTTTGTATTTTGAAAATACAAATGCCTAAATTTTCAAAACTCAAAAATGTTTCCTGGTCAGGTCCCAGGAGAGCTCTTCTCTCTTCCTATTCTTCTGCTGGGGTTAGAAGGAGGAATAGGGGATGTATGACATGTTGATGTGTGTTTAAATATAACCAAGTCTCTTTACTTTATACCATCTATTGAATGTTTGCTTAATTAATACACTTTGTTTTCACGGAGGTAATAATACTTTTAAGAGTTCTCATGGCATCACTTAAAGGTATTATTATCTCCATATTAGAGAGATGAGATCATTGCTAGAACTAGGATTTAACCAAGTTTCTTGGCCACTAGGAGAAATATTTTCTTAAAATATCATAATAAACAATTAGAGTGTTGGCATTGATCATTGATACACAGGTATATATGCACTGGGTGGAGCTAAGATAACCAGGAAAGTTAAGGTTCTAGTGCTCAAAGTGAGAAAAATTTTCAAAGCAGCACCCCCTCCTACCTTGGGCAATTTGTCACTGGTAAGACTTGTCTTCATATGTACTTGCACTTTACCCAAAGACAGTACCACATATTTCTTTCCTCAATGCCTAAATTTTCTTTCTTTCCCTGCCTCCCACCCTTCCTTCTTTCCTTCCTTCCTTCCTTCCTTCCTTCCTTCCTTCCTTCCTTCCTTCCTTCCTTCTTTACTCCTTTCTTTTTTTTTCCAAGAGAGAGTCTAAATCTGTCACCCAGGCTGGTATACAGTAGTGTGGTCTTGGCTCACTGCAACCTCCGCCTTCCTGGGTCCAAGTGATTCTCATGCCTCAGCCTCCTGAGTAGTTGGGATTATGGGCACGCACAACCACACCTGGCTGATTTTTGTATTTTTAGTACAGATGGGGTTTCACCATGTTGGCCAGGCTCATTTCGATCTTCCAACCTCAAGTGATCTGCCCACCTTGGCCTCCCAAAGTGCTGGGATTACAGGTGTGAGCCACCGCGCCAAGCCCTCAACGCCTAAATTTTCAAAAGACAAAATGACAGAATACAAAAAATGTATTTCTAGATCAAATCTTAAAAACGTAGAAGTATTCTCTCCTTCGTGCCCCTATAATATTTTATTCATTGATAAGGATGTGTATACAATTTTGTAATTGCTCAAGTTAAGTAATTTGGTAATTTATTTAACTGGTAAATATTTTTACTGCCATCATTCTTTGCCTGTTCAGCAGCACAAGCTTCTCCACCATTCTGTCAATTCTTACTCTTGCCAGTCCCCAATACGTTGACCACTCCACAGCTTCATGTATAAATCTTATCATTCACTCTTCCATGCATTCATTTAACTTATATCACATATGGCGGCCATAATATTAAGTACTGGTTAGGCCTCATGATGTATTACCTGGAACAGTGGTCCTCGATCTTTTTGGTACCAGGAACCGGTTTCATGGAAGACAATTTTTTCAAGGACTGGGGTCAGGGGTTAGTTTTCAGATGAAATTGTTCCACCTCAGATCATCAGGCATTAGTTAGATACTCATAAGGAGCAGGCAACATAGTGCCCTCGCATGTGCAGTTCACAATAGGGTTCACGTCCTATGAGAATCTGATGCCACCGCTGATCTGACAGGAGGTGGAGCTCGCGCAGTAATGCTTGCTGGCCTGAAGCTCACCTCCAGCTGTGTGGCCTGGTTCCTGATAGGCCACAGATGGGTACCAGTCCACAGCCCAGGAGTTGGAGACCCCTGATCTATAGGACAGGTTTACATTCTTATGGGGGAGCTGGATATGAATATACAAATATATTTCAGAATTTGGAGAAAAGAAACAAGGTTCTAAGATAGAAAGTAACTTAGGGAGGCCTTTTTTTTTTTTTTTTAAATGTGGGATGTTCAGGGAAACTTCAATGAGGAAGTGACACTTAGCCTGTTACCAGAAGGAAGTTATATAGAGTGGCTGGTGGGGGTGAAACCAGAAGAGCATGTTGGGAAGAATGAAGAGCTGAAGCCCTGAAATAGGAAAAGAACATGACATTTCTAGGAACAAAAAAAATCAGTGTGGCCAGAGCATAGTATGAACAAGGTGGAAGAGTATTAAATGGGCTCAGAAATAATACAGAGGTTGGATTTTATTAAAAATGTAAGTAAGAAAAGTACTGAGAGATTTTAAGTAAGGACTTATCCCGACTTGATTTGTATAGACAGAAATTGATTTGATTTCTCTTTGGAGGAATTACTGAAAGAAGATAAGATGGAAGCTTCAGTTAAAAGCCTGAGAAGTGATGATAGTTTGATTCTAAGTGGTACAGTTGGAAACAGAACACAAGATAAATGGTGGAAAGAGAACGAATGGGATTTGTTAATGAATACAGTAGTTGTAACAAAAGAGGAGAAATAAAAAATAAAAATTGGGCTTCTGTTAATGTGTGTATACTGGTGCATTTCCAGATATAAATAAGATTGAGAATTGGGACAGGTTCAAAGAAAGGATGGGTCAAGACTTCTATGTTCTGCTGAGTTGGCTAAGAGGCAATCTGGCGGACTAGTTAAGATTGTGGTAGCAAAATGTGCATCTAGAGATCTCAAACATATACAAGATCTGACTAGAAATATAAATTAGTGAGTCCATCCCATGAAGGAGCGCTCACTCAGAAAGAGAGACGTGGGTATAGGATTGAGCTTGTAATATATCTTAGTAGTACTTAAAAGTGAGGCAGGGACCAGGCAAGGTGCCCCACACATCTGTAATCCCATCACTTTGGGAGGCTGAGGCAGGTGGATTGCTTGAGTCCAGGAGTTCGAGACCAGCTTAGACAACATGGCAAAATCCCATCTTTAGAAAAAAATGAAGTGGGCATGGTGGTGTGAACCTGTAGTCCCAGCTACTCAGGAGGCTGAGGAGAGAATTGCTTGAGCACTGCAGGTAAAACCTGCAGTGAGCCCTGATCCCGCCACTGCACTCCAGCCTGGGTGACAGAGTGAGACACTGTTTTTTCTTAAAAAAATGTCAGACAGAGGAAGAGGACCCAATATGGCAACTGTTGAGGAAAAGCCAATAAGGGTTCAGGAAAATTAAATTTGTAGGTAATGAGGTTTTGGAAGCTGACAAAACATAATAGTCGGAGAAGGAAAGATTAACTGTGCTTAATGTTAAGAAGAAGTCACATAACATGAGCATAGAGAAACAAATGGTGGTATAAAAGCTGGCAACAGGAGATGGTTGGTAAGAAAATTCAAGAACAGGACTCCGTGTTTGGGTCCCCTTCCACGAACACTACCTTCGTGGAAGCCGTCTTTCTCTCCCCTGGATTTCCCCTCCGGGGTCCCCTTCCACACTCTCTCGTGGAAGCCTGCCTTCCCCTCCTAAACCCCATCTCTCTCTATTCCCTTCCACTAGGTGTGGAAGCTGCTTTCCTCTCCTGGATTCCATCTTTCTGGATTTTCTCACTCAGTGTAAGAGTTAGCTGTTTCTTTCTCTCTCCTTCTCCTGCTTCTCTCTCTCTCTCTCTAAACCACTTTTTACAGAAAATACATAAATAAATAAATAAATAAATAAGAAAATTCAAGAACAATGTTTATAATGCTTCATCACTTCCTCAGAGCTCTTAGGGTAAATTTATATCTCTCGGAATCTGCAAGGCCTGGCAGGGTTTGGCCATCACCTCCCTGCGAAGCCTCTTCATTTTCCAGGCTCTGCTTCTTTCTACATCAGCCACACGTATCTCTTTCTGTTCCTTGAACACAGTCTCCTCCTTTAAACGTATTATTTCTGCCTAGAATACTTTCCTTCCCCTCACACTCACTTAACTTCTACTATATTTTCTTCATGTCTAGCTCCATTGATTTGTATTCCAGGCAAACTTCCCAACCTCCTGAATAGACCAAATATCCTATTATATGCTTAAATCAGAGTGTGAAGTACTTCCTTTGTGCTGAAAGTGTCATGATTGGATAATTAATTATTGTGTCTTCCACTAAGTGCAGATAAGGAAAAGAGCATGTCTGTTTTTTGCTCACTGTCTTTCCTCTGGTCAGGTAAAATGACCGTCTTACATTAGGAGCTTGCTTTATATCTGTTGAATGAATAAGTGAATGGATGAGTGAATGAATGAATGAATGAGTACTGTCTGCCTCTGTAGTTAACTTGTCATCTGTTTCTGTCATATGTCACCTCAAAAATCTGGAAAATGACTTGATTGATTTAAGTAAAATATTAAGTTTTTAAGCTTTTAAAAATCTATTTTAAGTTGATTAGCTATGATTGTTTTGAAATTGTCTTCATTAAGGTTTGAGATGACTTTGGATACGTACTGTTTTCAGCTACTCAACAAGTGCCACTATGTTTACTACGTATGAAATCTGGTGTTACTTCCTGGCCATTTCCTAGACTCAGTTGTTCTTTGTAAAATACCCATTTATCAACAGCCAGCCCACCCTCCCTCTGGGAACCAGTGAGAGTGGATCACATCAGCATGTCATAAATACGCCTTCTGTTTTCTTTGAGAGTTTTCTGCTGATGCAAGCAGAAGGCTTGGATGCCAGGCCCGTATGTGATAGGGCAGAAGTTTCCCTAGATATTCTGTGGGAAGACCAGCTGCTACCCAGAGTCCTGCCTGGATGTCCGGCTTAGTGTAGTATGCTCTCAAGGGCAACTGGGCTCCATCTCATAACAAGCCGCTAGGGCCTTCCCTCTTGCCAACCCGCCTGATGGCCTGGCCCTCAGGGCTATCACACCTCTGGTTTGCCATTGTCTCCATTCTGGGACATTGGAATTGTATATACATTTATCTGCTAATTTCTCTATAATTCAAGCTCAATGTATTTTCACCTTTATAATATACAATGCAGATTTTGCTACTGAAAATTCTGATATTTCCTGTAGACACTAAACTCACTTTTAGCACATTAAATATGTTAAAACATTACATATATGTTGGATTAACACATATGCTGCAACTCATTTGTTGCTAATCTATCTTGGATTCCTTGGGTAGGATCTGTCTTCTCACCTGTCTGAAACGCAGTTGAATCTCCGAACTTCTTACTATTTTTTCAAAGCCACGAAGCCCTTTTAAAATGCTCAAGACTGCTAAACTTACGTTGTCATGGAGTAAATATTTTATATATTTTCTTCCTTTAAAAACATCATATGCACTTTTCTCCTGGCCTCTAATTGTGCCAAACATTCTGCCATAACAGCAAGCTGACAGAACACAAGTATTTGCTTAAAGATATTTAGAGCGAATCCCCAAAGAGCTTTCTGTTGCAGATGTATTTTAAGACATAGGCTGAGGAGCTGAGTATTCAAATCCATGAGCTCTGACACTGATGTTTTATTAGGCCTACCTACATGAAAATTAGTGCTTACTTACATAGCTATCATATTTAAAAATACATCTGCAAAAAGGGAATATTACCTTCGCCAAGTCAAAGATCTGTCTTTTAGAGTATTGTAAACTTACGTAGTACAAGAAGATTGGGAAATGGGATGAGAAAAACGGAGGGCAATAGTAAAGTAAGTAGGGAAAGTAAGATGAAACTTGGAGACTTGGCTTCCACATTTAACTTGTCTGCATCCTAGATGCAAGATCTTAGACAAATCAACTAACCTCTCCGAACATCACAGATAAAATGGGGAATAATAACATTATCTAGCTCAAGGGTATTGTACAAATCATACAATGTATGTAAAGTGAAAGCATAGATCCTGCACAAAGTAAGCACTTCAGAAGTTAAATATAATAATCATCATCATAGTAAAATAATATACGTAACTGCAATCTTACTGAAATGTTACTACCTAGAGTTTAAGCTGTGGGATTACTTCCATTTGCACCAAGTGTGATAGAAATTTGGCTCTTTAGTTCCTAGCAGCCAATGTAAGAGTAAAACAATTAAGATTGTAAATATCAAAAAGATTTATTTACTCAAATACAAGAACCCTGCAATAATGCTTCTTAACTAGAGCTTGCAGAGTTACAAAAGGGCTCTGTCTGTCTAAAAGCTCGCTAAGCATTATCTATAGTTCAAATAAATGAGTTGCACATAGTTGTACTTTTATTTTTAAAGGCATATAAATAATGTAATAATAACACAAATTCACTTAATTGTATTGTTGGATTTATGTATTTTTTGCCAGTAAGCATTTTCCTAATAGATGGACTTAACTAAGAACATCAGAATTGTGAAGAGCATAGTGTATTCATTTGCTATCTTCTTTATCAAAAAGGAGAAGGAAACAGGTTAACTTTTGTTAAAGACATCTCTTGTTTTTCACTGTCCTTTCTCTCATCAGTAACATCAAGAACATCCTAAGTCACAGAAGCATTAGGTTTTGGAAGCAGGGTTTGCTGTAATTATAGTAGAAATGACATTCTGATTCCACTCCTAACTTCACAAGGGTATCTGTGGAAGATTTGGGGCAAGACTGTTAAGCTGTCTGAAAGTGCTTTTGCATAAGAAATGGGTTTTACTGCTAAAACTGTCATATTGCTGAGTTTTCAATGCCCTAATGGTGAATGATACTGGGTTGCCAAAACTAACCAGATTGGTAGTTTTTTTGATTCATTTGGCCATCTTAGTAAGTCAAATATTGGTATTTTCTACTAAGTCAGGTAGCATCTTGCCAAACCCCATTTTGTTACACTCATGCTGAATCTGCTTCTCATCTCTTGAGTAAGAAAATTATTGATTATTTTGTGAGGATTTAATTTTTTTTTTTTTTTAGAAAAAAATGATAATGGATACTGTTAAGGACTATTATTTGGATACTTTAAAAACATCATCCTTAATGGGGAAATCTTTTAAAAGGCTTTCTAACTTCTTGTAATTACTTGAATTAAGGAAGTGCAATGCCATTCTACCGACTTAGAACAAGTTTTTTGACTTCCTGCAAAGAGGACCCTTACAGTATTTTTGGAGAAGTTAGTAAAACCGAATCTGACATCATCACGTAGCAGTTCATGCAGTTAGCAAGTGGTTTGTTCTTAGGGTAACAGAGGAGGAAATTGTTCCTTGTCTGATAAGACAACAGTGGAGAGTATGCATTTATTTATTTACTTTTACAGTTTTGATTCGTTTTTACATCGAAAAACTTCTGCAGAGATAACCATTATTTTGCCTTTCAGAAGGACGCATGCCGTTTCTTAGGGATACGGCTGACTTCCAGATATGACCATGTATTTGTGGCTTAAACTGTTGGCATTTGGCTTTGCCTTTCTGGACACAGAAGTATTTGTGGCAGGTAAGTACAAGAATGTTATTTTTTTAAATTATTTTTTCTCTTTTGGAGGAATGTTTGAAATAGACATAAAAATAATTTAAATGTGTTGGTAACTGGAAGTGAGAAGTCTGCTGTAAACCGTCAAAGCTGTCTCAGAAAGACACAGCTTGTTGTGTGACAGAGTACATTGTTTCTGTTTAAAAAGATTCCAATGTTTGGGGACAAAAAAATGCAACTTTAAAAGGAACACATTGTCTATCTGTATCTTTATTTACAACTGTTCAAAGATTTTACAAAAGCAACGCTGTTACTTAACATTTTATAAATGTGTGTGACAAGAACACACATTTATAAAAGCCTGAGAATTTTTTTATGATAAAATAAGTGCGTTTTTATTCTTTTAACAAAAATCAGTCTTTTAAAAAGTCATAAGACGGCTTTGGTTTTATGTAAGCCACTCTCTCTTTTCAGACCTGAATTTGCTTCCTCAAATTTTGAGTTTAATTGACATATTTTGTTGAATACTTGGGTATCTGATAGCTCAAAAATATATCGAGGTATTTAGTAAACTATTAACTGTCTGCGTGTTTTTATCATGGAATGCATTTTAAATCAAGTTTTTAGTTTCTTACTAATACATTTTTGCTTTAGAAATTCCTGGGGAGCCACCGCCCTTCCTGGGTGGTGGGTAAATATGACAGCCTTGATGAGACAGAAATATTTAAACTCTTAAAAGTCATGCAAATGCTATATCCCATAGGAAAATGTAACTAGCTGGACCTCCAGTGCCCAATAAAGTTTGAAATCTTTGCACATTTACGGTCTATTCAATGGAGAGTTCCTGCGCGGTGTCAATTTGAATCATGGGTACATTTCAACAGATTATAGAATTTAAGTAATAATTAATATTTCTCTTTATGATGTAGTGTCTAAAAGGACATTGAAAATAAAATTTGTGTAGAAATTCCAAAAGCATAAAAGGTATTTTAAAACATCTTGCTTATTAAACTTCACGTTGAAATCTTTTTCTGACTTTTATCATTCTCCTTTCCTCTGAAAGTCAGGGAGGTACCGACATCTTGAGCATGTTAAATTGTCAATTTATATGTGGAGTAACCTAAGACAGTGAAAAGCAAAACAACCTAAGATAATTTTGTTGTTGTTATGGCTGTTTTGTTTTTTATTGCAAAGAAAAATTTTTTAAAAATCTATATAGGCGCAGCATTTTGTCTTAGTACAGAAAGTTCTTATCAAGTTACCATCCCTATAAAGTTTGTTATTGTAATAAAAAGTAAATTATAAAGAATAATTTCAATAAGTGATATATGTATTTTATCACAAATCAGAACATATTTTCATTTAAAATTCCCATTCAGGAAATGTTGAAAAGCATTTTTAAATGAGCATAAAGAAATACTGAAACATTTAAATGAGCATGAAGAAATACTGAAGCAGAGGAAAGACCTTAAAAATTCAACCCAATCTATTAAGGTTTTTTTTTTTTAACCATAAAACACATCTTTGAATTTGTAATTGAAATAATAATGTAATGGAATCTAGAAACTTTTATATCAACTTTGCTGAATAATTTATACTATAACAAATAAATAGATATACATAGATTTATTTTGAAAAATCAAGTTTATCTTCAGTTGCTCACATAAGTATTGAAAGCAAATATTTTTCTGAAAGACATTGGTAGAATCGCTGAGATATATGCTAATATGTAGGAAAACATATACAGATATAATCATTTGTATCTGCAAATATTGTTTATAATCCTTTTAAGTTCCAAGAAACATTTTGCGATTTGATGTATCATTTGGAAAGTTCTTAATGCTTTTAATTATATATATAATTTTATTAGCAACAAATGACTTGGATACTATATTTCATTTTAATGTGTTAAAATTAGTTTAATACCTATAGGAAATAATAAATTTTTGGACAACAAAATGTATATTGTATGCCCTAAAGGCATACAGAAATACAGCCGAATGTAGAGAGCCATCAGTGGTAACTATGCACAATTCAAATATTTTATTTAAACTCTAAAATGCACAAGTGGGCAAGGCCAAAGTTAAGCTTTGCCAGGGCAACAAGCAGGCAGGCTTTAGTTTTACACAAGACTTCCTAATCCTCTTGCTCTGTGCCTCTTTGCCATGGCAACGGGAAACCAAACTTTGTTCAAAATTTCTAAATAATTTTGGGGGACACTGGAATTTTTAAGAATGCAGATAAGGGTGAGTGTTCTCTGGTGTTAATAAAACTGTAATGTCAGGGAAATCTACCACACCATAGTATGGCAGTTAAGAGTATATGAGTTATGTTATGTGAGGTATTTGATGCGTTTTGTTATGATTCATAACGGTTAAGACTCATTTCCTGGGCATAATTCTTCATTTTTCCATCTGCATTAAAAATATATATCTCATGTTATAAACGTGGATGGTGCCTTGTACATCACAGACATTCAATGAAAAGTAATTGAATTTGGTAAGCATTCTTATGAAGTTCTAAATACTCCAGAATTTAGAGAATGTGAGTAGAATTACTTGTTGATTTGAAAAAAACAATTTCCTACTAAAAACTTGCCTGTGACCCTTATAGCTAGAATTTGAAATGCACTTTGTTACAGGAAAGGCTACGTGGGGTTAGGGCCTATATTATCTTTTTCCCTTTTGCTCTGCGTAACTAAGTATGGGGGCAGAGTAGTTAGCTTGAATTTAGTTCTTTCCTTGTTCTGGACTATTTGATATCCTCTCATCAGTGACTATTAACCAGCATAGAAATATATATGTTTCTACATTGTTCATATACATGCACATATATTTCTTTATATAGATGCACACACATAAACTAATTATATATTTGTGGGTTATATATACTAGTCTATCTACCTGCCTGCCTACCTACCTATCTACTGGTTCTCCATATTTGTCTACTTGACGTTTCATTGACTTTAGACCTTGGCCTGTGTTATTCTTTTTTTTTTTTTTTTTTTGGCGGGGGGAGCGGGGGACGGAGCCTCACTCTGCTGCCAGGCTGGAGTGCAGTGAGGGCTATCTCTGCTCACTGCAACCTCCGCCTCCCAGGTTCAAGCAAATCTCCTGCCTCAGCCTCCCAAGTAGCTGGGACTACAGGTGTGCACCACCATACCCAGCTAATTTTTGTATTTTTAGTAGAGACGGGGTTTCACCATGTTGGCCAGGATGGTCTCGATCTCTTGACTTCATGATCTGCCTGCCTTGGCCTCCCAAAGTGCTGGGATTGCAGGCATGAGCCACCACGCCCGGCCCCAGTGTTGTTCTTTTTTCTCCACGTGGTTACATACCTTTGCCTACTGTGTGTTGATCACTCTGATTCTCCATCTCCAGACTCATCCCTCATTAACATGGAACTTACTTCCTTTCCTAAACCAGACATTGACATGCTCCCCAAGTCCTGAAATTTTGCCTTGTAATAATTTCTAATAACTTCTTACTTTGACACCTCCATTGCCATCATCTTAATTCATGGTTTTATTATTTCCTACCTGTAACATTGTAATAGTTTTTTAATCAGTCTGAAGTCTCATTCTTTTTTATACGTACTCTCTTGACACCTTAAAAAATAAAATAAAAGGTGAAGGGGTACTCATGTGTTCTCATTGCCTTTGGTGTAAATTCTAATCTTTTTGCCAGAGCAACTGATTTCACTAATGATCTGGGAGCTAGGCCTGGAGCTGGGAAGGGAGCTTTTTTTCTTTCTTTCTTTCTTTTTCTTCTATGATTAATTAAAATGAAACAAACAGGAGGTAGTTTTAACACCCAGCTGCGCTATACTTTCTCAAGGAATTTAAGGCTCTGGGCAAATCCTACCTCTTCTATGATCTTCTGTTTTGTCACTTTTGCCACAATATATCTCCACTGAAATTGTATACTTTTTATCACCTTTTCTTGGCATTTTCCAAGTCATTTTAATTTGCTGTTGTTGCGATGATGATTGGTGATGATGATGCTGGTGACGTGAATCAGTGGATTTACTGACACTGTAACCTTTGTGAAATCAGGTATAGGACACACAAAAGGCATAAACACATAGTTCCTGTCTTGCTTTTTCACGAGGCACTGAATTAATCATGGATTTAAAAAAATAAAACTGCAGATTATAGTGATAAAGGACAGGAAAAATTTCAAAGAGGGAAGTTAAAAAGAGGGAGAATATGAGGTTAAAAAAAAATTAACCAGAGGCAAAGTGGGAGGATGAGGGTAGCAGGACTACTTTGTCCAGTTAAATAAACTGATTTGGGATCTAGATGGGATCTAGATTTATAGGCTTTGCCTTTTTGTTTTGTTTTGTTTTTTTCTCTGCTCCCTTCTTTACTCTTCTCATCTCATCTCTTGTCTGGAAAGATCCTCATGACTTCCTAAAATTCCATAGTTTGAGAACATTCTTCCTAAATTTTCTTTGACCTTCTCTTTGGACATTCTAGGTAACTCAATTTGGGGGGTCAGTTTTATTCTTCAGATACACATTCCCATAGGAGGAAAAGTAAGGAATGGGAGGGAAATGCAAATCTGGCAGAGTGATAACATGAACAGATCAGGTCCAGTCCGGGCAATTGCTGGTTTGAGCACTGATACTAGCTCTCAGGGATTGCTTGCAAGGACACATGGAATATGGTGGATCCCAGGTGTTGCATTATGTGCACACCAAAAGTTTGCAGAGAGCTGGGAATAATTTCTTTTCAGACAGTGTGGTGATGAATGTCAATCTGAATAGGTAAGAAGCAGAGATTTGTGCTGAGATTGAGTCATTCTCTTGGTAAATGCACAGTGTTCACAAAGACAAGGTTTCATCTTCAGACCATGTGTGTATATGTCAGCTTGGTGCAGAGCAAGACATTTTTCAACGCTGACCTTTGATTTTTTTCTAGACATCTTATAGGTTGATGTAGTTATTTACATGGGAAACAATCAGAATGGAAATTTAACATATCTTTAGTTTAAAATTAATTTCAGTCTATTCTAAATATCTTTGTAAGTGCTAGACACCCAGCCCCATAGCAGTGGCCTATTACTGAAGGATTAGTGCTATGACTTTTGCATACATGAAGACGGCAATCTTTAGGATATGATATAAACAAAAAATAAAACATGGCAAGATTTTAACAATGTAATGTGATGTGTATTTCTATATAATACCCAAATGTACAAGAAGAAAAATTGTAGTAATCACTGGATTTCCTGTACATGGCTCTAACCAATGCTTAAGATTAGAAAATATCTAATTATTGCCTACAATATTTAATCTCCATTTCTGTCTGTATATCAGTGTGCTACTTCAACATCAGTCTGTCAAAAGAGCCTAGGAATTACTACTACAAGCAGATAATTGTGTGTTCAGGAATCACAACAAAAGTAAGAACAAATCAAGAAACAAAAGCTTTCTTATTCTTTCATCCAGGACAACAATAAATATACATAAAGTCAATATTAGTGAAGTAGACAAGTCTCTTCTATGCCAATTCATAGTACTTTCAACTGATTCATTTCTTAAAAGACAATCAACAAATTATCAATTTTTATTAGAGTCTTTATTAGAGACACAAGCTTAAACAAACATATTCTATGATACTTAACTCCATAGTATTTAAAGACTCAACATTTATTTCCTCTAAAAATGAGTCAAGTGTCTAAATGGAAAATGCCACCCACTGAAACTTCAATTTCTCCTATATAGGTCATTTATTAAAAAACTGTAATTACAATGCAATGATACTGAAGTATAAATGATCATCATTCATATATTTAAGAAAATACTTTCATCAAAGCTTGAGTAACTGCAAGAAAACCATTCACCCTCCAAAACAGGGATTTGCTAATGCTGGAGTAGAAGGCAAAGAGCTGAGGGTAACTGAGATAACACACTCGTATGTCTTAGTATATGGACAGCTGACATAGCAAACTTGACAGAAATCACTGATAGACTAGATGACACTCTCTGCATTTTAAATTAAAATAAAATTTGTCCTACATTCAAGAAAATAGCTTAGAAAAACGTATATAAATAAAAATGATGCCAAGAGACAATGTCAAAATGACTATATTATGTCAATANCTCTGAGTCTTATAATTAACTACACATTTTCCATCTCGGAGTAAAAGTAATTATGAAATTCACTCTAATTGTATAGATTTCTGTGTGAAATACTTGATGAAAAATATAATAATTTATTGATTAAAAGTATTAAGCATAATAGAAAATGAGGCAGAAACCACTCCAAGCTGGGAAACATCATGGCATTTGTAGTGATAAATATTTTGAAAATCTAACTCTATGAATTACATGATTTTGAGGTAAATCAGTCTTCATCCTTGATACACAGTTTCCTTACCTATAAAGTGTTGTAAGCATTAAAAGTGATAGTATTTGTAAAAATACTTTGAAACTATGAGAGGCTCTGAGAAATTGCAAATTTTTTATGTAAGTCCATGAAATCAGAGCACATAGCTCTTTAGTATTAAACGTGATTCCAGTGCTATCTCTTCCTTTGAGACGCTGTGAAGAAATAAAGGGATAGCTTAAGGTTAGGAGGTAGAAGAATAAACCCTTACAGGCCTTTGAATTCTTTTAGCTTTCCGTTCTTTATTTCATGGATTTTTCAGGCTTATCCAGAGTCTGCAGTCTTGAATAGTAAATCCATGGCCTTGTGCTTTGCCAGGGATTTCTTATTGTAAAAATAGCCTGAAGTGTTACCTGCCCTCAATCTCAACTGTGTCAATACCTACCATTACCAGGAAATCTCTGTAAAAGGCAGAGCTCACCTTTGTCTATCCCTCCTTTAATGGCGTCTATGGGGTAGAAAACATACTGATCCCATGATCTGATATCAAGGATGTCTTGGCTCAACTTTTATGAAAATAAATATTTAATTAGAATATATCAACATTTATGAGTTTTCCTTGAAGATAAATTTTGGAGGAAAAAAACTCCATTAGGTCAATTTAATTCCCTGAGTAATATACACATTCCTGAGTAATATATATATACATTCCCTAGTTAACTCCTTGCCAGTTTTTCCATTTAAATTATAGTTTTACCAAACTAATGTTTAGCAGCATCATTTTCATATAATTTTTACAATAACTATTAGATCCATTTTACCCATGTCAAATTCTGCTGATTATAGCTTATGCTTCTGGGAATTTTTCTTTGTGGTTATTATTTTTCTAAATGTAATTCTTCTTTTCAAACAATACAGATCTAAATTTTCCAAAACCATTTAAATTCTTCTTTTTAGCCAGAAGCATTTTCTGTGTTTAGTTTGGCTACCGCTAGTTTAGTTTTTTTTTTAAATTGGTTTTGTGTTTCAATGCTACAAAAATTATAATTTATGTAATTTTTCATTTTTGTCAAACTTATATTAACCACTTTCAATTGTATGTTGTGTTGAAATTTCTATCAGTGACATTAATGTGGAGATTGACAACTATTTTAGCTAGATTCATTTAAAAATATTAAGACACTTGATTATTATTTAGCTAGCCAATGGAAACTTCAGAAACACTTTTAAGACAGTCTAGAAATATGATGTTTTAATTCTCATTCATTTGTTTGGTATTCCTCTTACTAGCTTTCCCACTTAGTGCCAACTTCTTATTCATTATTGGAGCAAAAAGTAAATAGAAGAATCAATGTGATAAGTTTAAAATCTTCTCAGTGTAAAATGGTGTACGGGGAACGTGTCAAATCATCATACTTTGGTCTGTGTGCATTTAGGAAAAATAAAAGCAATTAGCATTGCACATACAGATGTAATTGAATCTCTTCAGATTTATTTAGCTTTATCTGTAACCACTTTGTGACATATAACATATACCCTTTTTGTAACTTGCATTTTTCAAAAAATGTGACCTTGTTTTGTCGGAAGACAAAACTATTGGATATGCTGTTTTTCTTTCTCTCCACATCTTTTTTCAATGGGGCAAATTATAAATTCTCTTCATAATTTACTCCAAAGATCAAGATTATGTCCCCTGGACAGCCCCACTCCCACCTGTATAACCCTTGCTCCTCAGCCCCTTTCACACCTGCACAAGTGTTCTTCTGTTGTGATGATCCTTTGAATGATCCTCTTGGAGTTCTCTTTACTGGGCTCTCTTGCAGCAACTGGTGAGGTCATGTAGGCTGTCACTGGGTCTCTGCTTATTTGCCAGTGCCTACAGGTCCACGGTAATTGTTTGCTGAATAAATGGATGGTCTGTCAGCTTCACCCAACTCTGTATGTAGAAGACACTTAATGATTCTTAAAAACAGTTTTAATTCCTTTCTTTTATTGTTGTTTATAGGAGTTATTTATGGTAAAATTTTCTACATAATAGAAAATTTGGAAAATGTCAAGAAATAGAAGGAAAAAGAAATTCTTTAGAGTTCCTGCTAACATTTTGTTTTTCTTCCTCTAAATTTCATATTCCATTTTTTCTAAGTAAACCATGATTATTCTAGACAATTTGAAAAATATAGAAATGAATAAATAGACAAATAAGAATTTCAGATTTCCAGTTCTCAAGATGAAACTTTCTGAGTATTTCATTTAACTAGGACAACTAGATGTATTCAGTTATTTATTAACTTATTATTTCATTTGATAAACAACTATTTTGTGAGTATTTTCCATGTACTGTGGGCTGAGGATATCATATTCTATGAAGCTGGTATTCTCTTAGTATCAGTGGCCTCTTGGAGATGATCTTAAATCTTTCAAAATCTTCATCAGCACCCCAAAGCTTCCTCTTCAACGTAGTAATATACCTTGCTACAGATTATTGGCATTACCAATGTTTTATAAATTACAAATTTAAAAGTCATGATTTTAAGAGCTACATAAAATATATTAAAAATTACATTCTTACAAGACTACCTCCAGGTCCCTGTTAAAACCAGATATTCCCTGCAGACTTTTAAGTTATAGAAGTTTTGGTGTTGTCACTGAGTTGTGCAGATTACTATGAGATATTCAGTAAATAAAGTTGGTAGATGTTTAGAGGTACTAGACAATAGTCCTATTTTGTTTGTTTTGTTATTTATTCTGAAAATAAAATGCTTGTTTGGAGAGAAAAGTTAAAACAGAGAAATACACAGCACACAAACAAACACTTAGCTTTTTTTTTTTTTTTGGTAATCTTTCAGTAATTTTCCAAGATCACCAGCTAATAGCAAATGAGAGTTGTAGGGGTGGGGTGGGGTCTTAATCTGGGTCTATCTGATTCTAGGTCTATTCTTTTTCCAGTGAGTTAACCAATCTTCTTAGTGCTCAGCTTAATAACCAGGAATTTAAGATGTGACTGCATGATGATGGGCAAACACAGCAGGACTGACAGGTAGCTGGTGGTTTCTCGGAGTTTGTTCATATAACATATGCATGTAAGTTCAACCACCTGATTTAGCTACTTACATGAACCATTGTGCACCTAGTTGCTTCTATATCTTTAGCAAGATCAAATTCACATATGATTGTATGACTTTTATAAAAAGCAAAAAAGACATCTTTGATTAATTTGGCTTCACAATGAATGCTGATGCCACATAAATAATGCAAAAAGTGATGTGTTACAATCATCCTGAAAAGGAGGCTAACAAAGGGCAGGACTGAGTCTGTCTTGAGGTGAGTGATTCGATGGAAAGAATGGATTTTCCCCCACCCAACTCATTTTTGATATTACATAAAGTGAAAACCATTAAATAATTCACCTAAGTATCTACTTTTTTTTGTTTTGTTATTGAAGTGCAAGGGAAGTAACTTGACCTTTGTTAAACACTTTGATCATGGAAAACACATAAGGTTCTCATCTTATTCCAGGAAGTGTAGACACTAGATAATCTTTTCATAGTCATCCAAGAAGCATATTAAATGAACCAGGTAAACCCATCCTACACTTTTGTATTCCAGAGACAAGTTGGCTAAACTTTGGAGAGAGTAAAAAAAAAAAAAAAAGGTTTTGCTTGGTTAATATGATAAATGTGGACTTCCAATCAGATAATTTAGGCCAAATATTCTAGTTTGACTTCTTAGACTTATATTTCCAGACAGTCTGGTTTATAAAATGTTAACTTATGCCTACTAAACTCTATGCATTTCTACTTTTCAATGACCCGTTTTTATTTTCTGAATTTACTTATTGATGCTTTAAGTATGATAAAAATATATGATGGCTAAGAAAACATAAATGAAGAATAAGACATCAGCTGAGAGTTTTGACTGAAAGGAGGTGGTGATATGAAGGACACAGATAAGTCAAAGAAAAAGGAAAAGGTCAGCAAGCTGATAAAAGTAACTTGAAGAAATGTTAGTGCAGATATTGGATTCAGACGGCCTCTACTTTTAAAGTACTTAAAGAAACCAGTCTTTGAAATCTTGTCTTAATTCCATTCTGAGATTTCCAATCATCAAAAGTCAGTGAAAATTACTTCCAAAGCCTCAGTTTCCTCATCTGGAGAATGGAAATGATAGCAAGAGATAATCGCATGAGATGATCCCCTGCCAAGCTAAAAAACTGTTCAACTGTTCTAAGTGCTGATACAGTGGTAAATAAAGCAGAAAGTTTGTCTACTTTTATAAAACTTACTTCCTAGTGTGAGAGATAACAAGAAAACAAACAACGAATTGAGATAACTTCAGTTATAGATAAATACTGTGAAGATAATTAAGTAGTATCATATGGCAGAGACAGGCGAGGGCCAGATTCAGGGGTAAATGCACCTTGACAGAGTGATCAAGGAAGACCTTTATGAAGAAGAATCATTGAGCTAAGTGTTGGCTGTCAAAAATATGGGGATCCATGCGAGGGGGGCTGGCGGGAGAAAAGGTTCTGTGGCGAAAAACAAAACAAAACAAAACAAATTGTTGGGTTCAAGGCACAGAAAGGTCAGGCACCTGCAGTATGATGAGTAAGAACCAAGCAGGTTGTGGTGAAGCTAGAAAGATAAGCAGAAGGCAGGTCCCCTAGGGCTTCAATGGAAATGGAAAGAACTTGAATTTTACCTGAAGTGTAATGGGAAGAAGCCATTTTAAATTCTTAAGTACAGAATAACCTAATCTTCTTTCTGTGTTGAAGAGATCACTTTGACTGCCATGAAGAGACTAGATTGGAAGTAAGGCGAAGCCTGGAACCAGTTATGAGGAGACTGAATGAGGATGGAGAAAGGGGATGGTGATTTGGACTGAGTCTTGGCAGCGCAGGAGGAAAGAAAGGAAAGTTTGACATGGAATTAAGAGAAGTGGCTGCATGGAAAGTACAGACATTTTAGAGAATGACTTTTTTTGTTGTTGTTTTTGTTTTTGTTTTTCCGTGAGCACTGGAATGGGAAAGAGTCAAATTAGCGGGTCAGCAAACCAGAGTTCTGTTTGGCCTGTTATTGATGTCTGATTTTCATTAGCCAGTAGAGATATCAATAAATCCATTGGCGATAAGAGGCTGAGGCTCATTCAGTAGGTCTTAACTGGCGATATAAATATAGGAGTCATTGCATTCAGATGTAACTTAAAGCTAAAGGGCTGCATGTGACCGTGTAAATAAACATGTAGAGAAGAGCAGATGGCCAGTTTCTGAGCCTTGGGAAACTTCCTATTTGGAAGGGACACAAGGAGGATCTAGAAAAAGATAGTGAGAAGAGGCAGCCAGTGAAAAAAAGTAGAACTATACTTTGCTTTGAATGTTGAAAAAGGGATTGGCATATAGTGAGAATTCAGTAAAATCCACATAAAAATCTGAACTTCTATCTCCTCTTGAAACGTTGATAGTGAACATGCTATTGGCAAATATCTCTATTACACAAGCAATTATTAAGGAATTTATAATAATATTTGGAAGAATCAAATGTCTTTACCCGATGTATTTGTTGCTAGTTTAACTATTAGACAAAGAAAGAGATGCAACTTAACATAATTTGTTTTAATAAAAACTGCAGAATATATTGAGAGACTAATGAATTAGAAATTTAACTGAAAATTTCATGCAAAGGTAATATTCTGTTGGATAATTTCATGACTTATGTTTGGTTTGATAAGTATTTTAAAATACTGTTGAAGCCAATACTTGAATAGATTGGGATGGTGTGCGTGTGTGTGTGTGTGTGTGTGTGTGTGTGTGTGTGAACTGGTTACATAACTGGTTTAGTCTTAAATTGAACTTAAACCTTCCATTTCTTTAAGAAATTTAAAAAATAGCTATCAATTTGGCAGATATTAGGTAGAATCTAATATCCATGAAAATTAAACCACATATAAATAGAGATAAATCCTTTTGTGGGTGTATGTATATCTGTGTGTGTGTAATTTTGATTTCAGGCTTGGCAGGTTTCCTTAAAACATTTTTTTAGAGCTACTTAATTTTGTACTTACTGGTAGTTAGCTAATAAGAGGAAGTTAGCTAACAAAAAATAGTACTTACTCTGTGCCAGGCACTTCTTTTTTTTTATTATTATTATACTTTAAGTTCTGGGGTCCATGTGCAGAACCTGCAGGTTTGTTACGTAGTTACACATGTGCCATGGCGGTTTGCTTCATGCATCAGCCCGTCATCTACATGAGATACTCTTCCTAATGCTATCCCTTCCCAATTCCCCCCACCGCCTGCTACTCCTCCCCTAGCCCCCCAACCCCCAGGAAACTCCTGGCATGTGATGTTTCCCTCCCTGTGTCCATGTGTTCTCATTGTTCAACTCTCACTTATGAGTGAGAACAAGCAGGTGTTTGGTCTTCTGTTCTTGTATTAGTTTGCTGAGAATGATGGTTTCCAGCTTCATCCATGTCCAGACACTTCTGTTTACATTTTATCAATGTTATCTCATTTAACAAGCACGTATCATTATATAGTCTGGCTTATACTTGTCTTTAATATAAGCAAATTTGTTAATTTGTGTTACCCGATATTTATTATAAAATTGACTGGTTGTCATATCCTAAAAGGGAATATTTAAATTTAATTTTCCTTGTTCTAATTTCAAATACAGTACTAAGATTGAAAAAGAAGGTGTCAGGCAAGGGAAGTAATGCTGAGTGCCTCTCATATGCCTGGTACTCCATATGATGCTTCAACGCACACCATGCTATTCAGCCTTAAATTTATTTCTACATTCTGTTTCTAGTTCTACAGATTATTAAACAAATGTACAATCTTTGGTCACTAGCCTTACTAAGGAAAACAGAAATATGGTTAAAACAAAAGAATAAGTAATCTAAATATTATCTATCGATATTTGTTTTATATTGTGATAGTTTGCTTAAGTTGAAAAAATGGGCACCTGAGGTGTTTTGGCAGTTTGCTGTGATCTCAATAGTGAGAATGCATGGAAAAAGCTCAGTACAGGAGAGAGCTGTGTAGCTATGTCTTCCTGTGGCTGCTTAATTTCCACGTAGATATAAAGCTGCAGTTTAAGCACACCTGCCTAATCCTAGTTTAAAAGACTGGGAGGGAATTACAAGGGGAGGGAGGGAGAGAAAGGGAAGGGGGAATAGCTTGAGAGCAATCTTGCCCATTTAATACAAACAGCATGTGTGTGAAAAACAGATAAGCGTGCATGTAGGCACTATCTTTGTGAAATCAAAAACATAATTTACTCCTAATGCTGAAAAATCTAGGTGTGTGTAAGCAGCAGGGAGATGTTAAAATAAATTTCTAATAAAAGGTAGTAAAAGTCTAGCAAACCTAAGTAATCCATTTTCAGATGTTAGTCCAAATTATGTAAACAATATTACCCTTTCTTTTTTTTTTTTTGGTCCTTTGTTTCAAAGATTACATGTGAATGAAAGAAATAGCATTCCATCTAGGTAAAAGAGTAATTAGCATCATTGAAATGTCAATAGCTGTGATTCCTCCTTGCTGAATGGCAACTTTAGAACAGAGGGAACCCAGGAGTCCATCTAGAGGTTCAAGAAATAAGAGGTTCTCACCCAGAGGAAGATGAAAAATAATTTCAGGGTAAGCCACGAAGAAAATCACCAAAGCCTTTGAAATAAAATATTTTTCCTTTTCTATGAATAAAATGTAGTGTTATGTCAAGGGCAGCTAGATGGTGTGGATGAAAGAACTATTGGGAATGGCTATTGGGAGATCAAAGGCAAGTGGAACCTCAAAATTCTGGAAGTGGAACAAGTCAGATACAATATAAGAAGAACTTCAAAGACAGGAAAATAAGAATAATAAAAATACCTTTAGTTGTCAAATATAAAATTTGTGCCAATTTTGTCACATTCTATTTTTCAGAAACACTGTAAAGTTAAAGGTATTTTCTATTAATACCAATTTAACTATACGTAATCTTCCCATCTTAATTAGTCAATTTTCAAGAAAGTGTGTGTTAGGCTCAAAGTATCCAAAAGGACTTTTTTGTTAGTCTTAATAGAATGCATTCTCTTAAATTAAATTTTAATTTTAATTTCTAAGTATAAGGTGGTTATAGAAATTGAATGTAAAATCACTTCATTAAGTGTAATAAAATGAAATAATATGAGGAATTGTTATATTATTAAAACATTTAGAAAACTATAAAGGAGTATAGAAATTCTGTTACCGCTACTATGATTAGTGTCTCATTTGGTTTTTCACTTTAAGAATTGAAATAAAAGTTGAAGTCTTGATATGAAAATTAAGAAATGATTCACAAATTACTTTATAAATTGAAATATTGAAATATAGAATGTTCAACCACTGTTAATGTGAATTCCTATTTTGTAGTTAATTTATTCTATAAACATCTGTATTTGCTAAAGAGCAACAGACCAGGGAAAACAAAAGTAAATCAGTGCCACCCATAAAGCCATGATTTTGTGGAATCATTGTTCCAGTTTATGTCTTAGTGTATGAAAGAAAATACTTCCAATGGATCTATCTTTTTGCTAAAGAGTACCCTTTACATTTCAAAACATATAAACATTTACATAAAGGTGTTTGTGAAAAAAGAAATTATGTGCCTTTTATTTTAATTCATCCATTTTTCCATTCCACATGTAAAGTAGAAAATATTCCTTTAAGACAAAGTAAAGCACTATTTATTTTAAATTGTATTTCGTTCATGAGTTTTATCAGAAGTAACACTTCTTAATGTTATCATTCAGTGTCATAACTTGCCTTTTCTCTAGGCCTCCATTTTATGAACTGAACATCTGGATTTGATGGGCAAGAAAACATTTCCTTCCGCTAGCTTTTCCAATAACTCCCTCTTACAGATATGCATGCTTTATGTTGGTTAATAAAATTGACATAATTTTAATATCTGGTATTTTAACACACAGTGAATTATGGAATTTTCAGTGGCTTTATTTAATTAAATGCATTTTAAATTCCTTACAAAAACAGTGTTAGGAGCAACTCTAAAAAGTATTAGAGCCACAGATGTTTTCCTTTGTAGTGTTAATGGATTTAAGGCCCATCAAAATGCTGTTAAAATGTCTAGAGGTTAACAATAATAATGGCACATGGGTCAGATTAAAATTCTTTTTGAGTAAAATAAATAAACAAATGATAGCTTATGTTCCTCTGATTAAATAATTTAGCTAGTGGATTGAAACAGCAATGTGATAGCTAAGATTTCATTCTCTCACTTTATAATAAAACAACATTTAAAACTATGGATTACATGGTACACCAAACATTTACATGCACAGATTACAAGTACTAGTTTTGTTTTTGGTGAAGAGAAGACATTTTCTCTTTTTATCTGTTGTCCTATTTTACAATTGAAGTAATTAATCTGCTAAACTCTTTAACCAATAAAATATAGTGTGTAACAAGCAAATTCGGCCTCTCCCTCCCCTTAAATGCAGTTCCACTGCTCCTTGCTCCATTTTTAGCCTGCTATCCTTCATAAGGGAATAATATGCTTTGTAATTTAAGAAATCATGCAGAGGAGAGTTTCTCAAAATTCACCTTAATACGTAATAATAATAATAAATACGTATAACAATAGTATCTTGGAGAGTAAATTTTTAAAATATTTTATAGAAAAGATGAGTATTAAAATGAAAACTTTAAACATCAATTTTTTTCTATGTTAAAATTACTAAGATTGAACTACAGACTCATGAATACTTAGGGCAACTTTTATCTCAGGAAATATATCAATAGTCTGAAAGTGTCAAATCAATTCAATTAAATCAGTAACAACACTTCCCTGTTTATGTGGCTGTTTTTTCTTCTATATTTATAGTCTTAGATTGCACGGATACAATCAAAATAATTTAATTTGTATACGGGATATAAAAGGACCAGAGAATGTGTCTTCCCATTAAATAATAAAAAATAAGAATACCTTTTATTTTATGATGTTCTTTACTGTTTACTGAGAGCCAAGTATTGAGCTGCTGTTTTTTTTTTTTTTTAATTAGCTGACGTTTCCTTCTTTTATTTGAGTTACAATTTCTGTAGAAAATGTTTACAAAAGGGAAAACATTTTTAAAAAGAGAAAAGGAATTTGGAAATTTGGAGACTACTATAATGTAAAGCAGCATTAGTTATACAACAATTAATTTAGAGAAGCAAAAGACCTTAGAAATAATCTATTTCAACCCATCTATTTACGAATGTGAAAACTGAAAGTCTTAGATATTTAGTGACTTGTCCTTTGTTATACCAACAATGAGAGAACTTGGTCTAGAATTCCTCCAGTATATTATGAGGTATTTGTCCTTTGACGTGATGCAATGGAATGAATATTGGATTAGGCATTTTGGGACAAATTTTGAATCCTAACTCTATTACTAATTCCTTTTCACTAGACTGAGATTCTGATATGTGGTATTCAATAAGTTATTTGATTTCTTTAAGCCTTGGTTTTTTTTTCAGTGAGATTTAGAGCTTAAACTAGTTTCTGAATCTTAGCCCTGTGGACAATATGACTGGAGAACTGAGATGTCCTGTGCATAGTAGGATGTTTAGCAGCACTCCTGCCTCTGCACACTGGACACAGCAGCACATATCCCAACCCTACTCTGACAGTGACAACCAAAAATGTCTTCAGGCATTGCCAAATGTCAACTGAGGGCAAAATTGCCCACCTTTGCCACCTTAACTGAAAACTATGAACTTAGTTGAAATAACTTCTTTATGGCTCCCAGCAGTAGCAATGTGCTATTCTAGACCACTTGGTTAAACTACTGGATGCTTCACGAAAAAGCACCCACTAAGCATTATTCACCTTGAAGTTTGTTGGGTATGCTATACAGTGACCAAAGGAGACATTATATAATTTTTAAAAACTTAAAAGATTCAGAGGTGAGGATTTTATAGTAATAACGAAGTATTAACCATTAGAAAAGTTTAAGAAGGTTTAAGAAAATGATATAAAAATATATTCACTATAAGTAGGATGTAATTTTTGTCCTGTAAGACTTATCTATATATTTATGAATTGAACCTGCCAGAGGTTACAACAGTTTGGTCATTATTTCAAAGATTAATAGATACTCATTTCCAATCATAGGTGTTCACTATACTATTCTAAGACATTTGCAACTGTGTAAGGCAGTCATTTCCAGTAAGAATGGCTAGAACAAACATTAAGGCTTTCATAGTGAGAAGGGTCACGGATATAGTTTCATCCCTTGCATAAAGAAGAAAACGCCATCTATTAGCCTCAGTTTTTAACCTAAAAGGTATTGTTGCATCCCTTGCTTTCTCTCTCCCATTCAATTTTTTTGCCCCGTGGAAGACAAGGGCCCAATACAGGGATAGCACACTGTGCATGAGCTATGAAGGTACAAATGGAAGCTTGCCTGGCAATCAATGCCAGACCAGACAGCTAGCCTGATGAATTCTGCTACACATCACAGGGCTCCTTTTTTTTTTTTTTTTTGGTCATATATTACTGCAAGTTCCCTGAGGAAGTTTACTGATCTGTGGTTTTACGAGAAATGCACGTCATGGAGGTGGCATGGGGGAGCGGGCGAACAAGGAAAGTTTAGTTTCTATAAAATGGGAGTTGAGAGCTCAGGCAGGTTGGTTATGTTCTGCCAGATGGAGATAAAATTGTGGCAGCCACATCCTGTGACTAGAAATTGTTTAAGTAGGCAGATCTGTTGGAGGACTAAAGAACATTAGGTAAGGAGATTAAATTAGAGCAGGAAAAAAATCAGTTTTGTTTAAAACAAAACATCTACTTGGGTTACTAGAACATTCTAACTCTTGATGGAATCAAGAGGGTTTTTTTAAATACATATATATATATATATATAAAATGTATGTATTCCTATTTAGATTAAATATTATGGTTTACCTTTTCTAGTAAAGCAAAGTTTGTTCTGAAATCTAAAATATCACTTACTAGAGCAGGAAAAATTAGCTGTGCATTTATGCTATTCCCAGTATAGATAATTAATCTTTAAGAAAGTAGATTTCTCTGTTTACCTGTTGATTGAAGTGTTAATGGAGACAAGAGCTTTTTGTGTTACTGAATATTATTGTCAGATTACTGGTGCTTTCCATTTTGTTTCTTTAAAGAAATCCAACTTTTGTAAGCCACACTATTTTCTGTTTCTATTGGATTCATACAATGAAGATTTTATTTCTCTCTAAGCTAAGATAAAGGATGTCAAGAATAAACCATTTTCTCATTTTAAATAAAAATACATTCATTATACATACTTATCTGAAATCTCAAACATATCTGAATTAAATATACTCAGTTTTGTGAGTGATAAATCAATTATTATTTAAAACAAAACAAAAAAACAATGTTTTCATTTTACCTCTCTTGCTGCTTCTGGGCTCTGACTGAGTCCGGAAGCAAAAGTTGCAAAACATCATGAGAAAACTTTTGCTCTTTTTTTTTTTTTTCCTTCAATCTCCTCCCAAATGGAAATACCAGAAATATGAAAGCCTGTTCTTGCAAAATAGTCATCTCAGGATTGTATTTCTACTGTAGGTCTTCGATGATGCTTTACAACTGGACTCTTTCCATTCACAGTTGCTATTTATCTTTAAATGTCCCTACTTGTCTCCTGAATAAACACAAACACATTTTTTAAGGTATCTTGTTGACATTGACTTCCTTCATAGCCCATGAAAAAAATCCATTGGGAGCATCTCTTCAATAGACAAAAATAGTATAATTATGATTCAATACTCAATGAATATGTGTTAAACTAAACTGTGCTCAAGCTCTGTGCAAGAGTACAGGTTTTTCACCTTTCCAGGGAAGAGGTGTGGAGTACATATATATTTCAGCCATCCTGCATGCCCGCAGGGACACCCTTTGGGTCCGTCTCATTGGATTACCCTTCCATATTTGCTTTTTAGTTTCTTTCTGCTTTAAGCACCTTTCAGAGAGAGAGAGAGAGAGAGAGAGATGTTTTCCTTTGCCTTTGTATATGCGATGCCTAATGTTACAGAATAGCCTTTAAATACATATTTGTCAAATTAATAATAACACATATGAATGAATGAGGCTCCATAATTCTGTGGATAATCTGGTATCATGGGAATATTTTAGCATGTTTTGTATAGATAGACTGATACTATGACTGGCAATCTGATAGTAAAAATGCAAGATATTGAGCTTAAGTATTATTTTATTATGTTGCCTTCTTATATAAAGGGGGAATAAAATAAGGCAGTGTGGACTGTAATTGTGCTCATGAAAGAAACACAATGTAGAAATACTTTACTTCCTTGAGACAGAATGATATGGATAACCTAGAATGTTTGCCATGACTTATTAATCTCTACTATATAATAAAAATATTTCTTGTGAAGTGGTAACTTCAGTGAAATCTTTTGTCTGCCCTTTTACAGACTTAAGTAACAAGTTTTCTATGCTTGTTCTGTCCTTTTCTCTCCTCACCCCTAAAAAGTGGTTAGGGTTTTGGCATTAGTTACTCAGAATACTAAATGTAACACATATGTGGCAAGACTTGATGAAATTGCACCTCTATTCTTATTATGTTCTTTTCTGGAAAACTATGACAATTCGTGACCCCTTAGAAAGAGTAGCACAGTTTTCTGGTTGCTCCTCATTATAATCGGAAAAGAAAAAAAACCCAGCTATCTCTTCCTTTCAGAGTAAAATTCTTTAGAAGAAAGAGTATTTTCATCAAATCATTTGAGAATGTTAAGTTGAATAACGTTACAGTACTACCCTACAAACATGTGGAGCAAGTGTCTGCATTTCTGTGGCATTCTGCCTTTGCAGTGCTAAGGAAAATAACTTTCTTTCCAGAAAAGATTTTTCAAAATAGTATTTAAAAAATATCTGAATGATGAATTTGAAGTTGAGAACCAACTTATTTCAAGGAAAATAAAAATTTCGGAAGATATGAGAGTATACTTTCTTAAGGTTAGAACTCAGAGGCCATTATGAAAATTAATGGGCCAGTGGAGACACCTGGTCCCTAAAAAGGAGGCATTACCTTCTTCGTGTTTTGATTTCTGCCTTGCTCTCTTGTCTGTCACCATTAGACACATACTATTTTATAGTAATTGTTTGTAAATTTTACGTAAAAGGCAGCTGTGTTTTCTACAAATATTTCACAAATGTTAGTGTTGCTCTATGCCAGGGAACAGAAGACAAATTGGTAGAAAAGCCACATTTGGCCCCTCCCCAGGTGGGACTTCTTGTGTAGGGCCCATTCAGTGGAGGCGCTCCACTGCAGAGGGACGGAGGGGGCCAGTGCTCATTCCGAGTACACAATAGTTCGGACTGTCTGAGGAAATCGACAGTGTGTGTTTAATGACCAAACCAGCATGGCTTTGAGGAATATTTTTCTTAATATTTCTGTAGAAATAGTTTTTTTTTTTAGTTTTCAAATAAGGATATTTTAATTTTTCTTGAAAATACATATTATTATACAGAAATCATTGTCCATATATATAATCATTTTTTAAGATAGTGTCCTAGACCTGAAATTTCTGTTTTAAAAAATGAAAACATTTTCAGTCTCTTCATAGATATTGACAAGTGGCTTTCAGAAAAATTGTTTCGTCTATTCCCCTCCTAACATTGCATGAATTTCCTTTCACATACTTTTGTCAGAGTTTAATTTTATGATTTTTAAATGTGTTACTTTTATTATAAAAACTGGCATTTCTTAAATTTACCATTTTGTGATTAATTTAATTTTTGCTGTGTTGGGTTTTTTTCATATGCTTATTATTTGCATTTCCTTTTGTGAATTGTGTTCCTATGGTTTGCACATTAATCTTTTTTTGCAGCTGTGTTTAAATTTTGATATAAGGTTACATGAAAGAGGAATATACATGTATAACTTACCTACATATACACACACACATATTGTGTGTGTGTGTGTGTGTGTGTGTGTGTGTGTGTGTGCGTATTCTGTGTTGAAATAAATGATAAAGCAGGACAATGGGTAGAGGTTATGATGTCATCTGTGACACGGTCTAGAGCAGAAACCGTGTGTGCATCCATCAACTTAGCTTTTCGAAAGAATCTTAACTATTAGTTTCTGGAATATTCAGAGGAGAACTGGAAGGCCAACATGGACCCCAGTTTCCATCCTCCCAAGAAGACGTCCCATTATGAAACCTAAGTAACTTTGACAGCAAGCCTTTGAGCCTTATCATCTTCGTTAGAGAATCTACCCCCCAGCACAGAGATTCAAAATGCACTATATTCTTGCACTGGTGTTCTTCACGTTTTGCTTCACCCCAAAACTGCCACTCCTAACCACAAGCCTACCTGCTAACTTTCACACCAGGCTTTTGAGAACAGTATTTTCAGTAAGCTCTCTTTTTCAATTCTTTTCATAATGGAGCTGAAGCATCTTTGAGTTGAGAGAATCTTAGAGGTGACTAGGGGCAATTATATATATATTCCTCTTACCACACACACGCACCGATTATTTTCTAAAGACTATGTTAAAAAAAGAAAAGCCTAATTTAGTGCTGGACTGCTCAAATATTTTGAAATTTGTGATTTCAAAATCCTAACATTATTATTGAAACCGATGTTTCTCATGCCTTTTAGTCTCTGGACTCCTTTTTAAACATTCCTAAACATAAACTCTATTTTTAGCTCTAATTGTGAAATATATAGAGCTTTTCTCTATGTGGGATACATATACATATATTTATTATAAAATAAATTAGAATTTAAAAATATTTATTCATTTAATAATAATAAATATATTAATATAAATAGCACTTATTGTATAAAAACAATGAGATATTACAAAACATAGATTTAATAGGAATAGTGGCACTTTTTGCATTTTTACAAATCTTTTAAATGTCTGAATGACAGCTAGATTCTCATATATGTTTTTATATTCTCTGTTATAATATATACCATATGGTTTCTGGAAACATTAATTTTCTACTAATAAGAGAATGAGAGAGAAAAAGAAAAATAACTTCTTAGTACTATTAGGTAAATAATAATATTTATAATGCTTAGTCAGTACTTATTTTGACCTTGAAGAATCTTTAAAATGTTCTTGGGGACCATCTTGAAACTCCAGAAAACACTGAGAACCACTGATAAGCCAACAGATAAAATTCTTACCCTTACAGCAGCATAGAATAAGACTATACCTTCTTATAATAATATTTCAAGCATTTGAATGTATTTATCGTATTTTTATCTATACTATTTCTTCCTAGAATAAAATAGCCTTCTTTAAGTTTTCCATATCTGGCATGTTATCTTGTCCCCTGCCACTTTCTACCTCCTGGTTAGCGTCCTCTGAATACTCTTGAATTTAAATTTCGTTAATAATGTGTGATATTCTGGACTGACACAGCATTTCAGAGACCTGGTACCTTGAATCAACAAACATGTGTCTTCCGAAAGACTGTGATTAAGAAGCCTCCATGTCCAACTTGTCAGCCAATTTTTATATTGTACAAACCAGCAACCTCAGAGTCAACCTAACCAGATTTAGGCAATGCACCTCTATGATGTATTGGCTATTGTATTAACAGTGATATCAATAAAAATAATCATTAAGATAAATGGATAATGTTCAGGACTTCATATGTGCTAGATGCTATATTTAATGCATGCATTTATTTGCTCATCCAATTCCTACAATGATTTCATGATGCATATGTATTACTTATTCCTATTTAATAGATAAAGAATCTGGGGCATGGAAAATGTTGGCAATTTATTTGAAATTACCAAGCTAATAAGAGGCAGAGCCAAGGTTTGATTCTGAACAACTTGATTCTAGGGTCATTTTGGCTAGGAATTTTCTGAGAGTTGAGAGTTTTGTGTGTGTGTGCATGTGTGTGTGTGTGTGTGCATGCACGCTTGTGTGTGTGTGTATAAACATGATAACATATTAGTGTATACATAAATGTCAATATATATTTTAAACTGAATGTCTTAATAGAGTGGCTTATATGATAGAAATAAGAGAAATCAAAGAGGATGGGAAGAGAGAAGAAAGGGAAACGTAATTAGGGATATTGAAAAAACTAAAATGTAGTTCTCTCCATATTGTGGATACTCCTGCCTTTTACCCCACTTTCCACACATTGATCAGTATTCCTTTCTCCTTCCCTAAAATAGTTTTACAGACACTATAGATACCCTTAGTTATTTGACACTTACGTTTCTGTTTTTTTAACATGTCAGCTTCGATAACTGTCACACTTAAATGTTTTCATAGGAATCATGAAAACTATAGTTTTTCCTTGAATGTAAGGATCTCACATCACGCTTTCATTCTGAACTCACCATTCCCTTTCTGCAGCTGATGTAATTGTGCCATATGACCATTGTACACGTGTGGAAGGGAGGAGCTGAATTACACCTGACCCCTGGCCAGAGCAAGAACTACTGGCCAAAGGGGAGACGGAGCATCTGTGTTCTACTTCCAATGTCTCTGCACCTAGGAAGTGCAATAGACTTCTGATGAGTCTATGCTTACCCCACTGATGAATAAAGACAATCTCCCAACACAATTGCACTGCAGGAAAGATTGAACTTGTGACTACTTCTTCTGTGTAATTTTGAATTTCTTAGACCCGAACCCTGCTGAGTACATCTGCTTCCCTCTATTCCTTGCTGAATTTCATTCTTTTCAGGGCATTAATAGAGCCAAACCAAGCTGGTAGTGGTAACAGTTTGAATAATAATGGTCTTTACCTTTTATCTTTTTAAAAATAGAATTCTCAGTAGCACTTTTAGCTATAAGATTCCTTCATCCATTTAAATAAGCTTTCAACTTCATGGAAAGTGAAAAAGGGCACAGGTTGGTTTGTGGAAATAGGAGGAAGAAATCTTAAGCCCGAATACTTTGAAGTACTGGCAGCTTCTGGAAGTAGTTGAAGGAGACTTCAGTTAGAAGCTTGGTCTAATGGACAGAGTCCTAACCTGGACATTGGAGACCTGTAGCCACCCTCTGAATCCACAGCTGACCTTGTGGCCTTGATACATAATATTGATTGCAAGGTAGTTTTGTGATGGTTAAGATTGCACGTTTTAATAACTAGATTTGTTGAATTTAAATCTCAACTCTGGCACTTACTGAATTTCCCTGGGAAAAGTGATTAACCTCTTTGTGCCTCATCTTTAAATGAAGATAATTTGATTGCATACCTCCCAGGTATTAAAGAATAAATAATTGGAAAATAAAAATTATTGAGTATATCCTGGTAATTGTTTTCACTGTTATGCTATTGTTATTTTTCTTATTTATGTATGACATCATGTCACCTACCTAACAACAGGGAATTGAGACAAAAGCAAAATATGATTTTCTATATTATTAATCATAATAAGTGCTTCCAATGTTTCCTAAATATAATTTTTTTAACCCTACACTTTATGGGGGTGATGAAAATGAGAAATATTATTTAGGACAGC
Organism: Cebus imitator; assembly: GCF_001604975.1. Lineage (NCBI taxonomy): Eukaryota > Metazoa > Chordata > Mammalia > Primates > Cebidae > Cebus > Cebus imitator. The sequence goes on from NW_016107662.1 coordinate 2,170,345, forward strand.
ATTTGCTATAATTTTCATATATCGATATAAGTTTATATGTTCTCAGAAAATTCGTCTTTGGATAATTGAGGTCATTGTGAGTTTTTATTCTGTTTCCGGAAGACAATGTCTGTGGCTGGCTGTGGGAAATGAGGAACAGACCATCTTCCCATGTTTCAGAGGGACCCGTATAAAAATGGGAAAAGATTTGTTTTAAATAGCTTTGGGACGTGAATTAATTGCGAAGTGTTTTAGCAGCAAACAAAATTATTTGGGTAGTAAGAAGAGGTTTAAAGATGCTATGTGGGAGAAAACGAGGTCCCTACCTATCTTTGTGAGCACGTCTCAGAGGACATGATGTGTTCCTGTAAGTTCATAACAATCTTACTGTGCCCTAGTGCAGACACTGCTTCCTACTTCCCCGTAGAAAACAGAACCGTTTTTAAAAATTGTTTTTCAACTAATATTTTTAATAGTCATGCTACTTGATGACAAAATCAGATATCGTGGCCTTTAGTACTACATAGTGAATGCTTTTTGAAAGTTGGGAAAACGCTAACCCCAATATACCAGGAACTGCTCTCCTCTTCATCTCGGATGTCTGCTTCCTCCTCAGACCTGTGTGTGTGTGAAGCTCTAGAATAGGCTGTTTGGGAAGAATACAAAATCTCCTCTCCGAGGCCCCTTATAACCCTGATAGCTGCTAGATTTGAAATCAAGGATTTATTCTCCCCCTGCCTTGGGCCTCTCCCTTATGGCCTCATAGGCTCTAGCATTGGAAGGAATATTTTAAAAGCTCTTTCTTTTGACTTTGTGATACTCCAATATTAAAAATGACTTATGACAAGAAGAAGAAAAAATGCTATATTCTTTCCCTTAAGGTTAATGTTCTGGGGGACTATCATAAAAATCCAGGTCTCTTGGCCGGATGCGGTGGCTCATGCCTGTAATCCCAGCACTTTGGGAGGCCGAGGCGGGCGGATCACAAGGTCAGGAGTTCGAGACCAGTCTGGCCAAAATGTTGAAACCCCGTCTCTACTAAAAATACAAAAATTAGCTGGCCGTGGTGGCACATGCCTGTAATCCCAGCTACTCAGGAGGCTGAGACAGGAGAATCGCTTGAACCTGGGAGGCGGAGGTTGCAGTGAGCCGAGGTCGTGCCATTGCACTCCAGCCTGGGTGACAAAGTGAGACTGTCTCAAAAAAAAAAAAAAATCCAGATCTCCTAATCTGGAGAGTTACCCTTTGGATCTGAATGGGATTGGAGCCAGTAAAAGGGGTGGAGAGTGTTTTTGGAACATCCCTGCAGCCTTTTAAAGCAATTTAATCAATCAGTTAAATATCGTATTTAAAAAGTACATTTTATTATTTATTATGATTTTGATTAATGTATTGTCATCAAAGTTGTCAAAGTCAAGAAGTCATTATTGGGACCTGCGGGTAAGGTAGGAGCCAAGTGAGAATAAGCAGACAGCAAAGATTGTGGAAAAGCAGAACAGCCAGGTCCCCCAGGCATGTATACAGAGACATTTTGCAATGGCGGCTCCCTGTGGCTGTCTGCCCCAGACTTCCACCTTGAGGTAATTGGGGTAACTATAACGATATCTTCATCCTGATCTCTTCATGCAGTTATATGTTTCCAAAAACAGATAAACTATGGACTTAGTACATGTGCCCCCTTTCCTTGGATTCTCACCATCTGGCTGGTAAACGTGACAGAAACGTTCAAGTAGGTTCAATGTGGTACATGGTAACAAATGCTGTAGCGCAGACTAGGGGAGCGTGTCTGGCAACGCGTTGGCAAAGAAATTCTATTGGCACATTCAGGATGAAATGAGAATGTGGAAAAATAGAACATGATTCTCTCCCCAGTCCTGGAAAGACAAACCAAGTGTATGTACTGTTTATACTATGTTATTAGTGTATCTTTACCTATAAATGGCAGATCATTTTCATTCAATATGCTTAAATACTCACATTAAAAGATGTAGACACTTTGGGAGGCCAGGGTGGGAGGATCACTTGAACCAAAGAGTTCAAGACCAGCGTGGGGAACATGGTAAAATCCCATCTCTACAAAAAATACAAAAATTAGCTGGTGTGTGCCTGTGGTCCCAGCTACTTGGGAGGCTGAGTGAAAATACTGTTTGCTTTGAAGAAATGGAGGCTACAGTGAGTTGTGATCACACCACTGCACTCCAGCTCTCTGGCCTGGGCAAAGAGCCAGACCCTGTTTCAAAAAAATTTTTTTTAAATATTTAGGGAGCATGTGGACATCTATTCATAGAGGGTTGAACAATAGAATTAGACAGCCATGTGTATGTCTGGAATGTCCACACATGTAGGAAGGAGAAGGTGTGTTTTTTCCACACATGTAGGAAGGAGAAGGTAGGAACAATGAAAATATTCTTTTAGTGATCACAGTGGCTCCAAAAGAGATGCTATGGTATGTGTAATACTCGTCTATCTTATAAAGAAAGTAAGGAAATAATAAAAGCATTTGCTAACCATGTCTAGATGCTACAGTAAACGTAAAAGTAAAGGGTCTGTTAATCTGTTAACTGACCTTAAGATATGAGGTGATAAAAGAGCAGCCTTCAAATATGCAGAGGGCTATAACAGAGATCATGATGAACAGATTTTTATTCTGGCTTAGAAAGACCAGATCCAGATATTAAAGGCATAACTTTACAAGCAAAGCAATCTTACCATAACACTCCTTTCAAGGTAGACTGTGAATATTTCCACCAAGAATATATATTTTTAAAAGTAGATTCATTTTCATTTGTCTTTTTAAGTTAAATATAATCTTGCTTGAATGAGGAGGAGTATAAGATACCTCAATAAGGACTTTGTAGATCACCGAATCAGCCAGCTTTGTATTCAGCTATCAAACAAAATAAAATGTGATCACTAGTGGTTCAAATACATTGGAATTCTACAACTAAAGATCTAAAGGAATAAAATCCATGACTAGTACAGAAACATAATAATGCCATAAGCAAACGATGATAGTTTCCTGTTTCTTTTTTTGCCACCCCATTTGATAGGCTTTGGTCCTCATTCTTGGCATCTCCTATCTCATTTGGGATGCGATGCGTTCACACCTTCCATCCACATTCCAGCAGAAAGAAAGGGAAGGCAAAGTGGTAATACATTTTTCCTAGTGAGGTTATACCTCTTTATTCAGGGATGGAAACCCTCCTCAGAAGCTTTTGTTGACACTTATTGGCCAGAAATGTAACATATGACCACCCGTTGCTGTCAGAGGTGGGGAGAAGTCCCTGAGAAAGAAATTATTCTTGTTTTCTAGCCTCTATTATAGCATTTAACAAGGAAGAATGGGATTATGAATAGCTTTGGAATGTTTATCATGTCTTCTCATTGCCATAGCTGATAGTCATTTTATGTGATTGAATCTATATCAGGCCTTTTTATCTGACAAGTTTCCCAATGTACAAAGATGAAAAAATTGTCAACTTGCCTCAGATGGGAATAAAGAATGTCAATTTGTCTGGCCAAGTGAGTTTGGAAAGCTAAGATTTAGCCTTGGGTGCATTATTGATGGGCAAGAAAGAAGTCGGTGGCATTCATCCATTCATTCACTCATTCTACCTGTGCTATTGAACACCTGCAAAGCATAGAGCTAGATGCTAGGTAGAATATAGAAAAGAAAGTCACAGTCTCTTCCTTGAAAACATATTTATTTTATTTATAGGACAAGACATCTATACATATACAGACTGTCAATTCGTAACGTCATAGAAATACAAAAGCAGATATCAATGAAAGTGGAATGTTTAGAGAAATTTCCATGCAGTTGATAGAATTTAAATCCTATAATTTCAATAGGTGGTAGCTGTGTCTCAGGCATTCTAGGCAGTGCATAGCAAGAGAAAAGATGGTAATAAAGATAAAGACTGGAAAGAAGTAGGCAATTGGTCATATTTCTGCAAAGTAAGAGAGGAAATGTTAGAAAATCGCATGTGTTAGCTTGTATACACACCTTAGCTTACGATGTTAGCTTGTAGCTAACTGAATACAGATGTGAGAGTTAAAATAAACTCTCCTAATGGTAGAACAATGATTATTAGAGTGGCAGGGATGATCTTACAGAAATAAATATTGGACAGCTAGCAAAAATAGGGAAAGCCAGCCATATGGCTATGTGGGGGAGGAGCATTCCAGCTACTCAGATCCAAAGTGGTATGGTGAGATGTATTTTTTTTTAATTTTTATTTTAGAAACAGGGTCTCGCTGTGTTGCCCAGGCTGATTTCAAACTGCTGAGCTCCTGTGATCCTCCTGCCTCAGCCCCCTGAGTGTAGTCACGTGCCATCATGCCCAGCTAGGTTTTATAGAAACATAAGCACAGAGTAACACGGTAGCAAAAAAATAACGTCACCTAAATTAGGGTTTCGAAGACAATATAGGAGTCAGGTAGATAAAGAAGAGAGCAAAGGGCATAACATAAAGAAACAACGTATTAAAATGTCTGTGTTATGAACTTGCATACAAACTTAGTGCTTTAATTTGGCCAAGCACCTTTCATACCACTAGAAGGAATCAACAGTATTAGACAGAGTAAGAGGGCCTGAGAACTTGCATAAACACCCTTGGTACATGGAAAGTAAATATAAAATGGTGCCGATAATTCTGATTCCCTAGTTTATAGAAAAGATACATGATCAAGCTTAAAGTGAGAATGAGTGATAAAGAATTAGGTAGGTTCTGTATAAGGAAAGGTAATTTCAGATTCCGAAAAGGATATACAGCTGAATGTTTTAGCCTTTCAGAGTTGGGGAATCCATTTCTTTCCATGGAAGCATTAGTCTTCAGGTGAATAGAGATGTATTGAAGGGAAATTAAGAGAGCATAAGAAAACCCCACTTTACCCACTATCTATCCGTGGAAGCTGCAGCAAGGCCATCTGAGAGCTATGGTACAATTAAGTTGAAGATACTTGCACAAATAAAGTATGTGTAATGTAACATACAGGCTCAAACATTTGAAATTGATGATATTGGGTCATTGCTGACCAACAAAATAAATGATTTTATGTGAATCAGTCTAATGGTAGTAGTTTCAAAGGAGTGACTTCTTTGCAAATAAGATGGTTGAAATAGAACCCAAAACTAGCACATTGGGCAAAAAATTACAAAGAAACATGGAAGTGGCTGCATAGTAACCACAAAAATGAACACACTTATTTTCAGAGTTCAAACCACGGTAGATTTGAGCGTGTGTTTGGAAATGACTAACACTTACTGTTGTTTTACCCTGTCACCACGTTCCTGCGTTAGGCTCCTTATCTCTGACTGGTCATGCTCACATCATTGTCTGCCAGCCTTTCCAGTGCCTGCAGGCAACCACCTGCACCCAACGTCCTCCTTTTATGCTTTCTCGCCTCCTTTTGTGTACTGTGTGGTCCACCATTCTACCTAATCTGCCTCATACTCACAAAACTACTTGCTTCTTTTGAAAAAAATGCGTTATTAGATTTAAATATAGATTTTTAAAAAACATTTCCCTTCATTTTTTAAAGTTTTCACTTTAATTTTATACTATGTTTTAAGCTTCTCTAATATCCCACTGCTGAGTCCCGTAGACATGGAATCCACGGCATGGTGACTCCCTGACTTGGCCATGCCTACCAGAAGCAGAGCCACAATCTAATCCAGACCTCCCGTCAGCCACTCCCAGACCCCTTCTCTCCCACAAGCAAATGAAGAACATATTTTTTGTGCAAAGAGATACAATTGGGAAATTCTTAAAAATCAAGTTTTACTTAACTGAATAGCTTATTTGGTCCTGGGGCTGTAAAGTCAGCTGAATGATGGGGTCATTTTTTTTTTTTTTTCTCAAAATGCAGCATCTTCCTACTCACTTCATTTATTACTCTCTTCATTCTGAAAATCACATTTGTGAAAGGGAATGAAATCAGGTTTACTTTGGCATCACACAAAGGACCTTAGTAAAGAAAACTAATACTAATTTTATTTTCTGTTGTGAGCATCTTAATACAGAACTATAAGAATAATTACTATTTTTTGATGCCAAATGAAGCATGTAGGTGTTACCAGCTTCTTCTTTGAATTAACTTCTATACTTATCTCAGGAGTTTTCACAGTGATATAGACATTTTGTGAAATAGGTCATGAGTGAAACGCACTCCCGGAATAGCTTGGCTAGGGCCTACTTTACAGACTTGAATATAAATGTTTCTGTTTCTTATTTTCCTCAGCCTTTTTAAAGAACTGCACTGGAAGCCAAAAGTCTCCATGACAAAATATTTATAATTATTAATCATTGTTATATGATCTTATTAGATATGAAAACTATATTCAGCATCCCAAATATAAAACCTGATTAGTTCTGAGTTTAAAGGTTAGTGATAAAACAAGACACCATGGAAGAAATACATAGAAAAAGGAAGACAAAATAGCTTTGGACACATTAAGAACTTACATAAAATTTTTTAAAAAAATTAAATCATCTAATAGATTTAATATATAATATACCCCAGAAATATTTACATTATATTTTCAAAGTCTAGAGTTTTTCTTCCATAGACTCCAAAACTATTTGTATATATTATCATCAAAGCACAATTTTGAGAGAAGTTGTAATGGCAGTGCAATTAACAAAAACAGTACCCACTTTTCCTTACAAGTCTTTATCTCATTCGTACTCTCTCCTGCTCTTTCCTGCTTCACAAACTTCTTAAAAGACTTTTTTTCTAGCCTCTCAGTCTGCACTCTCACTTTCCACTTTCCCATTTATTGCTTTCTGGCTTGTTCTCACAGCACACCACCAAAACAACTTGCATGCATACACCAGTATCACCTCCCTTACCCCGCTCCCCGTTTCCAGTAAATTAAACCCAATGGACCAAGCTGGAGGATTTCTTTTACTTCACCTTTTAGAGGCACTTGACATTATTGACAACTTCCTTCTTTTCAAAACTCTATCCTCCCCTAATTTTCATAAAACATGAAACTACCTTCTAGTTCTCTTATTTATCTCAGCCCTCTGGCTCCTCTTTCTCTATTCCTTTATTAGATGTTGGTGTTGGTATGTATTCCATTTTAGAACTTTGTCCCCTCTACTCTGATGCGATCATTTTAGGTGAGATCACCTACTCCCCATACTTAATTTGTCTTTTATAAATTTGTGACTTCTCCATCTACATCTCCAGCTCTGCTGTCTTCTTTGTATTAAAGACACATTTCTCCAACTATGTACTAGACACTTCCAACTAGTATCCCACTTGCATCTCAAATTCAACATTATTGAACTCAAAATCTTCTTTACTTGCCTTGCTTTCATATTCCTTGTATTGGTGAATTATATCAGCTTCCACACACTTGCCCAAGCCAATACAACCTAGGACGCATTCTGAATTCCTCCTTTTCACGTAACTCAGCATTCAGTCACAAAGAACGTACTGGGAGGTCTGTATCCTTCAGCTCTTAAAATATTCACCTGTGCTTCCATTGCCACAGCTTTGATTTGGGCCACTGGCATTTCTGCAGTAGTATCTGAGATTGTTATCATCTATACCGCTGCATTTTTCTTGCTGCTGAGAACGTTATTAAAAATTATTCTGTATGTATTTAATTATTTAGCTATTCATGCCTTTCCATATGACTTACAATTCAATTGGGTCTTGCTGTTTTCCTGTAATCTAAAATTACATCCTGATTGGCCAAAGTGAAGCATAGTTAACTGCATTCCCTTTGATAGTGCTGCAATTAAGACCAATGAAATGTGAAGAGGTTTTAGGGAAGCTTTTTCCTCAGTCTTAAAAAGAAGGAAAAGGAAACAAGATCCCTCTCCCATCTATGGTTCATATTTGATGAGAATACAGCACCTGATCCTTTTGAGACAAGTAGGGCAGTGGGGCCCATACCCTGTTGATGTCAGAGCAAAAATCTGGAAGGAATCTGGGTCCCGATACCGTCGTCAAACCATTTAACTAATACTCTTTTGTAAGATAATAAATTCCTTAATGTTTACTCTGTTCAAACTTCTCTTTTTCTGTTGTAGCTGAAGCCATGTTAACAACATGTTGTTTTTTCGTCTTTTTTTTTTTTTTTGAGATGCAGTGTTGCTCTGTCACCCAGGCTGGAGTGCAGTGGCACCATCTGGGCTCACTGAAACCTCCACCTCCTGGGTTCAAGCGATTCTCCTGTCTCAGTCTCCCTAGTAGCTGGGATTACAGGCACACGCCACCACGCCTGACTAATTTTTTTTGTATTTTTAGTAGAGACGGGGTTTCACCATGGAGGCCAGGCTAGTCTCGAACTCCTGATCTCAGGTGATCCACCCACCTTGGCCTCCCAAAGTGCTGGGTTTACAAGTGTGAGCCATTGGACCTGGCCCCATTTTAACTGTATTCTAAAAGCATTTTACAGCCTCATCTCCAATCTTGCATTCCTAAACTCCACTCTGCATTCCACAAATGGGATTAATCACCTACTGAAAGCTCTGTAATAATTCCTGTCACCTGAGGATAATGTTAAAACTTTCCAGTTTGTGAGAGAGGGCCTTCATTCATCTCGTTTCTTCTCCAGAACGATTTCTGGCACCCCTCTACCTCACCTCTTGCTTTTCAGCCAGGAAGAACAACTTTTACTTTCTGAAATGTACTAGCTTCTCAATGTTGGGTCACATTGTTCTTTTTTTCTAAAAGACTCATCATCTTCCTTTCCTACCTAATTTCACACACATGTCTTTCTTAACTTAGGCATTACTTATCTTGGGGGAGTCTTCCATTGTTGCCCTAAGAATAGGGTAGGCACTCTTACTCCCTGCTTCCATAGAAAGTAGGAAACTGTAGCACTCAGCACATTGTCATGTGGCTGTAGTATAATCAAAGTAATTAACTTTGAACAATACTGTGTGGATTCAAATTTTTCTCAGCTATTCACAAGCTGAATGATCTCAAGTTATTTATTGTGCCTTATTGTGCTTTCTTTGTCTCTAAAATAGAAATAATAATTACACATATCTCATATGTTACAATGATTGAGGAAGCTAATGTATACCTACATATACATAACCTGGTATAATGCTTGATACCTAATAAGTGCTGTGTTCATGCCCAGTCAAATAATGGGAATTTGAACATATTTATTGAATAAATGAAGAGGAAAGTGTTAAAAACATTGTTTTGGTTATTTTCATTACAGAGGCATAACCCCACCCTCAGTTTAGCATTCAGAAAAATGGAAAAGCCCATTTTAACTGCTACTTCAGTGACACTACGGAAAACAATCTTTTAGAAAAATAAAGAAGTTGTGATGAATGACTAAAGAATAATATACTCTCAGAGTGAAACAATTTCCCAAGAAATGCAGGAGAATAAACCTTTTGGTTTCTGCCTTTTTTTTCTTAACTTTGCTTGTATGTTTTATAAAGTCAACCCAAATTTAAGAAATTAAAATTGTGAGGTGTTAATAATGTACTTCTCTCCCCAAATTGTTTTAATTTAATGAATTTTTGCCATATGGATGAATTATATATGCATCTGGAGGCTAAAACCCATAAAACCAAGCTTCTTAATTTATTAGATTTTGTTGTTCATTTTGTATACCATAAAGCAGCAATCAAAGAGTTTTCCAAACAAATTATTTTATGTATTTTGACTAAATCCAGATTTATTTTCTTAAAATGAAGGCCTTTGTTGTACTTGTGTTTGTTCTTCATATGTAGTAGAATGACACAGCCTCTTTGGCTTAGAGGTCGTGTCTCTTTTTTAAGACACTTGGAGTGTCCTCTCATGCTCATCACCTCAGTTAGATAAGGAATGCTGTCCAGCCACAAAGAGTCATGAGATCGCGTCCAATGAAGGCATTTAATGATAAATTCACAACTAGTGAATGAGAACTTTATAGAGCAGTTTCAAGTATTAAGTAGATAGGTAGGTAAGCTTTGTTATATTTTTCAATTGTGAAATTTTATAATTTCTTAAACATGTCAGGATGGATAACATTGCCTTTTTAGTAATGGTAGCCTTCAATATCTGCATTATGACTGTATAGTAATAATGTAACATATATGCCATATAATAACGTATAATTATAACAGAATATCTGGGACCATGATTGCAGACATTTATAAGATGTGTTATGAAAGTGTCCTAATCACAAAAACATTCAATTTAAAAATGAAAGGAAGTGAATCTATGCTATGCTTTGCTTCATCTTTCTTTGAACTAGTTACAAACCTTTAAAAAATAAGCTTTTAATTTGGGAATAATTTTAGATTTACAGAAAAGTTGCAAAGACAATAAGGAAAGTTCCCATTTACTCTTCACTCGGCTTCCTCAAATATTAACATTTGCCAAGGGTACATTTGTTAAAACTAAGAAGTAACCATTGGTGCAATGCTATTAGCTAAATTACAGCCTTTATTTAAATTCTGCCCATTTTTCCAGCATTGTTCTTTTCCTGCTAGAGCATCCAATCTAAGATTTATTTATTTATTATGTATCTTCAGTCCCCTAGGATTTGTGACAGTTCTCTTTTTTCTTTTGGAGACTGCTCATTGCCTCTGTTAGTTTCATGATCCTCTGAGATGTTATTGACAGCAAAATACAATGCAAATTTATCCTAACTAAAAAGCTTATTTGATCCAAAGACCTGATTTTAAGAATTTGAAAGAAAAAAATTACTGTATTTTCTCAGTTCTAAACATATTACTAAAATGGTAATTGTATTCTTTCAACATGGAATTAATGTCGAGAAGCAAACATCTAAATTTTAAAAAACATACAGTTTTGTTGAAGGAGGTAATAGACAATAAAAGTGTATTTATTATTAAAAAAATTTCAAATTTTCTCAGTAACTGTAGTTTATCTTTACTTCATTACTAATATTTAGCTTTTATTCTTTTTTAAAGCATGTGCCAATGATAGTATCTCATTAATAATAAGAACTCATCTAATTTTAGCTTGATCTTCCCCCAACTAGGTTTTATTGCATTAAATTATCATAAAGAGACAACACAATGCAAAAAGTAATAAATCTATAAGGTTCCCCTAAGATTTCCCATAAGACTGATCAACCCAAATGTGCTCTTTATTTTATGCCATGAAATGACATACTGTGTCAAGAACTGAATTTTGTCATACATGAGACATAAAACTATTTTTATATCTCTATAAATCGGGCATGAACTAAAAAAGTATGCTCATAAACTGATCATTTGAAAACATAAGAGTCAACTTTCCCTGGAAGAGTTTCTCATATAAAAGAAAGGCAACCATCTTTTTCTTTAATGTCTAGCTTTATCAGGTCAGGAGCTATATCCTCAGAACGAATAAGGGAATTTCTGTTGTATCTACTGGTTTCATTTAAAAAGATAAGTAGATAATATTGGAAACATTTTTGTAGACCTGTGTCCATGACTGAAATATCAATCCTCCCTTAGACTGCTGTACCTCAAGACTAAGGCTCTGAATGGAATTAAAATGTTTACATTAAGGTTAAAAATCAATAAAAGAAATGCTTGAAATGAAAACCAGACCAGTAATAAATAATTTTACTTAGACCCATTCTCCAAATGTTGCTAAATGACTTGTAACTGTTGCTGTTGTTTTATTGATTCAATTAAGTGACGCCAGTTTTATTTAATTCAATACATGGAGTGTTAATGTGCTATTGAATGCCCAAGATAGAAGTGGACATCACAAGGTCTTTAGGAGCCATACTTCTGAGTATTAAGAAGGTGACAAATTTAGCATAGATTCCAGATCAGCATTAGGTGTTCTTTTGACATCTGGGAATCAGCCAATCAACAGGAAAAGTAGCAAACTGAATATGAACTTAAAAGAGACCATGTCTTTTTTTATCCAACTGTGAAAACCTTTCTTTGTACAATTATTAAACTTAAGAAACAGATGGTTTCGGAAGTAGTTTTCTGGATGATTGCCAAGAAACTGGGTTCCTGAGAATTGCATGGCACTGGACTAACACTGAGCTGTTTAGTGAAGTGAGGCCTGGCATTCAGAACCCGGGGGAGGTAGTCGTTCCTGGTGCCTTGCACAGAGATACAGTCACAGGTGACAGGTCATTGGAAAATCACTTCTTGAGAGTTGGTATCTTTATTTTGAGTTGACGTCTTTTTGAGATTTGGTCACTCATAAGCCTTGCTTTTGATAACATTTCTTTAAATTCCTCCAATGAACAAGGGGCAGTGCAAAAAGAATACAATGAAATACAGCATTGAATGCAATAAGCATACTCAAGTTAAGCGGCACACTAAATACTGTAATGTGGGAGCACAGCTCAGATTCTTTTCTTCTTTGCTCAGCACAAGTTGCATAATCATAGAAGATTTATGTAGAAATCAGAAATCAAGATTAACAGGGTGGGCATATTAATCCCAGAACTTTGGGAGGCCAAGGTGGGTGGATCGCCTGAGGTCAGGAGTTCAAGACCAGTCTGGCCAACATGAGGAAATCCCATCTGTACTAAAAATACAAAAAATTGGCTGGGCATGGTAGCAGGTGCCTGTAATCCCAGCTACTCAGGAGCCTGAGGCAGGAGAATCATTTGAACTGGAGAGGCGGAAGTTAAAGTGAGCTGAGATCCCGCCATTGCACTCCAGCCTGGGCATGGGCAACTGGAGCAAAACTCCACTTCAAAAAAATAAACAAATAAAAGGGGGGTGGGGAGTAGGTGTATTTAGACTCTTATCCTATTCACAATTAACAATAAAATAAGATTTGTATGCCAACTGAAAGGATGAATGACTCGGCCCTCATAACCTCTTAAATTAGTTTTATCTATCACTGGATTTCTTTATCTGTTTTGAAAATTACTACCATTGATGGTCACTGAGTGAAAAAAGCAGAAGGATAGACTGGTGTTAACTGTAATGAAGACTTATCCAACATTACCTGTGGGCCTGCTATTCATTTTACGAAGCTTCCTGCATGTAATTACTTTAATCCTTGTATCAACTCATGTATACACTAGGTTTTATGATCATGGCTCATAAGACAAGCAGACTAAACCTCACAAATATCATTTAACCTGTACAAGACTTTAGTTGGCTGAGCTAGGATTCAAAACTGGGTCATTCAGAGTACAGTATACAGTTCAGCTCTTTTTTCCACGTAGGGAATTGTATTTCCAGGTACAGTTTTGTATATTGTTCTTTATTGCATGAACATAGACACATATGAAAATTCGAAAGCACATAAAATGCCAAGAGGAAATGCAATACCATCTTATGAAATGAGAAATTACACATATCCTACAATGAATTTCAAAATTATGTTGCTCAAAGTATTGTTACTGTGGGACCATAGGCACAAACTATACTAAGAGTAAATCCAAAAATGTTTGTTTTCCTTCTATAAACTACTGTGTAGCATACAAGGGATGCTGATTTCACCAGTGCCTTTAAGAAGCACAAATCAAAATAAAAAGTCAAAATGCCAGAAAGTGATAATCCAAAAAGTGATAACAATAATTACTGCCATTTATAGAATTTTTTGTTGTTGTTCATTCAAGGTTTCTATTTTTATTCAACTATAAGCAAACAGCAGAAGTAACCCAACATTCAGCAACTCTAGATCAGCTTTTCTTACCCCCATGAAGAGCTATCAATTTACCAGCTACAGATGTAAGGATTCCTAATAAGTTGTAAACTAGCCCTGCTGCCTGTCTAGATGGCCATATCTCAACCACAGCAAAGCCACTCTCCCGACTGCTTTTTCCAGGTCTGCTCTTTAAAGGGACCAGAGCGAGATACTGACAGCTATTAAGGCATCTGAGATGCACTGTGTTGGGGTTTAGCCTCCATGCCAGCCTCTGGTGTCTAGGTGAGCAACAGCACCATAAAAACAGTTGCGTACAATTCTGGTCTCACGATCACAAAGGCAGAGGGGTGACCAATCCTTTTTCTTTTATTATTATTTTTATTGGTAACCTCCCTTAGAGGTTATTTGATGCTCTGCTCTATTACTGTAGAACTGGTCTTCCCCGCCCCCACCCCACCCCACCCATTTTTTTCCTTTTTAAATTCTGGATCGCTATTTTCATATTAATCTGATTGCCCCATCACAGTACCAAAACATCCCACAAAATGGAGTTTGTTTGATCAAAGCATAACCCAGAGTGAGTGAGTGACTAGAATTATAAAGGCCAGGCAGCAGGAAACGTTAGCCTAAACCATCTGACTGCTCAGGTTTTGCCTGTGCGCAGGGGAGAGGGAAGAGGAGAAATCTATTATACACACAACACTGAACTGGAGAACGCGGCTGAGGGCCTCTGGGACAGCTGAGGGCCCCACGCTGCCCCCTACCGCCCCTGCTCAGCCTGGTAGCGCGTGCTGGCCACCGGGGCGCCGAACTCGTACTTTCGATGAAGATGCCATTTTGAATTTGTCTCAGTGGCCTCCAGATCTGTCCTGAGGATGTTCAGCAGCTTGTCCTGCTTGTAAACCAGCCAGATATAGCAACGGAGGCCTGTGCCTTCGGGAGGCCCGAGCGCACGGAACTGGAGAGGACTGTGCATTGCCGATGTCACTGCCCTTCATGTTGACCACCAGGTAATGACCGCCTTCCGTTACCGGTGCTCCTTCCTGCCGGGAGCATCCAGGTCTGTCAGGCCCCAGTGTAGCGTTTCCTTGAATCAAGATCATCCCATGACATGCTGGTAACTCTGTTCACCTAGGTGGGCGTCGGCACTTTGCCCGGCTCATCCACTGCCGCCCTGGCATAGGTGACATGCAGCGAGTGCTGCGTCTGCTCATCCACTTCCTACCGGCTCAAGGGCCCCGGCCGCTGGCTGAGGTCCCGCGGGTGGCTGTGCAGCGCAGGGCAGGCGGGAGTGCGGCGGGGCCAGGCGCAGGCGCAGGTGGGGGTGCGGCGGGGCCAGGCGCAGGAGCAGGGCAGGCGGGAGTGCGGGAAGGCCAGGCGCAGGCGCAGGGCAGGCTGGAGTGCGGAAAGGCCAGGCGCAGGCGCAGGCGCAGGCGCAGGCGGGGGTGCGGCGGGGCCAGGCGCAGGAGCAGGGCAGGCGGGAGTGCGGCGGGGCCAGGCGCAGGCGCAGGCGCAGGCGCAGGGCAGGCGGGAGTGCAGCAAGGCCAGGCGCAGGCGCAGGCGCAGGCGCAGGGCAGGCGCGAGTGCGGCAGGGCCAGGTGCAGGCGCAGGCGGGGGTGCGGCGGGTCCAGGCGCAGGAGCAGGGCAGGCGGGAGTCCGGCGGGGCCAGGCGCAGGCGCAGGGCAGGGGCAGGGGCAGGCGCAGGCGCAGGCGGGAGTGTGGCGGGGCCAGGCGCAGGGGCAGGCACAGGGCAGGCGGGAATGTGGTGGGGCCAGGCGCAGGCGCAGGCGCAGGCGGGAGTGTGGCAGGGCCAGGCGCAGGCGCAGGGACTCGGAGGCCTCCGCAAACTGGCCAGCCGGGGAAGGGAGGGCTCATTTATAGAATTTTAGAACTAGTGCTAAAGGCTTCACAAACTGTCTTGTTTAACAACCACAACATTGGGGGGCCAAGGCGGGCAGATTATCTGAGGTCAGGAGTTCGATACCGGCATGGACAACATGGTGAAACCCTGTCTTTACTAAAAACATAAAAATTAGCTGCTCGTGGTGGCGTGCACCTGTAGCCCCAGCTACTGAGGAGGCTGAGGCAGGTGAGAGAATCGCTTGAACCCGGGAGGTGGAGGTTGCAGTGAGCCGAGATCACACCACTGCACTCCAGCGTGGGCCACAGAGCAAAACTCCGTCTCAAAAAAGCCACGACAGCCCTATAAGTATATACAACAAGCTCCTTTTAACGGAAGAGGCATGATGTAAAGTTATATAATGTTCAGAGAAATTGATCTCAAGTTAGTAGTAAAGAGTTTGGAATCTCCTATTAAACTATTTTAACAGGAAAGAGACTCATCAGTACATTTTATAAGTAGATCAATGTGGCAGTATCTAGCATGCATGGGGAAGGGATGGAGGAAGTTGTCAGTTTAGAAATTGAGTATAAACGTTATTGAATATAGGACAGGATAAGTACCTGGACCAGGGTAAAGGCAACGGAAAAGAAAAGAAATCTACAGACCAAAGGTATTAGGAATTCAAGGACTAGGTACCGAAATTCAGGAGAATGAGGTGAAATGGATGCTCTGAATCTTCTACTCCCAGGAGGCAGCATTATGGAATTAGGAGGAAATACAGGAGCTTTGGATTCTGGTAGACCTGAGATTGAGTTTTTAGACTGTTACTCTATTTAAAGCAATTTATTTAAACCATCTGTGTCTTCCTTGTGTCCTTTATAAAACAAGAATGATAATGCTTATCACGTAGCGATATTGTGAGGATTACATATGATAATGTATCAAATAGTAGGTATTCGATAAATGTTCCTTGTTTATTAAACATAGAGAAACCATATTCTGATGTATAAAGGCAGGAAGAGCTGACCCAATATGAATTTTCCCAAAGAAGTTAAATGAAAAGGATCTCATGATCCTTTTCAGGATTTATTATTTACGAATGTTAATATATTATTTTAATATTTTCTAATTTATGAAATAATCATTTAGTCAAAACATAAGACAATTGGTAAGAATACACAGCATGAAAAGTGGTTACCAACCAGGGCTACTGGGTGTCAGGGAGTGTGACGACAGCGAAATGTTTCTACACGTCTGTTTCTTCAGGCATTATCTTTCATGAGACTATCAAGTGTGTATTTAGGAAGCCATTTGCTTACAAAGGGTGCAATGGGATGTTTCCTACTGGTAGGGTCATATTTCATGTGTGATGCTAATGCCTCTGAACAAATAGGAAATATACTTGCCTGTATTATATTTTATTATTTCGTTATCTAGAGTTAAAAGGAATGTGACTTCTATTTACGAATACACACTTTGTCTTAGTTTTTTCTTTGTGCTCTATTTTTTCCAAGTTTCATGATGTCATGAATTAATAAAGTTTAATTGCTGGCCAAATGAACCGTGACTTTTTATGTTTTTAAGTATAAGATTGGGTTTGACTTATTTTTGTCATTAAAATATCATTTGTGAGTGCTTTTCAAAATGAAGTGCTTCTGAAATAAAACACATAATAAAACTAACCTTCATTTGAAATACATTTTTATTGAAGCAAACACAAATCAGTCTGAAATTCAGCATTTTGCCACAGTTAAATGTATAGTCAGGCAGCTTCAACGTCAGCTAGAGAAGTTGTGGTTTTAACCCTGAGATAGAGCTGATTATGCTGGTGCTATGGCAACGTATTGCACCATTTGGTAGTGCCTGTGTGCTTAACCGCACGAGCTGCACCTCTTCCTTTCCTATAAAGACTCAGAATAAGAAAAACAGAAGTACACCGAAGAGAAGAAACCACAAGAGCAGTAAAGACACTGCTGCTAGCTTTTAGCTGTGCAAACAGCAGTCTTACGAGAACAACACATTGAAAACCTCTTCTATATGAAAGTGTACCTTTTCCCATTATGCCTGGGTTCCTTTAATGATTTTGAAAGTAAACCAAGTGTTTCTGTTCAGAGTATTCATTAAAGGGAAATAAGAAGAAATAAGCAGTGCATTTATCAGCCTTTGCTTTTCTTACCCTCAGCTTTAGGAGTAGGAAGCTTTTGTGCAGCCCCAGCGGACGTTTGATTGTGAGATGGGAGACTAGTTTCTATTAGGTGGACTCCCTATAATCTAGCGTTTATTTTCTGTTAATTTTTTATTATCTCGTAGTTAGTTCACACACACAAAAAGTACAATTTCAATTTCCCTCCTGGCTCATTTAGAAAGGGTTGTGGTTGGTGCCGTAAACACGTTTGTACAGAACTAGATTAAATTCACAGACACTGTCCGAGCACTGTTTGTTTTCTATGGGGAGCTTCATTCACCTATTCTTTCCCTCACTCCACTTCTTTTACAAGGTATAGGTTGATCAGCCGAAGCTTTTGTTTGTTTTGTTTTGTTTCAAAGCACAGACACAATAAAAAGATAACATTTTTTATCATGTTCCACTATTTTTCCTTCCTTAAGGATTTGGGTAACAAATACTCAAGGACAGACAAGTTCATGCCAACGTTTTCATTATCCATTGGACTGTTCAGTTTTCCTCCCCTGTTTTTTTGAAACATAAAAATCTACCCCTTTTGCAGTCATTGTTCAGCAATTTGTACTTTTTGACAATAAATTTTAATGTGTGTTACTCTGAATCCCATTTTGATGGTTATGCATAGTATTTTACTCATTTTTGAGTCCCTAAGAGCTCTTTAGCACAAATACTGGATTTAGCATTAAATATGTTTTCCTTATAACACAGTGTAGTTGAACAGCATGGGGCGTTTTACAGTCAGACAGGTCTGCATTTAAATCTAGACTCATTTTGCTACAAGCTTTTTAGCCTTGCATACATGTATTTATGATTTTGAACCTTCATCTGTGAAAAGGAGAGGATGCTATCTATGTTGTAGGATGTCTATAATGATTAGATAGAATAATATGTAACAGTATTTGGGACAATGCCATCCACATAGTAGCTGCTTATTAAGTAGTAAATACTATTGATCGGACTAAATACACTAATAAAAGTTTTCACCACTTATTTAAACTTATTTTGATGATTCTTTGTTCTTCAGTGATGATTGTAACCTATCTGAGAGGAAGCAAAGAGCTACAAAAACATATAGTTACTAAGGGATTAATATAATCAAATGGTTGTTGCTACCTTAAGTATATTGTATAAATCAGCTGCACCCTGGATTTAGATAATTGAAAACAGACATTTTCATAAGAAGCAAAAAGACAATTAATATGGGAATAAACCTATTTTGGAAAATGTTTTAAAAAGAGAATACGGGTAAGGAAGCATCTGTCTCGGTCATTCTTAACCCTTGTTTCCATCATAATTGCCATCAGAACTTTAAGAAAATACCAGTGCACAGATCACGTTACCCCACAAACCTACTAAATGAGATTTTCCAGAGTTGGAGTCCAAAAATATGCACCTTTAATCTAATGCCCAGCCAAGATTAATACAAACAAAGCATTGATATTTTATATTTTGTCTTACTCAGGATAATAATACTGATTACACACACACACACAAATATACACAACAGATAACAAGCCGGAATTTCGTAAACTATGTTCTCAGAAGCACTGTAGTTACATGGTACTCATGTCCTATAGTATGTCCAGGGGGAAAAAATGGGTTTGTGGCAAGTGTTTTTAGGAGATCCTGGGCTAAATGAAGTGACTTGAGTTTTGATATTTTAACACACTTTATAAATATCTCCATAGGCATGTAGCATGAATTACTTCTGAAACAAATTTGACTATGAGACATTTAAAGGCATACAAATCTAAATTGAAGACTTCAATTTGACCATCATCACACAGGAAGTGATAAGCATTTTCCTCCTGACTTGTAGATAACTATGTTAAGATAGAAAAAAAGCAGTGTAACTAAGTGTTCTTAGATGGTTATCTAGCAGCCTTCATTAATTTTTATCATTAATTGTTTAGTTAATCAACATGAAATATACAACATGATATTTTAAGCCAAATATATCTATAAACGCATTCCCAGTTTTAGAGGTGTAGATGTATGCAAACTCATATATATTCACAAACACAAAATATTATTTTAAACGTTGGACACCATAATTCCTTGGGAGATAGCTAGATATGATTGCTATCTTTAAAACTTATACATTCTTTGATTTCATTCCTCTCATAGCCCAAAATATTTGCTTGCTTTATCCTCAATTCTGCTTTACATACTGATATTTTTCTTTATTATTTGCATTATTATTTAAAATGTGTTTGCATGATTTGAAAGTCTAAATAGGACCATAAGGCCTAGAGTAAGTGAGAACAGCCTTTTGCTCCACCGCATACCCCTCCCTTGATATTTTGGGATTTTTAAATGTTATTTTTTATCTTAGTGCTGTTTCTTTCTTTTTTAAAAAACAAAAAAGATTTTTGCCAGTATCTGTTGACTTCTTCTCTTGGTCATGAAATGTTGCTTTTTATAACCTCATGCTCTTTGTTCAGAAAGGCAGTGCTGTCTCATTTCTGAGAATACGCATTGTAGGTGGTTATCCTTCCTTTTGCTCCTTGCATGGCCTTTTTCTCCCAAGTCCCTCCTTTGTTGATTTGAGCTCTATCTTCCTTTCTTATTAGAGGCATTGGTCTAGCACTTCCTGGATGTCCATTTGTGTTTAATAAAAGGCCTCAATAAAGGAATGTTGAAATTCTCTGGACATCGGTAGAGCTCATAAATTCATATGCCCTAACTAGATTTAATGAAATCAGAAAGGCACTAAACTGACTGAGTCTTAATTTCCTTATCTATCAAATAAACTGCATGTCAATAATCACTAAAATCCTTTGCTTCTGTCTGAGTAGAAATCTTTGGAATTATATTCTGGTGATAAGCAGAAAGTGCTTTACTCATGAGATTTCAAACATAATATTAATATACCCAATATTTTTACATAAGGTCTACATAAAGAATAAGAAAATTATTAAATAGATAACTACTTCTAACATTTTCCCCATGTGAGACTGAGAGCAATTTACTAAACTCTTTTTGGTCCCAATTTCATTCCCTATAAAACAGGATAAATAATGGCTATCTCATTGGTTTGCTAGGATGTATATATACATATTTGTCTCCCTTTAAACATATGTATCTATATATGTATATACATACACAAACACATATTTATATAAGCAGAGAGAGAGAGAGAGAGAGAGAGAGAGGTGCATAGTGTCTGCTACATAACATTTCAATAAACTGTTGCTATTATTATTAATAATAATATATATTTACTGATAAGCTAATGGAGGGTAGAAAAGACTGTTTCCTGTGGTTCTCTGAAATCATAATACCTGGAGTGTCACTGCCCAGAGTGCTTATTCCATAAATACTTAATAATTTAATATGATTTCTTGCTGTGGACTGAATAGCGGATTTCCAGAATGAATAAAAGTACAATTCTCTTATTTTTATTGTGTACTTTATTATGATCATGCATTGCTAAGAAAGAAAAGCCAATACATATCTGTTTTACCTGACCCTTATTTTTTGTCTTGATTTGCTTTTTCTGCTTTTGTACAGCCTTTGTGTTTATGGAGGTCAGGTATGCATTCTTAACCTTCAAAACGTGCTATCATTCATTTTGGGGCAGTTGCTGAGAATAAGTATTTATTTCATCTACTCTATTTTACCTTTCTGCCCTTGTACTTTTCCCAGATTTGCAGAAATAGACAGGTTTAAATTCTCTTGGAAATAGCATCCCATTTTTTTTTTGGAGGGGAGAGGGAGAACAGGTGCTGTGTAAAGCCCAAGGATGCCTTTTGAAATGCCATTTTCAGTCAAATTGATTCCGAGTTTTTGCTGAAATCTTTGATCGGGGACTTAGGGGTGTGACTTCAAGGTAACTTTGATTTGTGATCATTTAAACATTTTGAGTTGTAAAAGAAACATATTGGGAAAGGTAAATTCGGTAACAGTACATGTGTTAGAATAACACAGCTTTGAAGATCAAGTGTTCTGTTATCTACATTTTCATCTGTTTAGTGTATCTAGTCAATTCCACTGGTGATTCACAACAGGATTATAATGGGAAAAAGAGCTCTTAGATAATTTACAGATTTTTAGTGCTATGGTGCCACCTACTGAAATATTACTAAATACTTCTTTTACTAAATAATGAAAACACGACATTTAAGTTTTAAAAAATGTAGAAAAATTCATTCTTAGAGATAAAAGTCAAAGTGTAGAATGTAGAAACGGTAATATGTAGAAATACTAGCTCTATTACTGTGCTTTATTTTATATTTATTTGATGTGTTCATAAAATTTGAGAGAAAGCTCAATGCAGCTCATAGTTTGAGAAATAGTGATGTCTTCTCTTTATCGTCACACACCTATACATGTGCCTCTTAATTTCCATTGCTGTTTCACATATTTTTATTTACCTATTTTCCATACCTTCCCAGTATTGTTAATAAAGAATGTTTACATATATTGTAGTGCCACTTATATTAAACAGTCTCCAAGTATTACATAAATATTTATTGTGCACTAGTTATTAAGTACTGTATGCAAAAATGTTGCTTTTCCCAGATCTATTTGACTCGGTATACTAAGAATATATTGTTGCTTTTAAGTAACACAGAAACTAGGGTAGAGAACAAGGCTGTCCACATACATAAAACAACTTAGATAACTACATCAGTTCATTTGTTTTGCATTGGACAAGCAGATTAATATGTAACCATCTACTCCAGTATAAATGGACAGGTCATGAAATAGTTAAATATCTTATACAACCAATCTTTTGTTTGTTTGTTTCATTTTTGAGACAGACTCTCACTCTGTCACCCAGGCTGGAGTGCAGTGGCACCGTTACCTCCCCTACAGGCTCAATCCGTGCTGCTGGGCTTAGCTTCCCAAGTAGCTGGGACTACAGGTGCGCACCATCATTCCTGGCTAATTTTTGTATTTTTAATAGAGATGGGGTTTTGCATATTGCCCAGGCTGGTCTTGAACTCCTAGGTTGAAGCAATCCACCTGCCTCACCCTCCCAAAGTGCTGAAATTACAGGTGTGCACCACTGTGTATGGCCACAACCAATCTCATTAGGTCTTTTTATCTATCAGTGAAGACTCAGAACGGTAGCTTTTATCTATGATTTTGGTAATGTTTAATATTGTTTGCATATGTGAAGTGCAATAGACAATTGAAGTCATTGCTCATGTAATTTAGGAAGAATTACAATATAGGATAGAAACATTGATAATTTATTGCAGATATCTGATTGCATAGTTTTCTCTAAATAATTAAGTACTGCTGGGCACGAGGGCGTATGCCTGTGATCCCAGCACTTTGGGAGGCTGCGGTGGGCAGATCACAAGGTTACGAGTTCGAGACCAACCTGGCCAATATGGTGAAATCCCATCTCTACTAAAAAATACAAACATTAGCCGGGTGTGGTGGAGCATTCCTATAATCCCAGCTACTCAGGAGGCTGAGACAGGAGAATCACTGGAAGTTGGGAGGCTAAGCTGCAGTCAGTCAATATCACACCACTGCACTCCAGCCTGAGCAACAGAGTGAGGATCCGTCTTATAAATAAATAAATAAAATAATGAAGTACCTTCACCTGCCCTCTGCCTTATTTAATATATAAAGGCATTCTCCACAGAAGTATTTGTTAATGTGCTGTTTACATTGATGTAAAAATCATTACATGACTTTGAGGGGGTGGGGCATGTCTTTTAGATGTTATGTAGGTGTTTTAACTAAGCTATTTTATGTAGGTCACCTTTACTGTGTTCCTACTTTAAGACTGGTAAAATTTTTAACAATAAAAAATTGGAAAAAAATAGATTTATGCAACGTAGTGCACACGGGTTATTGAAATTGACATGTTGCTTCAAGCGGCATCACTCCAGTGTCTACATTATTTTCTTAAGGGCATGGCCTTAAATTTTGCAGTGGTTTTTAATTTAAATTTTTATTTTAAATTGCTTCTATGTGTTTTGCTCAGGGATGAAAACACTTTTATGCCATTTATCAGGTTGACTAAAAGTGTTACCAAAACTAAAAATCTGTTTCTAGGGATTTTATGATCATGAGAATAAGCAACCTTAGTCTTACAGTAAGACTAAACAGTGGTGCTAAAGTCTTGAAATTTTCTTTTAAAAAGATAAAATGGTGTTTTGTGTGTGTGTGTGTGTGTGTGCACACATTGCATATTTGAATTGTATATAAAAATAAGATAAAACATAGATTACAATGTTTTTGTGTAGCCTAAAAATTACTCAGTGGAAGAATTTAGAGTCGTATCCAGCGATGAATGGCTGTACAAGCAAACGCATATTCAACTGAAGGGGCATTTATGGGAAGTAAGCATGAACATAGAAGAAAGGAAAATGTTAGATCTTTAGATGTGATGATGTTTTCCAAGGATATTAAATTTTGCTGCATTAAAGGTGAAAAGATTTGAGGAAATTTTGAATATGGAGCGATGATGAGATCAGAAAAAACATATATATGTGTGCCCATTATTCTGTTCTCTAGCTCCAGAAACCTTTTAATATCTACACAAAAACTCTGTAAATTTTAATAATTGTGCTTGACATTAGTGTAGTTTGGTTGACTTTCCTGTCAAAATAATACCCTGTAATAAATTAAATTGACACACCTCTGAATTTTCTCTAATATTATAGAGCATTCACTCAGCAAATTATGATTTAATCTGCCTGTCTATTTTTAGGGTCAAGGTTATTTTAGCATTGGTAACACTACTAGTAATTTACTTGCAGTCAAAGATGCATTTTTACTTAGCTTATGAGATTTTAATAAACACCTTCTCTAAAATAATTTTCATGCTTAAAATTTCACATGAAGAGGAAAGGCTATGAGGACAAGTTAATGGGAGAAGAGGGATGCCTGAAGAGGGAGAGCTGGCCTGTGAAGTCAGGCAGGCTCAGGTTCAAATCTGGCTCACATACACTAGACTGGCCTTGTGAACTTGGCCAAGACACTTGACATTTCTAAACTTCTTAGGTTATTGTCATGCTTAAGACAGAAAATAGAGACCAGGTATGGTGGCTCACACCTGTAATCCCAGCACTTTGGGAGGCCTAAGGGGGCTGATCATGAGATCAAGAGATCGAGACCATCCTGGCCAACATGGTGAAACCCCGTCTCTACTAAAAATACGTAAAAATTAGTTGGGCTTGGTGGTGCACACCTGTAATCCCAGCTACTTGGGAGGCTAAGGCAAGAGAGTTGCTTGAACCCAGGAGGCGGAGATTGCAGTGAGCCGAGATTGCGCCACTGCACTACGCCTGGGTGACAATGCAAGACTCCATCTCAAAAAAGAAAATATAATATTATTCTTATTGTTAATATTTACTGAGTGTTCACTGGATGCCAGGCACTATACTATCATTTCTGAATTCTTTATAAAAGTAAATCACTAGAAATAGTCTTCTTCATTTTCGTAATGTACCTCGTCTTTTTTTTCAGAAGTTAGATTAAAATACTATACATCATGTGTTTCTTTTTAAAAACTTAATGCTTTTGGACCACTTGAAATTTCATTAATCTCCCTGAGACGTGGAACATGTATGTAGTCTGATGAACAGTGTACCTGTTGGAAACATTTCTAGTATATTTACTCAGGTATTCACAGTTCTTTTGTTAAAAAAGAAATAGCTTCACATAGTGTTCCAGCATTTTTCTTCTCATTTCTATACTAAACAGATAATGAATTATAATTTTCTTTTATGAAACGCTCTATATAGTTGGTGCTACACATTTTGGTGGCAACAAGGTAGTAAATCAGAACAAGAGAATATAGTGGTCTGTAGAATTCGTGGTGCAGGTAACATTAAGAGTCCTCTTTTCTCTGTCATCAAATTTACTTTCTGATTTCTCCTCCGTATGAACTGATCCAATGGCTTCCATCATTCTGAGGAAAAATTCAATCTCCTTATCATGGCCTAGAATGCTTGCTCCTTGGCTCTTGTTCTAAAGCTGTTATCATCAGATCTGTTTGATTCATCCTTTGCACATACTCTTGCTTAAAAGCATCCAACAATGACTTGCCAATCACTTCTCATACACAAGACTCTTGGCTACAGCTGCTTCTCTTTTCCTTCTCTTCCTCCTCTTATTCTGTGATTCATGCAGATGTTGATGGGAGGAGTTTTGATGATTAGTCTTAAGTGTATCCTTGACTGAAATGCCTTTGCAGATGACTGGATATACGTGTCCTATGGATTATGAGCTTTTCCAGAGCAAGAATCATGCTTTTTATCATGTTGGAACCTAGTCTCCAACAGCATACCAGCACAACAATATATGTTTCTTGAACCTAAGTGAACCAAATTAACTCGTTTCAAGTTCTAAGGAATTAGGTGCTTGTATGAGAAGGGGCATAGCAACATAATTTTAGATGTTTAAGGGCTCATATGTTTCTCAGATAAAGAAGAGATATGTGTTGTACAAAATATGTTCACACACTCAAAAGCAACTTGAATATTTTAAATTTGGTGATATACTATGTTCTTCACAGATAATGAAGGACACTTTTCCCTTCATTTCAAACATGACAGCTATTAGTTATTGCTATGCTAATATTTTTTCTTATTACCTCTGTTGCAAATCAACACAATTCCAATACTTTAATTTAGAAGGAAACAAGAACAAATACGAAGAGAGGGAATGCTATTAGCAGGAAAATAAACATAATAATTTACATGAAACTAAACAAGAAAAGGGACAAAAATACAAACAATATAAATTAAAAACAATATTTAAGTATGAATTATTAAGAAAAATAGAGAAATATGAGAAAATAAATATGTTAATAATTATATATCATACATCAATGATATAAAATATGTATAACAAAAATACATTTTACTTCAAAGGATAAGCCAGGGAATGTCATTGAAGAATACTGAGTAATGCTCCTTTGATGGCAACTCTGAAGGAAGAAAATGTTTTCACATCAGTTTGCGCTCAGAAAATAAAATATAGAGGCAAGAAGTCACCTTAAATACCAGCTAATTCATTCTTCCATCTGATCTCTGATTCCCTTTAACAACCTGAGTTTGCTGTCATTTGGAAAAGGACTCTACAATATTTTAAATTGGCATTTACTAAGATGAGGGATGAAAATGTTACACTTCACTGTAGACTGAATCCAGTTCCTATCATGCCAAGAAAGCTGCTCTTCTCAACGTTTCCACAAACCCAGATGATAAATCCGGTTGACCCATGTTAATCCCCCATGATTATCCCCACATTATTTGATTCAATCATTTTTTCTTGAAATATCCTCTACTTGAGTATTTTGGGTATTCTTGTTGGCTACAATTTTCCTCCTACTTAAGAAATTTGGTTATTTTTGCTGGCTCTCTCCTTAATATTCACTGAACTTCAGGATTCTATCTTGGACACTTCTCTTTTGTGTAGTTTGATGATCTCCCTCACCTGCATAGCTGAAAAATGTATCTATATGGTGATCTATAGCCTCAGCCCAGATATATATCATGAGCTACAAACCTCTATGTTCAAATGCTATTAAACATTTTCACATGGAATCTCAAGCAAATACCAATTCGCCTCTCCCAACTTACTGTTTATTATTTCTTAAGTTCAGCAAAACCACAACTCACTAGCATGTTAAAATATCAATCTAGATATTTTCCTTATTACTCTTTCTCCCTTATTCTCACTTGCAAGGATTTACAGAGTTTGGATGAGTCTTAAGTGTTTCATGGACCTTTTCCCCCAGCCTTTCTTCTGGGGCACAATTCTCTCCAAGTAAAACATCATCTCTGTCTCCTTTGCTTTGCTTTTAGTCTCCTATTTTCCTGCCCCACCTTTGCTCTCCAATAATCCATTTTCCATTTCCTAAAAGGTTGACTTAAAATTCAAATGCTTCTCCTTTAGGCCTCCCTTTAACAACGTCCCTCTAATGCTGCCCAAAGCCTGAAAGATGAATCCCAGCTTCTTATTCCTCAAGGACCAAGCTAACTATATGCAATCCTTTAGGTCATAGCTTAAATACATCCAAGAAACCCTCTGTATCAACTCCTCTACCAGCTAACCTGGAACATAAATAAGATAATACTGCTATGTGTTTCTTTAGCACGTTCTGTCTCACCTGTCGTCAGGCTGTATCGATGGTTTTTGTTTATATCTCACACTAAATTTAGCTCAGTGAAGGCAGGGAATTTTTACATGTTGGTCATAGTATATCCCTAGCATGTGGCATAATGTCTAGCACAAAATGGGTGCTCAATTAATCATCGTTATCTAAATAAATGAATGCATTTTGGGAAAAAAATGTTTTGAAAGTTTCTCAGAAGTCTTTTGCAAGCTTGAAATTAATCCCAATAGCGATCCCTTAGTCTGTTACGTTTTTGATTTAGCCTGGAGATTCAAAAGACAAATAACATAATTTTGACATATTTAGGCTTTGTAAGCATGATATTAAGAGAGGGAATATAGTTTCATTAGGGTAAAAGCTACTGAAAATAGTCACTTGGTGAATGTTCTATCATAGACTTGAGGTACATGTAAAAATCTAATGTATGTTTACACAAATATGTATGAAATTCAAAATTTTCTAAGAGATTCTTGTTCTTCTTCGCAGGGGAAAACCAAACTTCTCCCACCACTGGTAAGAATTAATATTTGCATTTTTACTCAATTTAATTTCTTGTTGCAAAGTTTATATATTTAACTTTGATAAAATTTTCTATTATTATCACTGAAATCATTTTTAAGGATAAATGTTATAATCATGAATAGTTCTTGACATTCACTTGTTCTTAAACTTTCTGCTATACATTATAAAGTTTAATGACTACCTGAACGTGTCATTAAATTTGTATATGTATTTTGTGTATAAATAGTAACTTTTCCTAAACTTGATAGTAAATCACACAACACGTTTCCACTCTCTTTTAATATTTCAGACTACAAATAAATGCATTCAATTTAGAGCACAAAATTCTATAGTCTAAAGCAGGTTAAGAAATTGTCTATTAATGTGATAGATATGTAGATAAGAGATTTATATATGTCCATAACTTTTTAAGAGTATGTTGCTTTTTTCAATGGTATGCAAAACTTTTGAGACTATTAAGACATTTTAAAATAATAATTTCTAAATTCTACTGAACATTCAATTGTCTTAATGAATGTCTTAATCCTGAGATAAATTTAAAAAATGGAGATGCTACAAATTCATACACAGTATACAAAATAAGAGAGAAAATTAAATTGCAGATGATTAAAACTCATATCACTTAAATGTTGTTACTGAAAACGTATTATTTACTTCCTGCATAATCATATGGTTGACAGTATGTATTAAGAAGGTAAGTAAAACTACTAAGATAATTTTGATTTAATATTATAATGCACAATTCTAACTAAGGTACATTCAACATATCTTGAAATTGGATTATTAAAATAATTATTTTTGTCATTAAATAAAAATTCAGTCCAAATGCAGAAAACAGATAAGTAATGAAATGTTATTTGAAATAGCCATGAAATAACCATGAAAATAACCATGAAATAACCATGAAAATACTACTGCAAACACTCTGAATCTGCATAAGAAGTATATGCCCTTATTTTTAAAAAAAGTTCTAATATAATTTTACAGTTTTTTAGCATGGCAGGGATGTTTTACAAATAAATAAAAGTCATTCTTGCATAGTAGATTGTGATTGGTTTATGCCACCTACTCAAATGCAACTTAGCATCTCCAACTTTTACAGAAGTTTGATTCACCTCAACCACACCAATTGGTTATATTTGCAGGAAAGGGATGGGTATAAGGTAGAATGGGAAGTGATTGCTTAAAATGACAGATGACCCATCATCTTATTGAGGGAATTTCTGTTATTTCTGAATTGACTCTATTGTGACAAGCCTCCATGTGATGAAACCAGGTAAGTTAAAACTGTTAACCAAAATGCAAATGAAAATGGTCTCTCCCAGATATTGGCCACAACAATGTAATCAATGGAAACCAGGAGAATTTGCAAAGTGGAGGTTCAAGAACAATGTGGAATTGGCAATTGAGGCAGGTTTTCTAATTTTAAAGTCTTATTTGTGAATGGGAATGTGAATTGAACTTAAGATGTGTGCAAAAATATGAAGGAGAGTAGTTATCTGAAAGCCCTTTCTTCCTACACCTGGGATTGAATTTGCTTGGCTAGAAGTAATCTTCAGGAATGCTACTCTTCAAAATAGCATGGTACTAGGGATTAGTCTGGGTTCTGTAGCGGGACAGAACTATTGAACAGATGTGTATATGAGGGGTAGTTTATTAAGGAGCATTGACTCACAATCACAAGATGAAGTTCCACAATAGTCCGTCTACAAGCTGAGGAGCAAGGAAGCCAGCCCCAGTCCCCAAACCTCCAAAGTAGGGAAGCTGACAGTACAGCTTTCAGTTGGTGGCCAAGGGCCCGAGAGCCCCTGGCAAACCACTGGTGTAAGTTTAAGAGTCCAAAAGCTGCAGAACTTGGAGTCTGATGTTCAAGGACATGACGCAGCCAGCATGAGAGAAAGATGAAGACCGGAAGACTCAGCAGAACCCGCTTCTCCTACCTGCTTGGCCTGCTTTTTCTAGCCCTGCTGGCCGTTGATTGGATGATACTCACTCACATTGAGGTGGGGGGTCTGCCTCTCCCAGTCCACCGACTTAAATGTTAATCTTCCTTTGGCAACACTCTCACAGGCACACCCAGGAACAATACTGTGCACTCCTCAATTCAATCGAGTAGACATTCAGTATTAACCATCACGTACTATTACAAGGAGAATGTGGCATGATTTTCTTTCTAGTCTCTTTGTAATTCACATCTAGTAAAGGGAACTTGTTGCAACATTTCTCTCAAAGCAAAAGGGATCATTGGAAGCCCGCAGACACCAGAGTTGGTTTAACCTAAAAATAACAAATTAATAATTGTCATATTGTCAAATATATAATGATGAGTGACTTAATGTGAATAGACAGAATTTTAAACTTTTTCCTTCCTTCTTCCCTCGCTCCTTTTCTACTTTCTCTCCACTCCTTTATCCCCAACCCCAATTCTTTATTCTCTTTTCCTCCTTTCTTTTATCCCACCCTCCCTCTCTCCCTTTTTTATTTTTATTTTTTATTGTGACGGAGTCTTGCTTTGTTGCCCAGGCTGGAGTGCAGGTGGCTCACCGCAACCTCTGCCTCCTGATGTCAAGCGATTCTTCTGCCTCAGCCTCCTAAGTAGCTGGGATTACAGGTGCATGCCACCAAGCCCAGCTAATTTTTTGTATTTTTATTAGAGACAAAGTTTCACCCTGTTAGCCAGGAGGTCTTGATCTACTGACCTCATGATCTGCTGGCCTCAGCCTCCCAAAGTGCTGGGATTACAGGCCTGAGCCACTGTGCCTGGCCCCCTTTCTTTTGTTCAACGCATAGCAGATGAAAAAATATAAAGTTAGACCTGATTTTCACTGACAACTAGAGGTAGTTACTATCCTAATGTACTTAGTTAGGTATGTTGGCATGTAATTATGGGTGAAAGTTTGATGGATTTATTTATGAGTTATTTGGTTACAAAAATTTAGAGATTGAAGTTTTTCACTGGAAAATAACACATATAACAAGTCTATGATCACTTGCATTTCTTTAATCACAGAATAGTTCTGTAATATTTCATGTATATTGCCATTGCTGAAGTTCAATATGATTAAGATGACTTTTTTCTGTATTTGGTAACAATTAACTTTAGCTTTGATACTAATGAATAAAGCTGAGGTTTTTAAAATCATACTATTTTTATTTTCTTCTCTGCTTAGTAGTATTGCAATTTTCATTCTTAACTCTTTCCTGTCCTGTCATTTTTACTCCTTTTCTAGCTTCTCTCATTCTCTCCCTCTTTCCATATTTGTGCCCTTGTCTTTTACCCAATGTTGTTGAGCTGAATTCTTACTTGTTGTGTGATATAGCTTAGTTTTTGCTTAATAAAATATTTAAAAATATATTTTTTTGTTTTTCAAAAAGTAAATCTATGTTAAACAAAAAAATTTTAAAAATATATCTTTATAATCTCAACATCCAGAGATCATGAGTTTTTTTTTTAAACAAATTTGATGTATTTTTCTATTCTTTTATTAAGAAAACCACTTTTTTTCAGTAAAAGCACAAAAAATTTTAAAGGACTATAATCAACAGTGCCAATTTGCCCTGCAGAGTTTGTTCACCATTATACACTCACATCAACTGCACATAAGCTTATTTCACTGCCACTTTGTCATAGTGTTTCCTCTTTTTAAAATAAACTTGAACTGTGGAAATTATTTCAGTACCTTAAATTGTGTCTCTTCGTTATCATGAAGTCAAAGGCATTTCTGTAGACTTTGGCTGTTTGTAAACCTAGTTATGAGTTTTGTTTCTCAGTCCTTTACACACATTTTTATTGCTTTGTTTGCATTTAATTTATTTTTAAACAGCTCCATGAGTAAATAGAAGTTTTGTCTTTCGCTTTTTTTCTCCTGAAATCCTAGCTCTCCTAAAAACCTTCTAACTTTGCCTTTCTCTATCCTTTTATTTATCTATAACATTTAATTTTTTAAAATCATCTTTACCCATTATGCTTCATCCCTCTGAACTCAGTTGCTTTGGCTAGGTGAGAAGCCAGCAACTGAACGGGAAGAGGGTAGAGAACAGCTGCTTCCAATTTCATTTCCCCATTTTTATCTTCAGCCAATGTCCTGTAGCTTGTTTTAGATCTGTGTCTATATATCATATGCATTTCTGTATGTATCAGTCTTTGTATATATGCATATATATATGTGTGTGTATACATATTTACGAATACATATGTGTGTGTGTATGTGTAGATACATATACATATGCATAATAATGGACTGGGACCAGGTAGTTCGTATACTCGGATAAGCACACATTTTAGGATATGATTCACATATTTATTTTGTTCTTCTTCCATTTTCCGTTACTATAACAGGACCGACAACAACAAAGAAGTCCAGTGTTCCACTTTCAGGCGACCCCTTACCTGCTCACACCACTGCATTCTCACCCGCAAGCATCTCTGAAAGAGAAAATGGCTTCTTAGAGACCACGCCTTCTCTTCTTCCAGCCAGTGCTCCAACCCGAGTAACCCCGGACTCTTTGGATAATGCTAGTGCTTTTAAAACAACAGGTTGGCAAACAACATTTGCCCTAATATTTAACTTAAATATTAGGGCAAATGTCATTTTAAAAATTCTTAAGTTATCAGTACAGCTTGTCTTTAAATTATGTGCACAGTTTTTAAGTATGTGATTTTATTCAATTACAGAAATTGCAGGAAATTAGGTATCTGTGAAATAGAGGTTGACTGAAGTAATTAATGCACGTTGTTAGGGAGAGGAAAGAGAGAAGGAAGGAAGCAAGATCTCCAAGTACAATCAGGTGGGGACATTTGGGCTAGTATCCTCTGATCTGCTCAGTCTCCATGATTCTCCCAGTTCCTGCTCACTTAGGCTCCCGCCGCCTGGACAAATCAGAATTTCCCAGTTCAGAGACTACCAGTCCTGCTCTCCTTGGCAGGTGCCTTAAACAGGAATCTTCCTATTTCTTTATTTCATTCTAGATTCTTATTATCCAAAAATTGTTGAAGATAGACAATGCATTTTTTAAAAATTCACTCTGAGAATTGACAATCCAATTTTGTTATTTGAGTTTCTTTTAAGAGCATTGGCATGATTGAAAACATTTTAAAATTAAGATTGTGAGTTCTACTGATAAAATTAAAGACAATGTAGCCATGTTCCTAGCAAAAATCAGATTGACGTGAGAGGCATTTTTGCTGAGGAGGAGCACTGATGTTCCTTAA
This sequence comes from Cebus imitator, assembly GCF_001604975.1. Taxonomy (NCBI): domain Eukaryota; kingdom Metazoa; phylum Chordata; class Mammalia; order Primates; family Cebidae; genus Cebus; species Cebus imitator. The sequence goes on from NW_016107662.1 coordinate 2,203,730, forward strand.
AATGCTGATATATGTATATACTCATTTAATGTTTAGCATTAGGTCTGCCAGTGTATTCAGTACGCAAATGTACCATCAGGAGAGTGTTCGTGCTTTTCTGAAACAATGTGTTATGTTGCCATTTTTTTAGGCGAACGGGTTTATAGACATACTCTGATAAAAGATACTAAGCTATTTGAACTACTTAACAATCTTCGTTTGAAAAAAAACCCAAAAAACATGTATAACACCATCGCAGAAATTTTGTTTAGGATACATCAAAGTACTTTGAGTACGATACTGATGAAGTTTATTGGATACAGGAAGCAGTTAAATAAATGGTCAGTGCCTTCTTAAAACAAGTACAGGACTTTTTTTTTTTCTTTTTTTTCTTCCTGACATGGAGTCTAGCTTTATCACCAGGCTGGAGTGCAGTGGTGCGATCTCTGCTCACTGCAACGTTCACCTCCTGGATTCAAGTGATTCCTCTGCCTCAGCCTCCCGAGTAGCTGGGACTACTGGTGTGCACCACCATGCTCGGCTAATTCTTTGTATTTTAGTAGAGATGGGGTTTTGCCATGTTGGCTAGGATGGTTTGGATGCCCTGACCTTGTGATCCGCCCACCTCAGCCTCCCAAAGTGCTGGGATTACAGGCGAGAGCCACCGTGCCCAGCCAGGACTGTGTATTTAATCTTCATTTGTTTCCTTGCCACCAGAGGAAGTAGCGACCAGGACCTGCCTAAACACTATAAACATTTGAACTCATTGCCCCAAATTTTTACAAAAGGAATGCAAGGATAAAGGTGCTGACGATTAGGTGGAAGATCTCATGCTATTTTATTATTCTTATTTTATTGCCTGAGGAGTGTCATAAAGATTTCCTTTTGAAGGTTCTGTATTTCTCTTCGCATATACAAATAACATGCAATATTCCCAACTTTTATTCCCACAGATTTAAAATCTAAAAACATTTAGTCGTAGATTTATAGATAGAGCAAAGTATGAGAAAGGTTTAAAATGGAATAGACTGAAAATAAGAATGAGTAATTTAAAAATACAGACTTGCTTCAGCAAAATAATATTGATGGTGAAATTAGCTTGAAAAGTTTATGCTTTCAAATAAAAACACACTTTCTTTTCTAAAGGAGTTCTTTTCATCAGGTGATATTTCAATTATCTATTGGAATAAAGTCTATAGGAATTATTTAATTTATGGTTCTGATTGATTTATATTGCAGAATGCAACCAATTTTTTCATTGATATAATTGTGGGGAATCCTTTAATCTTCATTTCTAAGAATATTATATACACTCTTCAAATTTTTTCATTTTTGAAAATGATTACAATGACCATCCATATACATATTAAATTATGTAATTTTACTTTTATAAAAAGAGTTTATTTCAAAACATTCTCAATACAGATGGGTGTATGTGTATATGCATTTGTATATACTGTTAATTGTGTATATATGTGTATATACTATTAAGTGTCTATAAAGTATATGTATGCATTGTGTGTGTATATACTTTAAACTTATATATACATACATATAGGATTAAAGTCTATAAGATGTATACTTTATATATATACTTAAAAGACACACAATGAAAATACCATCCCTTTAAATTCTGTTCCTTAAAGATAGCTTTTTAGCCATCGTTGGTTACACTTGAGGCTAACAACATATGATTTTGTGAGTATGTGAGAGTGAATGTGTGTGTGAGACTGTGTGTGTAAGCATGGGCATATGAGATTGTTTCCACGTGTTCAAACACTAGAGATGATCAATCTTTAAAAACCCTGCCAGTATGCTAGCTAGAACTATTTCATGTTGATTTACATTTAAAAAATTCTTCATAGCACTGAACATTTTTTCACATACCTTTTGGCCCTTGTGTATATTAGGTAGACGCTTGTCACATCGCTTTCCCATTTTTAAATTTCTTATTTTCTTTGCGATTTGTAAGACATACTAGCATGCTGGAAGGCTCCTTTCCTAACCTGCCTGCAGAGAAACGCCCATCTGTCAGTTTGTAGCGTTGATGGCGAACTCAGAAAGCTCATGGTAGTTTGAAAGTCGGCGAAGCCACCTGGAAACAGGCATTCTCCCTGGGCGCCTGCAGCTCAGAAAACCTCCAGTGCCAAGCACCTAAGCACTGGCAGGCAGATTTTAACAGCTCAGGTCACTGCACAGCTCGGTAAACTACAATCGCAACCTGCGCCTTACAACCTCTTCGTGTTAAACGGCTCTGCAGTCGGAAGGCCGATGTAACGATCTCCCTTTCTTACCTTAGGTGTGGCGTCAGAGCAGCCGCCTCTCCTTCCCACGCACGCAGACTCGCAGGCGCCCTCTGCTGGAACTGACACGCAGGCACTCAGCGGCCTCGCCGCCCATGCCACACTCAGCCCTGCCCCAGGCGGCAATGACACCTCAGGTTTGCGGGTCCTTTAGACTTGTGCAAATAGGAAGAGCGCCTGACAGCTACCTGTGTTTAAGAATGACGTGAGGAAACCTGACCACTCATTCCACGGGCGGCCCTTGCTAGTTGATGAATTTGGAATTTCAGTCACTCTTAGGAATAGGGAACCACAGAACAAATATCCTTTTAATAGAGATGAAATAATAAGGAAAGTTGTGAGACGACAGCAAAATTCTGCTCAGGATGAAAGAGTTATTCCGGATAGTCTTTTTAAATATATTTTAGGCAATTATCATTCTACAGGGAAACCTTTTTGTTAGAGGAAATAATATGCATAAATCTTTACTTAGAGGCTTTGTACCAACAAACAAAAAGGCGAAGAGTGATTCTTATTATCAATGAAGGGCAGTGAGAAGTTGTAACCACAATGAAATTGTTATTTAAAGAATGAGAAAAAAAGACATGAATGGTCTCATTTACTATTCAAACATCAAGAATTTTTCAGGATGGCATCTCTGTATTTATAACATAATGCAAAATATCCCCTCCCTTTTCTTCCAAAATCAGTGTCCAAATCACTTCGTGGTGCCCCTTTATATGCAAGAAAAACAAATATGTCTTTTGTCAGATCATAAATCTGCACAGTCGCATATATAATTTCAGCAACCTGAGCACTTGAAAGTTAAAGATATAAATGGTAGGCTTAGGTAGCTGTTAGGAACATGGTCTGGCTTTAGGTAGGAATCAAATACATCAAATAGAATAATTATTATTTTGTAGTATTGAAACTGTGCCCTTGGAACAAAAATCATTCCAGACAATCCACACTCTTTAAACACGTGGGAGAAGAGCCACCCTCACCTGCCTCGTTCCACCTAGTCCGCTGCCATGGGAGCCACAATAAAAACATTTAAAGCTGTTTGCAAATCCACAGATCCAGAAATTGTGGAGGGGCAGAAACTGTAAAATAACAAAAGGGGACTGACCCCTGGGGGCTGCTTGTCACACAGACTAGTCTGCTCTGTCCTGACCAACGAATTCTTCCACTCACAGTGGCTAATTCCACTCATTAAAAATCTATTAGGATTAAGCAACCTAATTAAAATTGTAAATACCACCCGTGAACCACCGCTGAGAGTACCTACCTATCAAGGGAAAAGAGCTTTTCAGATGAGGAGGAGGGCAGGTAGGGAGTTTGGGGAGGACGACAATGGAAGCCTCAAAAACAGCTTGGGAGCAGGGGCTGCTGGAGTGGGGAGAGGGGACAAGCAAGTGAGAGGAGCGCAGAAAAGAAGGTGGGAAAAGCCTGCAGACAAACCTAAGCGTCCTCAAAACTCTGCAGAGGGCCAGTTCTGTGTCTGAATGAGTTTTTCAAAAGATGAATGAATGAATTTCCCTCACACTTCTCCTTGTTCTGCTGAGCCCTCCTCTGGGGATCCAGACTGGAAAACCTTATGTTTATGTTGTTCATTCTATTCTGTGGTTTAGTTAAATTCCACGGTTTAGTGGCTTTTGAAGACTGAGCTGAGAACCCAAGTTCAGTGATTTGGAAGACACGTTTTCACTTCTAACGGAATGTAGGTGTGAAATTATAGACTGCACTGCATTTGTAATTGGTAGACATCTGCATGCCCAAACCAAAGCCATGTTCAGAACGTGCGTGCGCATATCACTGCAGAAACACAGAATCTGCCTGCAAACCTTAGACCAATTTCATGGCATTGAACTGATGACCCCAGGGATCTTAACAGAAAGTAACCCAGCAGGCTCTTGAATAGGGGGTAGCTCATATTTCCTTTGCTTTTTCCATGGCAACTAGCAGAGTGCTGGTCATCTAGTAGGCACCAAATGAATACACATTGATTGCCTGTGTGTAATTCTGGGTGTGATGTTGGCCAAAGATGTAAAATACACTAGGTATTATGCAGCCTGACAATGAAAAGTTCTAACCTAGTACAATGTGCAGTTTCTTTGGCTACAACACTAGATTCTATGCCAATTCGCACCTATGTGACTGGAAATAAGAGACTGATGTCACTGTAACATGGAGTTTGTTGGATTTCAAGCCAATTTGATTTTTCCCGGCCAGGGGAGCCTGAATAGTGAAAGTAGAATTGTAACCTTCAGCTGGAAAGAAAAAAAAAGAAAACCTTTGAACTCATGCTGTGGCACAGGCAGGATCCTATTCAGCTCTGTTTTAAGAAAATTAAAACTGAGCCCCTGCACCCAGGGATCCCTCCCCAGAGAGGTGCGTGCCCACAAGGCTCTCAGCGTGTATCGAGTTGCTCTTCCTCCTGTGCCAACCTTTTACACTCAGGCTCTACCTACATCTACATGGTCTCAGCACCACCAAGACACCACCTGTCTCTACTGCTTTGATGCATTTTTTATATTGCCTAAGGCAGCCGTCAGCCCAGAGGCTTAGACTTTTTGGGCTGTCCAAACTGTATATATTTTTAAGTTGTGCTCTGATTAGGAAGCTGCATAGGTTTCCAGTTGTCTGCCCCTAAACTCATCTTTCCCATAAGCCCTGGTGTTTTTGGTACAGTTCTGTAGAATGCATGCGTCGTGGTATAGCAGAAGTGATTGAAGGTTTGTTGCTCTGCCTTAGCTTCCGTAATCGTGTTTATGTTAACTGTCTGGCTGTTGCCCTTGCATGACAGACACAAGTGACCGTGCTGATGGCCCTTCTGATTGCAGATGTTCCAGGAGAGAGGAGTACAGCCAGCACCTTTCCTCCAGACCCAGTTTTCCCATTAGGAACCACCCCCATCCCTGCACGCAACAGCTCTGCTGCCTTACCTGCACGCATCGCCAACACCACCATCACAGCGAACTCCCCAGGTCTGACGGTGCTCTAGGGGTCTTCAGTTAAAGAAATGAAATGGAAACTCAAACTTTAATGTGGCTCTTTTATTTCATGCCAAATATTATTTGCAGGTTTCTCATTTTACAAATGTTCACATACCAACACCAAATTATCCAAAAGAAACTTGCCAGTGAGCTTTTTCTGGGCATATTTTATTAATAATATTATTAAAGTCCATGGCAAAGAAGAATCAATAATAGGCTTTAATGTCATATAGGTCTGGGATCAAATCCAGTTTCTTCAACTTTCTAGCTGATTATAGGGCAAATTACTAACACTTTCTGTATATCAGATTTGCTTTCTGTAAAAATGGACATAAGAATACTCATTTGAAATATTAATGTGATGGCTGAATATGTAAAAAGTCTGACATACAACAAATATTTAAAAAGAGTAATTGTGACCCTTATGAGAATCCAAATATGGAGAGCTGTGGATGAAAGGGAAATGAATAGTCATTTGAGGAAGATCACACATCAAGTAAGAATTATACCAGGGAATGAACAATTTTCCCTGAATTTATACAATGTTTAGTTTAAATGCCTTGAAATAAATCTTGGATTCACTTTACGATTTTAAAAACAAGCAGGAGTCAAATCAAACAAGGACTCCTAGAGCAAAGATTCCATTAGGAAATTATCTTTCCTAAAGAGTTTTCCTTTCACCTTTTAATATAACAAACTCGTTAACTTTTATTCTTGTTTATTTTCTTGCAGATTCCCATGAAACAATCACTCCGAGCCCTTCTGGAAGCACTGCCCATTCAACCAAAATAGGTGACAACGTTACCCTCAGTCATGCACCCATACAGCCCCCATGTGCCTGGCGATGTGCTCTCACAAGGGCCTTCCACCCGCTCTACCTCAGGCTTCTTTCTTTAAGTTTCATTCAGTGTTTGAATCCTGAGGGTGATGGAACTGCAGGAAGACATTTCTCTGCTTAGCGGTGCAACAGTTGATGAGATCAGGATATAATTGTTACTGTCATAATCCATCAGAAAACATGTGTGAGAAATAACCACATCTACTAGAACTTTTTCTCAGAGGGGTTTGGGTATTGGTATGGAAGAGAAAAGCCCATCAAAAGGGCTGTCCATTGCAAGTGGTGAGCATCAGAAGGCTGATTGCAGAGTTCCAGTTAAGCAGCGAGAGGGCGTGGAGATAAAGGAAAGAGGCATTGAGGGATGGATACAGCAATGGTGGTATCTGGGAATCAGCAAGTGAGCTGATCAGAGCTTGCAAGCCCACCATTCTCCTCAAATTCTTCCAACACAAGCAGAGATGTCCTAGCTTTCACAAAGCATGTGCTAGTTTAATTATTCACTGAAATGCATATACTCACACAAGATTCTACTTGATTTGTTGAGAGGTCCCTTTATTACCCTGGGTCTAGTAGATATGCAAAGGTGTTATAAAAGTTTAACTAGAGAATGAAACAGTCCTTGCCTTTTCTCTGACTTTTTTTAAATGAAAAGTATAAATTTCATACTATGGGGGTTATAATTATATAAATTTATATTGAGATTAATCAAAGAAACAAAGAACTTCAAAATATTTCTGGCTGTGTAAATCTTCAGCCATGCTGCCATATCACAATTAGATGTGTACCCAAACGTCTTAATATTAACTGTATTTATTGGCTACCTTCATGCAAATGTTGATAGAACTAGCTCATTCATTTATAATGCTTTAAGTTTTGAAATTAAAACACTGTACTAGGCAAATCCTTCCTATTCTGTGAAATCTAACTAGATAGACTTTATGAAGTGGAAGTGCTGTAAATCAGCTTTCCCAAGCATGTCATGGCATATATTCTAAAGCAAAATTTTAATAAGTTGCATTCTTTTTCTTCTCCATTACAGTTACTACTCCAGCTAAGCCATCATGTGGTAAGTGTATCTACTTAGAATTGGCGTACCTCACTTTGGAATAACACTTTAATTATTTCCTCCTTTATTCCCGGGCTTCAGGACTTGCTAGCAAGCTAAACTCACTGGCTCTAATTTCTCACCAGACTAGTCTCAAATCTTTTTCTTTTCTTTTCTTTTTTTTTTTTTTTTTTTTTTTTTTTT
>NW_016107662.1:2211103-2215253 GCF_001604975.1 Cebus imitator
CCTCCTGAGTAGCTGGGATTACAGGCACGCGCCACCATGCCCAGCTGATTTTTTGTATTTTTAGTAGAGACGGGGTTTCACCATGTTGACCAGGATGGTCTCGATCTCTTGACCTCGTGACTCCCCCCTCAGCCTCCCAAAGTGCTGGGATTACAGGCGTGAGCCACCGTGCCCAATCCTAGTCTCAAATCTTAAGAGCCAGTATCTCTTAGTAGCAAGATGTTTTGATTTTATATTCAGACCTAGATTTGAGTACCAGGATGAAAACTTACTAGCTACACATGGACGTAGAGATCGGAATGATGGACCCTCGGAAATACTAAGCAGGGTTGGAGGGAGGAAGGCAAGGGTTGGAAAACTGCCTGTATTGGTAACTGTGCCTACTTCCTTGATGTCAGATTCAATTTTACTCCAAACACCAGCATCATGCAATATACCTTTGTAACAAACCTGCACATATAACCCTGGAATCCAAAATAAAAGTTGAAAACTAAATTTTCCTGTTAGACAACTTTGGTGAAGCAGCTTAATTTCACTTTAGGTATTTGAAAAAAATGGAATGACAGCAAGTTTGTCGGTGAGGGGGAGGGGGACAAGGATTCAGTATGATGAAAATATAAAGTGTGGATAATACCGTCAAAGCTTATCAAGAAAGAAAATCTCTCTCTCTCTCTCTCTCTGTCTGGTGTGCCAGAGGCTGGCTCTAAGCAGATACCTGTAAACACTTTGTCTCCACTGTTTTTCTTTCTTCTCAGTTGAAACAAAGTCCTTCTTCATGGTCACGGCTTATGCCTTCATTCATTTCTGAATCTCAACACTGAAGTCACTGCCTTCAGTAGCTTTCCATACATTTAGTGTAAGGAGTGGCCTTCATATGTCAGTTTAATTAATGTAATCTTTTATAATCAGGTTTCCATCCACTTCTCCTGCTTCGTTGCCTCCTTATGTTCTTCATTTAAGTAATATGGAACCACTTACAGTTTTCGTTTACTGTTTTCTTTTTCTTTTTAGATGGAGTCTCACTCTGTCTCCCAGGCTGGAGTGCAGTGGCACAATCTCGGCTTGCTGCAGCCTCCACCTCCCAGGTTCAAGTGATTCTCCTGCCCCAGCCTCCCAAATAGCTGAGACTATTGGCACATGCTGCCTACCCCAGATGATTTTTGTTTTTTTAGTAGAAATGGGGTTTCACCCTGTTGCCCAGGCTGGTCTTGAACTCCTGACCTCAAGTGACCCACCCGCTTCAGTCTTCCAAAGTGCTAGGATTACAGGCATCAGCCACCGCGCCCAGCCCACTTACTTTTCTAAACTCATACTGTTCCTTCCTGCCTCTGTGCCACGGTTGGTCTTCCTCTACACTTGGAATTCTGCTCCGCCCTCATCCCCCAAACCCCATGTCTACTGTTCCATTTCCTGCTCTTATTTTAAAACACAAACTAAGTCACTTTCTCTGGAAATCCTGTCTTGTACCTCCAAGTGGAACGGATCTCTCTCTTTTCACTGCCACATTATTTCATGCATAATCTTGCTTTAAAGGTTTATATGTCTCCGGCAATTCATGTGTGTCTGCCTCCACACTGGATTATACGTTTCTAAACACTGATTATCTCTACCTTGACTTTGTGTTCCTAGCGTTTGTGATCATGTCGTACTCATGATGAGGGCCTAATAATTTTTTTTGAATAAAAATCAGTGAATAAATTTATATTTGCTGAAAAAATGTTTTTTATCAGTAAGCAGAAATTGTTGACACTAAAGCAAGGTGCTTAGGAGGTATATTATCAATAATAATGTTACACAAGTTAAGGAATGAATGAGGGCTTGTGGTCTCTGAATAATTAATGCTCCACATATTTGAAGAAACAGATATTTAATAATTACATTTTAGAAAACAAGAAAATTATAAAGCAAGAAGAAATTTCTCAGATGCACCATTTATTTGTACATCAAGTCAACAGGTAACTGAGTTCCTATTGGTAATAAATATCATGCATATACCTGGACTTACGGTGATAATAAACATAGACTAGACTTTGCTCTCATGGAACTTCCATGTCCAGCTAGGAAGACAGATCTTTATCTGATAATCATCCAAATACAAATTTACGAGCTGGGGTCCTTGATAGGGCAGTAAAGCACAGAAAATTATAAAAAAATAATATGGAGGCATCTGATGTGTTTTTTTCTGTTTCAAGTTTTTGGGGATATTTGGTTAGTTGATTTGTGATATTTTGGCATTTGCATTTAATGTAGTTTTGTTCATTCTAGAAAAATAAGATAATCCTCAATGTTCTATTTTCTTTTAGATAAAAAATATGCAAACATCACTGTGGATTACGTATATGACCATAACACGAAATTATTTACAGCAAAGCTAAATGTTAATGAGGAGGTGAAATGTGCAGACTTTGATTGCACAAACAACATGTTGCATAACCTTACAGAATGTAAAATAAGGACTGTTACCATATCTGGTGATTCATGTACTGCTCCCAACAAAACTTTAAAATTAGATGTGCCACCAGGTAAATATCAATTTATTTCTTTTCATACATTTATTAAAATAGTACCCTTTCAGGTGTGATGTTCTCTAGTGGTCACAGGAGCTGGTCTGGTGAAAGAAGAGGGTTGAGGGATAGGAAGTCCCTTGACACAAGTGGGTGAACTTTCTGCAGTCTTAACCGAGTAAAAATGATAGAGTCCTATAAGCCTTCTGTTTACATCCATGAATCACCACTTCTACTTCTTTAACATGTGCATGAAGTATAATTTATCCTGCTGATTGTTCATAATTTCCTTTATTCTCCTCTACTTAATTGAAGTCTTTAGTTATATATGTATGTGTATTTAGTCTTTTAAGTACAAATTTTTCTGAAATACATTACGGAGAAACATAAAGGATTTGAAGTGTATGGGAAAAACCAAAATACATTCACAAAAAGGGAGGTAATGATCATGTTAGGAAGATCAAACTGGTTTTGTCAGCTAAGCTGCTGCTGGGAAAGAGGAGGGGGTGACAGGCATTGATGTATCTGAAGGAGGAGGGGGTGACAGGCATTGATGTATCTGAAGGAGGAGGGGGTGACAGGTATTGATGTAATGTATCTGAAATACGTGAGGGAGAAACATAAAGGATTTGATGTGTATGGGAAGAACCAAAATACATTCACAAAAAGGGAGGTTATGGTCATGTTAGGAAGACCAAGCTGGTTTTGTCAGCCAAGCTACTGCTGGGAAAGAGGATATGGTGACAGGCATTGGGCAGATTCCAGGGAAGAATCTCTTAGCCAAATGCATTCTGGAAAAGGGGCTCCACAGCTGTGTTATTAAAAAAATTCGTATCATTTAATAATTCAAGTACTAATGAATTTATTAACATTTAAATATGTTAACATCAAATATGTTTTGAAAATAAAATCCATTTATTTTATTCATTTTCCCTAAATATTACTAAGATAAATTACCAATTGCACACAGAAAATGACAATACTTAAAAATGCATTATCCAAGAGGGAAATCCCCAATACTTTTTATAATAATCATTCAATTAAAAGCCAATGAAAGAGTAAACAGTAAATTGAAGACATAAACAAAAATACAAAATGGAGTGTTTTTTAAAATTTGCAAAAGCTACAATTTTATTAATATGTTGGCTAGCATTTCTTTTTTAAAAGTAGCATAGCTTCTAAATGAAACACTACCAAAATATATGGTGCTAAAAATAACGTAAATAATTAAAAAACGCCAAATCCTGATAGTTATTAGACTTTTTCCCATAGCAATCTCAATACTTACCAAATACTATGTCATTTGCATCATTTCAATGGCTTTTACTGAGAATATGGCACACATTATCAAATACTAATCAAGCCTATTTCTGTGTCTACTTGACAGGGGTCGATAAGTTTCGGTTAGAGGATCATACACCGCCTGAAAAAGCAAATACTACTATTAATTTAGAATGGAAAACTGAAAAGTTTGCTTGCGATGGAAATAAAATTACATACAGATTTCAATGTGGTAAGAATATAACACTGACCAGATAATTTTTTTGTGTTAACAATGTTGTTCTAGATAGTATTTAATCTCTACCTTTCTCTCTGCTCTCTTGTCCTCCGTTTCCCTCCCTCCCTTCCTTCCTCCCTCCCTCCCT
>NW_016107662.1:2215428-2268374 GCF_001604975.1 Cebus imitator
TTTCTTTCTTTTCTTTCTCTCCCTTCTTTCTTTCCTTTCTCTCTCTTCTTTCTTTCTTTCTTTCTTTCTTTCTTTCTTTCTTTCTTTCTTTCTTTCTACTTTTTCTTGGTCTGTGGTATATTTAGAGTTAAATAATTAAATTATCTATGCCACACAAACAAACTCACAAAACAAATGAATACAGCTCATGAAAAACAAATATTGAAAAATTAAAAGTCAATTAATTTACAAGAACTTTCTTGGCAATTGTTATACACAAGCATTGCTGAAAGAACAGGAGAAAAGGGTTTTATAAGAAGATGATGATACTCAAACTCTGTTATGAAGAAAGAAAACAAATACAAGATTGTATGGTTCAAAAGTTCATTTTGTCTGTCCTCCATCAACAAAATTCATATACAAGTTCAAGAATACTTAGCTATCAGTAAAGCAGAAGAAGAACAGCACATGCTTCGAGGGATAAGTTTGGGTTTGAATTGAGGCAACTAATAATTGAGATAGTATTTTTTTAAAGTGTATTTGAATTTAATGAGATGGACTCCCCCACCCTTTGACATAAAGCCATCTGCCAGGCCATAGCTGGCATGACAAATGTGTGCATGTGTGCCTGTGCGTGCACACACACCCACAGACACACACATAGAGGATGGAGCATTGTACTGGGTGTAATCATCATGTAATCATCATAGTATAGATGGATGGACATGAGGCAAATGCATGTGGAAAGGAAGAGAAAACCTAAGACAGATCAATGATAACATAATGTTCTCTCTAGAGAATCTATTAGGCAAAGACTAGCTGAGGTGCAATCTTAGCTTTAAGTTATACTTACTATATACGATTGAACATCCCTAATCTGAAAATCCAGAATTGAAATGTTCCCAGAATCCAATACTTTTTGAGCACCAATATGATGCAGCTGAAACAAGGGAAAAATTTTACACCTGAACTAAAGTCACTGGTCATAGTCAAAATGCAGAAACACAACACAGGGCTTAATCAGCATCCCTAGAGAAAAATGAATGACCTTAAGCTGTGTACATGAGGTGTATATGAAGCATAAATGAATTTTGCATTTGAACTTGTGTCCTATCCCCAAGATATCTTACCATCTATATGCAAATATTCAAAAATCTGAAAAAGAAAGGAAAAAAAAAAAACCCACCTAAATCCAAAACACTGGTGCCAGGAATTTTGAGTAAGGGACACTCAACCTGTATTTTCATAAAAGTTGAATGTAGCAAAATTATTTTTGGGATCTTTGACTTTTATTATTTTGGCAATCTTCATAGATGTTTCAATCTGATAAACATTAAATAGAGAATTATAAATGTAAAATTAGAAAATAAATGTACGTGTGAAATATTGTATCGTATACTCATCTGAAATATTTCTTTATTTCAGGTGAAACACCATCTGATAAGAAAAACATTATTTTAGAAGGCCTTAAACCCAACCATAACTATACATGTGATTCAGAAATACTCTATAATCACCGCAAGTATATTAACATAAGTAAAATTATTCAAACAGATTTTGGGAGTGAGTATGTTATTTACATTTATATATAAAATTGCTTTCCTTTTCATGTTTATATAATCCTTTGAGAATCATAGAAAATGAGTTGTCTTTTCACTGTTTTTTAATACTTTTTAAGCATTTGTTTTTTATTTCAATGAAGCTCCATTTCTATTTTCACTTCTTTTGTTTATGCTTTTGGTGTCATATATAAAAGTCAATTGCCAAATCCAAGGTTATGCAGATTTATCCATATGTTTTATTCTAAAAATTTCATAGCATTAGCTCTTAAATTTAGCTCTGTTATCCACTTTGAATTAATATTGGTATATGGTGTGAGGTTTGAATCTGATTTCATTTTGTTGCATATGACCATCTATTCTAGTGCCATTTGCTGAAAACACTAATTATTCTCTCATTGAATAGTCTTGCCATTCTTGTCAAAAATTTGTTGATCATAATAATGGGTTTATTTCTGAACTTTTAGTTTTATTTTATTGATTTATGTGTCCATGTTTATACTAGTACCACACTGTTTATTACCGCTGCTTTGCAGTAAATTTTGAAATTGGAAACTGTAAGTTCCCCAAAATTGTTACTTTTCTTCAAGATTATTTAGAACATCTAAGGGAATTTGAAATTCTGTATGAATTGGATCAACCCTTTGATTTTTATAAAGAAACCATCTGGGATTCTTACAGGGATTGCATTGAACCTGTAGATCAATTTAGGAAATATTACCATCTTAACCATGTTAGTCTTCTAGTTTATGAACACAAAGTGTCTTTCCATTAATTTAGATCTTCTTCAATTTATTTTCAAAATGTTTTGTAGTTTTCAGTGCATTGGTCTTATGATTCTTTTGTTAAATTTCTTTCTAGTTTAAGTTTCTTCCTGCTTACAATGCTGTTGTTTACTAAATTACATTTTCAGATTTGTTACTAAAGTACAAAAATACAATTTTTCTGTATTGATCTTGCAATCTGTCACATTATTATCATTATTATCACTATTATTAGTGATAATATTGAGATTTGATGCAGCTTATTAATGTGATTCTGAATTTCATATAAGGATAGTTGAAGGCTAAAGAGGCTGCCTGTATCCATGTCTCCCCATAATCCTCCAAAATAATATACAGCTACAAGAAAAGAAAATAAAACTATGTAAAAACTATATCCCCAGCATAACCAGAAAATTTTAATATATTTTTGATAAATAACAAAGTTATTACATCCTCTATAAATCAATGTAACAAAATAGAAATCCCAGAAAACTGTATTTTATATTTGAAAAAAGCACAAAGTGTTTTCAGTGGGGGAAACACAGTCTTTCCAACAAATGATCCTGGTATCTCTGTAGAAGAAAAATAAACATCAGCTCTCACCTCTCAACAAACACAAAAATTAACTCAAAATGGATTCCAGACCTAAATACTGAAGCTAAAAATAATAAAAATGTCTAATCAAAGACATAGGAGAATATGTGTGCCTTTAGCAAAGACTTCTTCGGGCACAAAAGCAAAAATCATAAATTTTTTTTGGATGAATCAGACTTAATCTAAATTGAATATTCCTGCTCTTTGAATGAGGCCATTAAGGAAATAAAAAAGCATGACATAGTTTATAAAAAATAACAATTAATTTTTTCAACAAGAGAAGTTTTTCCAGAATATACAGAGAGCTCTTTCAGCTGCAAAATGAGGAATAAAATAGCTCGGTTGAAAATGGACAAATATTTTTAATATCTACTTCACAAAAAGGGATCTACATTTGGTTAATAAGCACATTAAATGATGCTCAACGTCATTAGTTATCTGAGAATGCAACACCACCGAGATGATAAAACTATATATCCATTAAAATGGCTAAACTTAAAAAGACTGATACTACTAACTATTGGTCAGGATGTGCAGTCATGACCCAGGAATTTCACTCCAGGTATTTACCAAAGAGGAACATAGCAAAGCAGATTCATTCACAGTAGACAAACGTGGAAACAGCCCAAATGTGAGTCATAGGTAAAATGTGGTATATCTTTACCATAACCACTGATAAATTTTTCAAATGTAACTATGACACATGCAACTAAGTGAATGAATCTTCAGAACTTTACATTGAGTGCAATATGTTAGGTGTGAAAAAGAAATTGCCGTTTAATTTAATTTACATGCAAAGGGTAAAAAGACAATTTTAATCTGTAGTAACAGAAAGTTGATAAGAAAGGTATGTGAGTATGGTCAAAGGAGCTTGACTGGGCAGTACCACAGAAGGATGTTTTGGGATCACAGAAATTTTCTTTATCTTGATTGTGGTATTGGTTATGTGGATGTATACATCTGTTAAAATTCATTAAACTATATCTCAAATGGGTATGTTTTAATGTAAATTATACTTCATACATTTTATATAAACATTTATCAGCATTCCTCAGTTTCGAATGACTAGTTACTGAAAGCAATGACAAGGGCTACTCAATGACTGCTAAATTTATCAGTGCTGTGAATGCCAGATTCTCCGCACAGTGAAACCTACAAACATGAAAGGAAAAGGGGGTTCTCAGATATCTTCAAGTCAGTGGAATGCGTAGGTTTCACAATGCCGATCTGGTGTGACATTTACTTTGTTAAAGGAATTTATTCTAAAACAAATTAAATAAGCCCAAATGCCTTTCTTTAAATTTTATTTTTAATTCATCATTTGTCAAAATATGGTTATTAATAATGCATGCTTATAGTATGCAGAATGCTTTATCCATGTCTCATTTTTCATATTACATAATATTCTTATTCTTTTAACAGTTCCAGGAGAGCCTCAGAATGTTACATGTAGAAGTGAAGGTGCCCATAAAGGAGTAATTACCTGGAATCACCCTCAGAGTTTATTTCACAATTTTGTTCTATGTTTTCAAAACAAGCCAGGTAATTAGTATAGAATTTAATTTCATCAGGAAAGAGAAATGAAGAATTTGAAAGTACTAGAAATTTGATTGAGCCAGTGAGCCACAAAGCTCTCTGCTTAGAGACTAGATAGTCATAGTATACACCCTGATCTTAGCATTGCTTCCGCTCCTTCAAAGCTTTCCAGCCCCCAAAATGACTAAAATCCAGAACATTCTGAATATTTGCTTGTCCCTCTTGATCTTAGTTTAAATCTTTTTGCTTCAAAACCTAGAGACAGAAAACCCCTGGATGACAATACTCATTTCTGTCTTGCAAATGTTATGTAAGTGATTTGAACCACTTTGAGCTCATCATTCAGGCTCCTAAACAAACCGACAAACAAGCAAACCCCTTGTAAAATTTGCTTCAGTTAGTAATACAGACAAAATGTTGGGTGAATAAAAATGAGCTGGGTCCGTGTAGCCACTCAGGCCAGCTTGGTGGAAACTTGGCAGCATAGTTCTAAGTTTAGAATTATATTTTTGAAGAAGTAATGCATTAAAAAAAAAAAAAGAAATACGCTGTGACTAGTTCACTCACGAAATGTTCAAATGAGATGCTATTTAAGAGAACAGATATCTCCAGGACACTATAAAGGATCTAAAATGTTTGTAGGAAATAACGTCAGTGGAGCATCTCAGAGCAGCCTCAATGCCTGGGATAGCCCTTTCTCTATGCCTTTGTCCACAGTTTAAAATAGGCGTGAAGTGAACCTCTCATAGAATTCTGTCACTGTGTGCTGTGGGAAGGAACCAGACATAAATTTCAAAATTTGAAAAATGAAAGACTGTTTTTCTTCATTATGTTATTTTATAATTTAATGGCCTTTTTTGCTAGTGTCTTTAGGTCTTAATAATCGAACTACCAAAGTAAAGTTAAATACGCATGTAGTTCTCAAATTCACATAAGATTCAAATGCCATGGAAAAGAAGTATATACGATATATTTGAGGTTATGGTAAATTTAAAAGTTAAATCTATGAGGAAGGAAAAATGGAAACTTTAGGAAGATAAAACAGCAGAGGTACTCTCTGCCTCACTGGACCCTTCTACAAACACCTTGTGTAGCTTCTATTAAGAACACATTTTTTTTTTCTTTCCCTTCTCTGAATCTTCTGTTCACTATCCCTTGCTACATTCTTCAGTGTCTATATTCTGTTTTGTTGTTGCTGCTGTTGTTTGAGATGGAGCGTCACTCTGTCACCCAAGCTGAGTGCAGTGGTGTGATCTCAGCTCACTGCAACCTCCGCCTCTCAGGTTCAAGCGATTCTCCTGTCTCAGCCTGGGATTACAGGCGCGCACCACCATACCCAGATAATTTTTTTTTTTTTTTTTGTTTTTTCGGTAGAGTCAGGGTTTCACCAGGTTGGTCAGACTTGTCTCAAACTTCTGACCCGGTGATCCACCCACCTTGGCCTCCCAAAGTGCAGAGATTACAGGTGTGAGCCACCGCGCCCGGCTGATGTGTATACTTTTTCTACTAGAGAGCATTGTCGATGTCAGAGTATATGATAGACATTTTATGTGTTTATCGATCTTTTGTATTTTACACAATTTTTTTTTAAACCCTCTATTTGCAATGCATTTGCATAATTAGGGTAAGAAGGATGTAATGAGTTAGCAGCAGTCTGTCAGTTTTGCTTTGTTTGTTTGCAACCAGCATGGCTCCTTCTTATTGGGCAACTACATAGTGTTACCCAAATTTACTAGCTGTCCACATAGAACACTTAAACGGGATTGGATGGCTGAGAAGAGGAGGCTGGATGATTCAGGCTGTGTGTTTTCTTTTCTCCAAAGCTGCAGATTGCTGACTGAATGCAGCTTTGGACCATGCACTGACACAGCGTGACGGGCTGTTTCAGCTCTACTCTAAACAGTGTGCTCTGCTTTTGATTTCTCATTCATCCCAAACATACACGTCTCATCCTCTCCCACGTTATCGAAGTCAAAGAGAGTTGATAGGATTGTAATACTGTTAAGGCAATTTTTAAAAACTTTTCTCACCGTTTAAAATAAAATACCTATTAAAAATCCACAGGAAGAAAGTCTACGAAACTTGCAGTTTGTATTATTTTTTAATCAGGTACTAAATTTCACTTCATTATTTCACAATTATTTATTCAGTGTTTCTGAAAAAGAGAGATTAAAAGAGGAGAAAAATATGATTGATGTTAATTTAGTTTTCTTCATTTAGCAGGTATTTTATGTTTTATTTAAAGATTTTATCAACTCAATAACTCTCAGTGAAGCACATACATATCTTTATAGTTCATACGATGAAACTGAGTTTAACAGAAAATGTGGTAGATGCTCAATTTCAACAGCTTGACCTGTATTCTTTCTGTTCCTGTTTTGTTTGTTTGCTTGTTTCCTCACATTTTTAGTATATTTTGGGGAACTGTAGTTTTATCTTATTAACTTAATGATTGCAAAGTGACAGTGAAGCTTCTTGGTAATTGGGGAATTGGGGAAGAGATCTTTTGTGCTTTATTGGATTTTAAAGGACTATTTTTCAAAAGTTGTTGAAAGCAGTAAGCACCTTTCAAGACCATGGTGATGTTGTTGGAAATTATTTTGTGTAATGCTTTTTTTTTTTTTTTAAGAGAAAAAGAGCAAATAGCTTAATCCCTCTGTGGCTCAGTTTTCTCATCTGTAAAACCAGATGATACTGAGTACCAACTAATAGCTACAATGATGGTTAAATTAATTATTTCATGTATACCACTTGAAACAGTGCTCGGCACAAACAGTGAGTTATTGTTTTTTTAAAATCGTTATTGATATTATCATTATCATTGTAACTGCTATCCAGAAACATGTTGCCGCTCTAATCATCCTCTTTCCTGACGTCAGTTGGCTACTCAAAAATAGTAGCAGCTGGTGATCTTTTTACTTAGCAAGTACTAGGTCTTCTGCCTGAATGTGAAAACACACTTAGACACTGTCCTACCTCTCATATGCCTTGCCAGCCAGTCTGTTGTCCTGACCGTGTTTGTCCCTAAACTCCAAAACATTCCTTCTTTCGTTTGTAATGTTTTCTGTTCTCCCTTGCATGTATTCAGTTCCACTTACCTTTCAATGAACAGCTCAATTCCGCTTCCAGCATGAAGCCCTCGTTCTCACAGCTCCCGTTAATTAATGTAGTGTCCAAATTAGTATGTTAGAATCAACCTAGTGATTGATGAGCAAATGGATTCTGCATCTAACATTCAAAAACGTAGCTAATACTAATGATCCAAGTTTGGAGGTTAAATTAAATATCAGACAAGGTTTGCTGAAAAAGAATCATTCTGAAACATTGCAACTCAAGACTTAAACTATCCCCTGGGTGCTGTGTTTCCTCAGAAAGAAAAGAGATCACTTTCACAAAGGGTGTACTTATTTTTCAATCACTCAGTGGTTTGGAGTCCACTTGGAAAAATATGATGTAAAGACCAAATTAGATATGTAGTAGTCCTGACTTTTAATGACTTACTAAATTTTTAAATTTTTTTCCTTGGAAGATAAGTGCTTCAAATTGGATAAAAACCTCACCAAATATGATTTGCAAAATTTGAAACCTTATACAAAATATGATTTGTCATTATATGCCTACATCATTGCAAAAGTGCAACGTAATGGAGCTGCTGTACCATGTCATTTCACAACTAACAGTGCACGTAAGTTATGTTTTAATGCTTCTTTCCATGAATGGTGAAAAGCAAAGTATGAACTTTCTAGCCTATAATATTTCTATCTTTAGTCTAGGAAGCATATTTACCTGGCACATTTGTTAACATCAAGGGCTTATAAACATGTAAAATCAAAAAAATTTAAAAATCATTATCCTGGGTTCTCTCTGCTCTTCAGATATAGTCATTTTGTAAAATTTGAAGCAATTCAGCACCTAAGCCACTTAGATTAAAACATCCACTGTCTGCTGTTGTCTTTACCCTCTGGAAATATTAATTATAATCAGAAACCTACAATGTCTCATAAAACAGCCTACTAACCTCTGTTCACCTGATAAAACATTTTATAAAATATAATATTTTATTAGCATTTTCTTCTCTTTCTTACCCTCAACTAGTTACTATTTGATGCCACATTATCCCTTGAAGATTTCCTTTCAATAGCATTTGGCTATTGCCACCTGTATAATCTCTCCATAGTTTTCATGCCCAAAGCTAGATCTGCTTCTGGGGTACATGTTAACTTCCATTGAAGACAAAGAAGAAGAAACGCCCTGTGTAAGGCAGCATCTATACCTCCAGAGACCCTAACAAGCACTAGACTTGTGAAGAAATTTTGTGCTATTCAGGGCTGAATTTAAAACACTCTTAAGGTAATTTAGATTTTGGTTTAAAAAGTTCAGGTCCTGGAGTTCTATGCTTTTGTTGATTTCCCGAGTTTCTATGATATCACGGAAAATGAAGGCAATTTGTTTCTGTTCCTGAAGAACCCATCTAGGTGATTACCAGGATAACATTAGCACTCCAGGAAAAGAGACCCTGGGTTGTAAAATTGGAGGTTTCCCAATCAACAACATTTTTCCTCTCCTCTCCCCTACCTTCCCCTCTTCCTCTACTCCCCTCACTTTTTCTCTGTTCTCTAATTTGATAAATGCTCCGCCAAGGATTGCAATAACTCTCATGGCTTCATGTACAACCTTTATGCTAATATTTAATGAATGAATAAGTGATATATTTTTAGGGATTTTGCTGTGGCTTTTTAATTTATGTACTATCATAACTTCCTTATTCATAACCCCCAAGCTAACACTTAAATACTTTATACTGTATACAAGTATTATCAAGTAATTTACATATGCATCTATTAAATGATGAATAACAAATCTTTCTTCATTTTGATAGGTCCAAGCGAGGTCCAGAACATGACTGTCTCCGTAATATCAGATAATAGTGTGCTTGTCAAGTGTAAGGCTCCCAAGGACCTTAATGGCCCCAGTGGACGTTACCATTTGGAAGTCAAAGCTGAAAATGCTCTAGTTAGAAATGAGTCAAATCATACGTGCCTTTTCCATGTAAAAGATCTTCGATATTCAACAATATACAATTTTTCGGTAAGATTATGCTCTCTACATTACTATAGTACCAACATACATATAATGATTGATTTATAGTACTTAAATAACTTTAAGAGCATTGTTCACATGAGATTGAGAAGCTCTGATGCCTAAAGGAATCTCACTTAAAAAGGTCAAAAAATTGACTCTAAAATTTTTATCCCTAGAACTAAAGTAAGTGGTTTAAAGCAAATGTTTCATTGGAATAGTTTAGAACTTCAGTGGGACTTAATTATAACTAAATTATTGCTTCTGTGTCAAGAAGCTCAACACTTTATGCGCAACATATTATTATTTTACCAAATCTATCTTTGGCTTTTTATCCTTAGTAATGTGGATTTTTTTCAACTGCAAAATTTCACAGGTACTTTGAGGTTAGAAAATATTTGAAATAAATACTAGAAAATACTAGTGAGCATACAGAATTTAAAATACCCATTATCTCCCTGTCTACTGGACATAGTTTGTACAAAGGACTTCATAATATACACGTTTATATGCATTTAACACATGTATTATCAACATTCTGAATACACAGTTTGGTAAAGTGTATTTTTAATATATCAGTATGTCATGCACACCTATATTAAATGTTTAACCACGATGTAGTTTTTAATGGTTGTATAATATTCTGTGTATGGCTTTATCACATTCTACTAACTATGTTGGTCTCTTATATAAACAACATTCAGATAACACACTTATGGGTAAAGCAAAATTTTTGAATATGTCTTTAATAATTTATGTTTTATAAATTCCTAAAAATGCATTTATTGGGTCAAAAGGAATTTATAAGTGTTTTGAGATTTTATTGGATATATAACTTTTTTTCTATGATTTTCACCAAATTATTCTTCTGTATCAGTGTATGAAGTGACTGCTTCTTAAGAGGCTCACCAACGCTGAATATGCCTTTCTTTTTCTTTATTTAGAGGTTGAAATATGGCATCGGTATCTTTATTTTAATGGGGTTTCTTTACTTACCGTTGAAGGCAATTATAGTTTTGTTGTTGTACTTTGTGTTATTCTTTACCTCTTTTGCCCAGTTTTCTCTGGGGAAATACCTTGAATATTAATGATATTAAACTCTTTGTCACATGTGTAATAAATGTTGATATCAGTTTATAAGTTGCATTTTAATTTTCTTCACAGCACTTTAAGTCATATATAATTCCCCTTTTTATTTTTAAGCAAATATATGTCATTTTTATTCCTGCTAAATGGAAATTTACATAGTTAACTTTTTAATATGATGTTGACAAACAGCTTCATATTCTTTTATTTATTTATTTATTTTTGAAATGGAGTCTAGTTCTGTCCCCCAGACTGGAGTGCAGTGGCATGATGATCTGGGGTCACTTCAACCTCCGCCTCCTGGGTTCAAGAGATTCTCCTGCCTCAGCCTCTTGAGTGGGTTGGATTACAGGCGCCTGCCACCACGCCTGGCAAATTTTTGTGTTTTGAGTAGAGATGGGGTTTCACCGTGTTGACCAGGTTAGACTTGAACTCCTGACCCCAAGTAATCTGCCCACCTCTGCCTCCCAAAGTGGTGGGATGACAGGCATGAGCCACCACGCCCAGCCCATATTCTTTATCACTTAAAGAAGTGTTTTTATATTTATAAGCTTTTTTGGTTTTGTTTTTGAATGGAAATGTAGGTTGGATTTTATCAATTTTTTATGGCATTATGATAGATGCTGCCATAGTCGTGATGCCATGGTGTGATTTATTTATATGATGAATTACAGTGATAGGTTTTCTAATGTCAAAACCATTGTCATATTCTAAGAGAAAAACCCCTGCTCTGTCATTGTGTGGTATTCTCTCAGAGTATTGTTGAAATCAAGAGCCCATTATTTTATTGTCTTTATTAGTAGTTATTCAAAAAGGAGCTCAGTAAGTGGGTAGAGATGGTATTGGCATAACATCATTTTCATTAAATTTGGTATAAAGTTTATACTGATCTGATAAAACACATTGCCTATATGTTCCTGTTTTTCTATATCATATAATTTTTTAATTTTTGATTTTATTATATATTTTTTGAAACAGAGTCTGGAAAAATAATAATAATGCAATCAAACTAAAATAGAATTTTATTTTACCCAGGCTGGAGTGCAGAGGTGTGATCTCGGCTCACTGCAACCTCTACCTCCCAGGTTTAAGCAAGTCTCCTGTCTCAGCCTCCCGAGTAGCTTGGATTACAGACCTGCGCCATGCCTGACTATTTTTTGTAGATTTAGTAGAGACAGGGGTTCACCATGTTGGTCATACTGTCCTGGAACTCCTGATCTCAAGTGATCTACCCACCTTAGCCTTCCAAAGTACTGGGATTACAAGCGTAAGCCACTGTGCCAGGCTTATATTATATAACTTTAAATAGCATAGGAGTGATTTGTTCCCGAAAAATTTGTTTTGATTGCTTTCATGCAGAGAAACTTTTTAAGACTTGTTTATATATTTTCAATAGGTTTAGTCTTTTCAGATATTTTACTCTTTTTGAGTGAGTGTGCCATATATATTTTTTAAATGAATAGCCAATGTAAAAGAAATAGTTTGTTATTGTCATATCATCACATATCAAACTTCATTTCCCACGACTTCCCCAGTGCCCGTTAAGTTCCAGGTGCACTTGTTTCCCTGCAGTTTCTCAAATGCGACTAGGTGTCACTCTGTTTAGCCACCTCACTCATGTCCTTCCTGCTTCCTAGAATATTCCTCTCCCACTCTTCAAATCTTGTAAGTTACTCTGGGAAAATATAGGTGTACGTCATATTAAAATACAAACAACTTTCAAATTAGGAGATAATTATTCAGTTTCTAATTCTCTTCCCCGACTCTTCAAAAGACTGTCTTTTGTTTTCTTCATTATACTTGACATATCTTCTTTTTATGCTTATTTATGTCTTCGTTATCGTGCTTACACCTTCACGAGAGAGCAGCCATTTCAGCTTTTCCACCATTGTGACCTCTGGTTAATAAATTAATGAAGTTGATTTATTATTATTATGATTTCTTTTCTTTTTCATAGATTTATTTTGATGTTCTTTGGGTGGATTTCAGATTAAAAGTGTTTTCTTCCTTGTAATTTCTTTTCTTTTTTATAAACTAAAAGAAAAAAAAGGCTACGGATTATCTTTTGATAAAATTGTGACTGTATCCCATATTTATATTATTTATCACTAATTTCTGAATGTCTTCACATGAAATGTAATCAATGATTCTCAAAGTAAAACCTTTTTATTATTGATAATTTCTAATGAGTCTGTAGTTTTAATTTGGGAGAGATTTTAATTTGCCTGTTATTTAAGAGTTTTTCTGCATTTCTGGTGCTTGAATTTCTTATTGCTACTAATTATTAATTTATAAAAGTTAATTGGCTTTTACAAGTTCTGCCTTTTGGGATTTATAGAATAATTTTTACAGCTCAGTATATGATATTTATGAATATTCTGTGAATATTAAGTAAATTATATATTCTCCATAGGATAAAAGCTTAGGTATATATTTGTCAGATTTATTACATTTATTATTATGCTCTTTTGATGATATTATTCAGATCTATTTTACTTAAATTTTTTTTGGTCAAAGATTCTTACTGCTCTTTTGCTCCTTTCAGCCTAATAGGGAATTTTAACTTTTATTTATGAATATTTTGATGTATTGGATTTCATTTCTTTGCTAATTATAACAATATTATTATTGCTAAGTGACACAAGATGTCTTTATATCTTTTTGATTGTGTTTTCAAATATACTTGACAACATATTGACATTACCTTGAAGTTTAACTGAAGCAAATCAGCATACTTTTAATATAAACAGCATCATATGAAAAATAATATATATGTGTTTACATTATGATGTATAAATTTACATTAGAAAACTAAAGTATTTTATTTTTGTTACTGAATTCAGGCCTATTATCACAATGGAGACTATCCTGGACACCCAGTTAGTAAAGCTAAATCAACATCTTGTAAGTTATCACTGGGCTATTTATTATATATATTAAGATAATATTAATGCTTATAGAGATATTTTATACTCACACATTTGATTGTTAGTGCTTAAATTATATGTTTTCAATATATATGTTTTTTAATTGTCAGTAAAACCATATATATAAGTAAATATATTAAAATACTATATCTTAAATTCAAGTTAAGAGATTCAATTATTAAAGGACTGTTGAATTCATAAGAGGATTTACATACCCAAACCATTAAATAATGATTATGTTTATGAAATATCTTCATCTTAGTAACTTTTTTGTTTACTGTTTTAGATTATCTATTTATTTAGCAGAAGTGGGCCTTAGATACAAGTCTGTCTTTGATTTACCTAATGGAAGCTTAGCACTCCCTAACAACAATATGGCTATTTAAATGTTTATCATTGATATTTAAAATATTTTTATCAAAGCAAAAGCACACAAGAAAAAGTGCTTACATTAAATTTCATTAAAAAAATGAAAACAGTAGCTTCATGTTACATTCCCCACTCACGATTCTGTTTGCCAGGCAACCACTTTTAACTAATTATATTTTGGGTTCTCCCTTAGTTTCCTTTATATATATATATATATAAACGATGCTGTATATTGCTCTTTCTCAAGTTACTAACATTACCAATTGATCTGAGCCTATGGAGGAAGAAGACTTAGTATGCTATTTTAGGCTTTCTCTACTGGTTAACTTTGTAAATAGAATTATTTAAATCTGTATGCACTTTGTTGTCAGCCACAGATTATTCCCAATGCTATCTTTGCCACTTCTAGGTCTTTCTGTCTTACATACATATGCATGTGCACAAACACTGATATGAATGCAAAGTCAAAAGGGAAAATTTAAAAACAGCTTATTTTCCAAACTACTTTATAAGTCCTCTGTAAAGTTTTAGTTCATTCTGCTCAGATTTATGAAGTAAAAACTCCTTGGGTTAAATGTCAAAAAAATGCAGCAAGGTAGCTTTGATTGTATTTCCATATTACCTTTTTCTTCTATAATATCTTCTTAATAAAAATGACTTCATTGAATCTTTCCTATTAAATTGTAAATAATTTATAGCAGTCATAAACTTAGCTGAACATCTCACACTCACATCTTAATAGGCCAGATCTGAAACTATTTCACTCGGAAAGACACAGAACAGAAAGCACAGCATGCTAGCCAGGGATCCTGGCAGTGGGAATCCTTGCAGCAGTGCACACAGCAATCCGGTTACTTTTCTTACAACGCTCTCAAAGACAACTGAGATAGGAGAGGATGAGACTAGATGTATAGCTGTGGGAGCTGCATTCCAAAAGGAATCAATATCTCTTAACTATTTCCATGGGCATAGCTTCCAGACATGCCAACAGGGATATGCTCAGTTACGAGCAGACACTGCACTCAGGGAAGCTCAAAACTAGTATTTTCCGTGAGGACAACAGATATCATAGACAGCACTCTCAGGTGTAGTTTAGCAATCAAAGCTCATTTTGCCATTAGCAACGTTGTCTGGTAGTGCAGCTAATATTCCACTTTTATCAGGTCAATGGAGCCAAAAAATTAGCCCACATCCTTTTTCCACAAAGTGGGGAAATACCGTGTTCACTTTCTGTTTACAATATCATTATCCTAAGAGATAGTTACTTTTAAAATGGTGATATCTATTCCAGGAAAGGACTTGGATTGTGAATTGCTACAGCACAGCTACTAGGGAGATGTTGTTGGGTTTCCCCGGCATAGCATCCACCACCCGTATTTTGACATCATTGTCAATTGAATTCTTGGGGACCGCTTCTTCTTGCTCTGATCTGGACTCCCTCTCTCTCTCTTTTTTTTTAAGATGGGGTTTCACCATGTTGGTCAGGCTGGTCTCGAACTCTTGACCTCAGGTGATCTGCCCGCCTCGGCCTCCCAAAGTTCTGGGATTACAGGCCTGAGCCACCGTGTCCAGCTGCTCTGAGCTAGACTCTCACATGCCATCTTAAAATATTCCCCCATCAATTTTCTGGTTTAGATTTGCTGTATCACACGTAGTTTTTTTTTTTCCCCTTCTGATTTCACTGATATATATTCTCTAGTGTAAGAAAAAATATTCTAATTCTCTCATACATAAAAATATCTTTAATCTACTCTGGCACTTGTTCAGTATTTTGACTAGATATAAAATTCTAAGTTAAAAATTTTATAATTTAAAAGTTATTTCTGTCTTATCCTCCTGCATCCCATTTTACTTTCTAATTCCATCCTCCACCCTTTCTCTCTCTCTCCCTATTTATTTTTTTTGTTGATCTGTTCCCAAGTTTTCCTCCCCTGGAAATATTAGGTTTGTCTCTTTATTCTTGGAAAAAAAGAGTCTCCTGCATAATTTTTTTTTTTTTTTAAGACGGAGTTTCACTCTTGTTGCCCAGGCTGGAGTGCAATGGCTCAATCTTGGCTCATTGCAACCTTCACCTCCTGCGTTCAAGTGATTCTCCTTCCTGAGCTTCCCGAGTAGCTGGGATTACAAGCATGCACCATTATACCTGGCCAATTTTTGTATTTTTAGTAGAGACGGGGTTTCAGCATGTTGGTCAGGCTAGTCTCGAACTCCTGACCTCAAGTGATCTGCCCACCTCGGCCCCCCAAAGTGCTGGGATTATAGGTGTGAGCCACTGCTCCCAGCCCTGAGTCTTTTTCATTCATTCTTCTGGATACTGTTGGCCTCTGAAACCTGAAGATTTATAAATGGGAGAATTCTTTGCTCCATTTTCTTCCCGTAGTCTTTTTTTGAGTCTATTAGTCATAGAACACATAAGTTGACTTATTATTTTGGCATTCCCCTTTGGTGTTGATGGTTTCCTTAAGAGCTTGGTTCTTATTGGGAGTCTAGTCATAGTCACAGTGAGACAAACAGGAAAGGTTGATTAGATGCTCTGTGGTCCTTAGAGGATCTTGGTGATTGAGGAGACTTCCTATGATATTATTGATTTCTTTTCTCTGCTATCATTCATTATCTCCAGAAATTAATTAATCTCCAGAAATTAATCTCCAGAATTATCCTACTCCTTGTTGTAGGGTAATGTGTGAGAGAGTGGCTCTTCTCACAGTAGGACAGGAGGATAGATGTCCAACTTTTTCATATGCGGACAATCACATTGCCCCCTTAATTTTAGTTCTGGGCCTCATCCCTTCTCTACTGAGCCTGACTTTAGTTCTGAGTCTCTTACTGCTTTCATCTGATTTTCCTGTAGAAAATTAAATGTCTTCTCCTTCCTGGTAGTATTTTTTCAAGGAGACATTTGTGGTGGTGGTTGTTGTAAACAGACATTTGACTTCCGTTTTCTGACCCATGATTCACATTTACTGTATCTGTCACTTTCAAACTTGAGACTCAGGCATTCTGAGTAAGTGGAATCTGTCCTTTTGATTTAGGCTATGGCCTTCTCTCCTTTGTTTTCTAACTTCTACAGCTTGTTAAAATTGCTCTACCTCTCATTTCCCTTCTCTCATTTTCTCTGTAGTTATAGATCTATGATATTTTTAGTTCTTTAATATTAGCAGAGTTCCTGGTAAGAAGGGGGAAACATATGTGTGCTTAGAATGCAAACTTTATCTGAAGACTTGGCTATTTTATTATTAAGAAGGTTATCAAGAGAAGTCTGATACTGCTTCCTATTTTTGTAGAACCTAATCTATTATTTTGGATTGGAATGCTAAGTTATAGTCATTTGAAGTTTCTTGCAAAATCTCTCTTCAGAGTATTCTAGAGATCAGGTGTTGCCTCTGATGAGGTTTTTATTCACAAAATCTGGAAACAATCATGCTGATTGATATATGTATGCTATTAATCACTGGTATGAATTGACAATTTCAGTGAAAGGAATTTGAGATAGAGATGAGACAAGGAACACTTTGGGCCATTGTAGGAGCCTATTGCAATGAGAACATTTTCCCCTAAAAATATTCACTACAATCCAGCTATATATTCACATTAATCTATCCATCCATCTTTATATAGGCCATTAAGTATAAATACCCTTTTAAAGGAGATAAAATTATTTCTAGTTTATGTATGGGGAAACTCAAGTTTGGATAATTTAATCTATTTGCTCTATGAGTCAAAGAAATGACAGAGCCTGAATTCCAGCTCAAGTCTTACAGTCTCAATCTGAAATCACTTTCAATATCCCTATTTCTATGAGTTTCCAACTACAGAAATTTTGATCATGAGATGAATTGTTTCTGGCAGCTGTTTGCTTGATAGAGCCATTTCCATCTTTCCAGTTGTAGAAAAACTCTCATGCTCAAGACCTCCACTTAACATTCAGAAAATACGCCCCCTCTACTTCCTTACCACCCTGCTTATTTCTTTTTAGAGTATACGAAAAAAATATATATTTATTTTTTCTTTTTCTTTTCTTTTTTTTTTGAGACAGAGTCTCACTCTGTTGCCCAGGCTGGAGTGCAGGCACAATCTTGGCTCACTGCAAACTCCGCCTCCTGGGTTCGAGCAATTCTTGTGCCTCAGCCTCCAGAGTAGCTGGAATTACAGATGCACATCATGCCTGCCTAATTTTTTATATATTTAGTAGAGATGGGGTTTCACCATGTTGGCCAGGCTGGTCTTGACCTCCTGGACTCAACTGACCCATCTGCCGTGGCCTTCCAACGTGCTGGGATTGCAGGGGTGAGTCACCACACCTTGCTGTTCAGTTACCTTTCTAGTGTCTGTTTCCCCCAAACAGAATGCGAATTTCCTGAAAACTAAGATTTTTTTCTGCCTCATATTCTGTAGCATTTCCAGGGACTGTCTTCCTTTTTATCTTCACAGCGTTTTTATCTTCTAACCTACTTGACCATTAGCTTGTTCCTTCTTTTTATTATTAATTATCTATTTTTCTTCACTAGAGAATAAGTTCCATGAGGACGGAACCCTTGTGTTTCTTTACTGAGATAACCTAAGTACCTAGAGCTGAGTTTGGCAGACGACCAAAAACAAAGAACATTTTTTGTGAATAGTGAATAAATTAGTACTTACTACGCCCCAGCCATCGTGCTATGTGTTCACTGTTAATGAACACCTTTAGCCACATTTTAGAATTTTGGGAAAGGAGGCACAAAGATAACAAGGAATCTGGGCAAGTTCCCAACTAAGAAGTGTTAGAGCTAGGATTGGAAGCTAAGCAACCTGGCTCTGGAGCTGAGGTTAAGTCAATAGATTATTTTCCTGCATTTTCACTACATAAGAAAAGGTGACCATATTGGAGATACTTCCGACACACCCTCTCTTCTCTGCCCTTTCCCTAGAAAAGGGCAGGATTTCACATTAAACTTAATGAATATTTAAGTCAGGGTAAGTCTTATCCTAACTATAGAATGAAATCATTACTGTCTCTTGGTGAGTTGATTTTACACCTCAATGAACAGGTAAGAGGGCTTATCTTTGTGAAGTAGAAGTCTTTCTCATCCCCTTAGGAAGCTACCCACTTCTGCATATAAAGTCTAACTCTATGACTTTGTCTCCAAAAATTATAATAACTAGATTAGCTCTTCAATTCCTTCAAAATTAAGTGACTGAAAAAAAGAATTAAATTTTAATGTGTCTCATGTAAGAACATGATTTAATCAAAAGAAAGAGGATTGTTCTTCTATTCTTACTCTCCTTAAATATAAAATGTTTTTTATTTGTTCTGAATAATATAGCAAAAATCACAGAATTAAAAATTTATTGTATTTGACCTTATTCTAAACATTTTATTTTTTAAACATCTGACATTAAATTTAAAAATATGACAGTATAATTACTTTGGAGGTGATTATTCAGACAGTCTAGCAAGTTATTTGACAGCGGTTCTCTGAATGTATTATTTTTTATTTCTAGTTAATTCTAAGGCACTGATAGCATTTCTGGCATTTCTGATTGTTGTGACATCAATAGCCCTACTTCTGGTTCTCTATAAAATCTATGATCTGCATAAGAAAAGATCCTGGTAAGAGCTGATTATAAATTTTTAAATAATAATAGTAGTAGTAATGGTGCAAACACATATCCATATGGCAGTGATGGAGTCAGTTAAATGAAATACATGAACTAGACAGAAGACAGCAGAAAGCCCACTGCATGACAGAACTTTTAATCAAAAACTTTTAGTACGGTTTTATTGGTTTGAATTAAACATTAGTATTATTTTATAAATATGCTAATAATGTTGTGAGCTTATTTAATAATAATCAGTGAAAGAATGTGTGGGTTTTTTAGTACAAAGTGGGTCAGAGGGATCTAGGAGTGACACAAGCAAAAGAAAGGAGGGAGAGGCCTGGGGAAGTTGATGGGTTTTTTGGGCCAGAAACAACCACATCTTATGGAAAACAGGAGGTTTAAAGTAAAATCATTTAGTTTCTTATGTGAGTTTAGCAACAATTCTTAGAAGGTTTTGACCTCACTCGCCTTTTCCTTACACCCCCTCCTCCCTCCTCTCTGCCTCTCCTTTCTCCCGCCCTTCTGTTATCCCTCCGCTCCAGGCTCTTCCTGTGTTCCCTCCTTTCCCCCTCTTTTTCTCTCTTCCCCATTTCTTCTCCCTGACTTCCTTCCTTTCTTCCTTCAGTATATTCATTAAATATAAGTTAAATACCAACTGAATGCTGAGTTTCTTATGAATACAGAAACTTATGTTTCTTTTTCACAGCAATTTAGATGAACAACAGGAACTTGTTGAAAGGGGTAAGTATGCATATTTTTTACTGACGAATATTCCTTCCCCTGCACTTGAATCCATTGATTTTATTTTTTATATTTATTTATTTATTTTTTTAAAAGACAGAGTCTCATTCTGTTACCCAGGCTGGAGTGCAGTGGTGCAATCTCTGCTTATTGCAGCCTCTGCCTCCTGGTTCAAGGGACTCTCTCAGGCATCAGCCTCCCAAGTATCTGGTAGTACAGGCTCACACCACCAGGCCCTGCTAATTTTTGTATTTTTAGTAGTGATGGGATTTCACCATAATATCTAGGCTGGTCTCGAACTCCTGGCCTCAAGTGATTCACCCACCTTGGCCTCCCAAGTACTGGGATTATAGGCATGAAACACAGTGTCCAGCCCCATTCATTTTAAATAAGAATTGGGCATTTTTAATTTAACTTGGACTTTTGTTGATACAGTGATAAAACTTAAATTCCTGGGCCGGGCGCGGTGGCTCACGCCTGTAATCCCAGTACTTTGGGAGACCGAGGCTGGTGGATCACGAGGTCAAGAGATCGAGACCATCCTGGTCAACATGGTGAAACCCCGTCTCTACTAAAACTACAAAAAATTAGCTGGGCATGGTGGCGCGTGCTTGTAATCCCAGCTACTCAGGAGGCTGAGGCAGGAGAATTGCCTGAACCCAGGACGCGGAGGTTGCGGTGAGCCAAGATTGCGCCATTGCACTCCAGCCTGGGTAACAAGAGTGAAACTCCATCTCAAAAAAAAAAAAAAAACTTAAATTCCTTTACTCAATCAGCACCTGTGGATTTCCCAGTGTATGTCAAGCATCGTGCCAGGTACTGAGAGTACTATAGTGACAGGCACAGATTCTGCCCTTAAAGGGTTTAGAGCCTGATAGAGGAAAGCAGATATATCAACAAGTATGACAGTAATTTGACACATGCCCTAGTAGTTGAATGTGTATGATTCTATAGATGTATAGATGACAGAAAACTGTGTGAGAGGGCAGAAATCTGGTCTGTTAAGATTGTGAAGAACCAATGGACCAACAAATGAGGGAATGGTGGAAGGAAGAGTGGATGGAAGTTGCAGGAGATGGGGAGATGGGATGTCTCCTCAAGTCCCTGCCAGGGCCGAATGGTGGCTGCTCCCATTAAAGACACATTTATGGACAGGACAAAGAACAGCAGTTTGACTTAGGAGAAGAAAACAAATTCGTTTATCCTTTTTTTTCAACATTTACATTATTTATTTAATTTCGTTTTTAAGATGTGATTTCTGATCCAATAAAAGGGGACAAAGTTACAAAAATTGAACCTTTGTTTACAGTAAGTTACTTGCTTTCTCATACTTAAGACCGGAAGAATTTCAGAACTCCTTTGTCTGTGTTAATGTGTACTGGAAGTGTCCCTCTGGTAATAGCAGGTACCAAGTCTCGATGCAGAAACTTTAGGATTGAATGGTTGGAGCTCCTTAATAGGCTTTATTTTTCGTTGCAGAATGTAACACTATCTGACCTCGTATTATGTATTTATTCATTTGGTCGTTGACTACCCTCCCCTAACTAGAATCTAAGCTTTGTGAAAGCAGAGAGGCTTTTTTTTTTTTTTTTTTAACTTATTCATTGCTTTATGCCCCGTACCAAAGTGACTACTAGGATTTGGTAAATATCAGTGATTAAATAACTTACTGAGATAGGGTCTCCTGAGGATCCATTTTGATAGGCTAATGGAGGAATGAAGAACACAATAGTAATAAACACCTGGGCAGAAAAGGAAAAATCCACGTCAAGGAGTTAACGTGGACTTGGAAAGTGTCAATGAAATATTTTATCCCGAAATTAATACTGATTGCACCTTGGAATGCAGTAGAATTTACTCACTCAGACCCCCTCAAACCCTGAATATGGCGCTCAGTTCAGAATGAATGAATACCAGGCATTCTCAACAACCTAAAGAAGCAATTGCTCATAGCCAGTGTGGTAGCTGTGACTGGATAGAAAGTTTCCATGGGCAATAAGATAAATGGGTCACCCTCCTGGATACCTTCTTTCTTAATCTGATAAATGAGTGAGATTAATATGAATATTGAAAGAAATACTATCAATAGTCCATGGAAGAGTAGGAGAAACATACTCTTTACATGTGTGGCAGCTTAAATTCTCTAACCTTTCTAAAGCTGATTTTTTCAAGTTCCATATGCAATTTTGGATTTTATGGGGAGTATATATTTTTACTCTTTAGTAAGTTATTTCGCAAACGTAGCATGTAATGTGCTTCATACCCTTGAAGCATAGCAAATTAATACAACTTGTTTCACCATTTAGTGTAAACATGATCAGATTAAGCTGAGTCATGGGTACCAGGGTATTAATCATATTGTCTTATTTCATCTGCATGTTTACAATATTTCACAAGTTGAAAATGAAAATTATACAAAGAAAAACAATAATTGTATTAGAAATAAATATGGTAATTGCTATAAAATGCCTATAGTCAAACAAATGTGAATGTCCTTATAATGGTGATGTTTGGTCTGGGATCCTTTCTCTAAGCATAGAAAATGGGGAAAAACATTCTAGTATGTATGTGAGATATCTGAGATGGAATGTGTACAAGGAAGAAAGGCTGAAGGACTGAGTTACAGGGTATAAATTTAATGAAATGCGTATCTCCACTTGAAAGACACGTATACCTAGTACTGAATTTTTAATGTTTACAGATGATGAAAAACAACTGATGAATGTAGAGCCGATCCATGCAGACATTTTGTTGGAAACTTATAAAAGAAAGATTGCTGATGAAGGAAGGCTTTTTCTGGCTGAGTTTCAGGTGTGTGTTGCTTTTGTTACATGATGATAAATTCGACATCAAGACAATTCCACTTTAAATGTATTTATATCACCATTTGCCTTGATAATATATCCTACTTGATATTGCAACATAAGCAAAGCAGATTTTATTAGCAGGTATGTGTGAACCAGAAGAGAGACTCAAAGAGGTTGACAAGATTGTAGTGTGGAGCTAGTAAATATTTTAATATAATGCTTCATTGTATCATGAAATTGTGTCACTAAATGTATTTGGTTGGTTTTGTAGTTGTACTCTAAATACTCATCCAAGTATCTGTTTTTAAATGAATTTTAAAGTGACAAAACAATTAATCCTAAATTTGTCCCCACTCAAGAGATTTGTTCTGAAAGTAGTCCATCACTAATTTTTGAGAAAAAGGTGTTTTTTTTTTTTTCATAATTCCTGATCTTAATTTCAATTACCCTAAGAAATTTTTTTATCAGTATGAAGAAAATATTTTACAGGTTATGTCATTTGCTCAAATGATCATTGGTAAAGGGAAAAATATTTTTCCTGAATCTGCTGTGATCCAAGAAATCATTGTTTCTTTCAGAGCATTCCACGGGTATTCAGCAAGTTTCCTATAAAGGAAGCTCGAAAGTCCTTTAACCAGAATAAAAACCGTTATGTTGACATTCTTCCTTGTGAGTATTTATTGAGTATTAAATTCCCATATATTTAGGCCACTTGGTTATTCATGACTTCACTTGTTTATTTATCTTTTCTTTAAACAGATGATTATAACCGTGTTGAACTCTCTGAGATCAATGGAGATGCAGGGTCAAACTACATAAATGCCAGCTATATTGATGTGAGTAAAAACGTATAACTTCCAAGTTACAGCCCCATCATTTTGTCATTGATAATTTGCATCTTTCTTATGTCTATAGGTTTCATTCTGCTCCTTCTTTGTCTTGGCAAAATTTTGAAAATATTATTAAAAATATTTTGAAGTGAGCCCATAATGTCACTGATATAAATTTAAAAATTACTAATATTTTCAAGAATAGTTATTTATTATATGACTGTTGGCATTAGGTGTAACAGAATTTTCCTCTAGAAACAAAATTATATTAAGAATTTATTTAATATACTCTGATGCCTGCTATGTGCTAGCTATTAGACTAACTGATCTGTATGCATGTATTTCTCACAAGAGGCCCACATTTGCTTCAGCCACATGCCATATAGGTGAGGACTGGGAGGGTCAGTTTAGTTAATTACCTTGTCCTTGTTCACCCAATTGGTAAATATTTGAGTTGAAATTCAGCCAGAGTCTCACTGACTCCCAATTGCTATGCTTTAATTTCATAACACTGAATGTGCAGACATTCCTCATCAACACAGATCATCTGTCCACTGGATTTATGCAGAAATGTAAATGTCTATACATGGTTAATTTATTTAAAATATTTTAAAATTTAATTTATTATACAAATGTTAAATAATGCATTACATAGGTTAAATAATTTTAAACAGTATAAAAATACGTACAGACCAAAAACAAATCGTTTTTCTCACCAACTCTGCCATTTTCCCCGTGTCCTCACCACCTACCAGAAGAACTATATTTTCTATTCAAATATATATGGTAATTACAGGATCAAGCATACTTACTTTTCTCCAATGGAACTTGGAGCTCCAAGAAAGCATATGTCTTCTGCTTTTAGATAGGTGATTGACATATTGAAGCTGTTCAATAAATACTTATTAAATATATGAATGTATGCATAATACTGTGTCATGAGATAGAAGTTCAGGAAGTTACTTAATTTAATCTTGAATTCTTGTGACCTGTGTTTCAAATTTAATCCAATGGCAAAGGTCATCCTTTCTGAAGCATTTCTTTCATTGCTGAGGTGACTTTAAGGAGTCTGAGATAATCCTGAAAGAAGCCAGTATAACATTTTATCTTCCTCTTTACTCCTTTATCTTTGTAACAGGAGCAGAGAAAGAAACATTGTAGGTAATGAAATAAAAGTTGTTATATTTCTTATCTGAAACGGCAAAGAAGTCTAGGGAATCAGCATATTCCAGCAGAAGTTAAGAGGTGGAAATTTGGGTATAATCCAAAAATGATTTGTTGAAAGAAATTGAGTAAAATTTCCAAAGTAACTACATGGCTGGGGAGAAAGTTTAAATAGTGGTAGATGATCCTTTAAGAGTTAATGGGATATAAAATATTGAAATGTCTAGATCACTCTTGTAAATTGCCACAGCATCCCAGATGAAGATGAAGCCTAGTGTTTAAAATTGTTTGAAGTATAGCAAAGGCACATGAAAGTCATGAATATTATTTGCCAATGCTTACATGTTTAGCACAGTTAAATGCCTGACCACCATTAATAAAATCCCTTTAACAATTTGAAGCTGCCCAGAGAAATTCACTATCTAAATGGAAATTTAGATCCATCATATTCACTATCAAATGATGGATCTAAAGCAATTCCTCTAACTCACAATTTTGCATGTTAATGAATAATTTAATGTACAGCAAATGACATATCTTTGCATGTGTTTTCCATAGGGTTTCAAAGAACCCAGGAAATACATTGCTGCACAAGGTAATTTATTTGATAATCCAATATTCTTTTTGAAAAATTATTTTATAGCACTTTTAAGAAAATATTTCTATCAGCTTGTATTTGTTTACCTCCTAGGTCCCAGGGATGAAACTGTTGATGATTTCTGGAGGATGATTTGGGAACAGAAAGCCACAGTTATTGTCATGGTCACTCGATGTGAAGAAGGAAACAGGGTAAGGTTTATATGTGCTTAAACTATACAAATGTCTTGAGAATTTCAAATGAGTATATGTTGGTTTTCAGTTTTTAAAGAAATTTTGATAAAAATGGACTTAAAAATTGAAACACTTAATTTTTTTTTTTTTGTAAATGTAGAACAAGTGTGCAGAATACTGGCCATCAGTAGAAGAGGGCACTCGGGCTTTTGGAGATGTTGTTGTGAAGATCAACCAGTACAAAAGATGTCCAGATTATATCATTCAGAAATTGAGCATTATAAATGTGAGTTTGCTTTTTTTACATAATTTTTATTTTGATACTGTTTTTATAAAAATATAATTAGGTAGTATCAAATGTGAGAAATTAAAATATATCAGGAAAGAGTTATTTTTGATAGCCTTTAGGATAGAAAGCTGTTGTTGCAACAATGACAAAAACCAGCAGGGTCAAATTTAAGTCACTGGTCAAGAAGTGTTTGTCCAAGTCAAATCAAAAGTATCTATTATACTGTGACCCTGGAAGTATTAAAAAAAAAGAAAAGGTCAATTAAATGTGTCAAATACATACTAAATTATTAAAAGAATAAGCAAATTGTCCTTATTGGCAGTGGGTTCCTACTTTTATGAAAAATTATTTATATTATTTTCATAAGAGAAATGACAGAGTTAGAGAGTACTGTGGGAGCACAAAGTTCTAACCATGCAACAGAAAATAGAATGTTTATTTCAGAAAATAAAGAGATCAGTGTGGCCTTAGTTAATAGTTAAAATGGAGGTCATCAAACATATTATATAATTCCATTTATATGAAAAATCCACCGTGGACAAGCCTATAAGACAGAAAGTAGATCAGTGGTTGCCTGGAGCTCAGGAAGTCAATCAACAGAAATGGGGGGTGGCTGCTAATAAACACAGGCTTTAATTTTGTGGTGATACAAATGTTCTATAATTAGGTAGTGGTGATGGTTGTACCCTTTAGTGAATGCAATATAAATACCGAATTGTACCTTTTAAACTGGTGAACTTTATGGTATGTAAAATGTACCTTTTATTTCCAACACATGAACTTAATTTTTAATTTTTTGGGGTACATGGTAGGTGTGTATATTTATGGGGTAAATGAGATATTTTGATACAAGCATACAATGCATAACAATCACATCAGGGTAAATGGGGTATCTATCATCCCAAGCGTTTATCCTTTACATGTGTTAGAAACAATCCGATTATAGCCTTTGAGTTATTTGGAAATGTATAATGAATTATTGTTGAATAGTCACCCTGTTGTGCTATCAGATACTAAATCTTATTCATTTTATCTAGCTATATTTTTGTACACATTAACCATCACCATTTCCACCTCTGCCATACCATTCCCATCCTTTGATAACCATCATTCTACTCTGTAACTCCAAGAGTTCAATGATTTTAATTTTTAGCTACCACAAATAAGTAACAACATACGACGTTTGTATTTCTGTGTCTGGCTTATTTCACTTACCATAATGTTCTTCAGGTCCTTCCATGTTGTTGCAAATAAATAGATCTTATCCCTTTTTATGGCTGAATAATACTTCATTGTATATATGTATCATTTTCTGTATCCATTCATCTATTGATCGACTCTTTGGTTGTTTCCAAAACGACTACTGTGAATAGTGCTGCAATAAATATGGGAGTGCAGATATCTCTCTTCAATCTACTTATTTCCTTTCTTTGTGGTATATACTTAGCAGTGGGATTACTGGATCATATGGTAGCGCTATTTTTAGTTTTTTGAGAAGCCTCCAAACTGTCCTACATAGTTGTTGTACTAATTTACTTTCTCGCCAACGTTGAGGGTTTTCTTTCCTTCACATTCATGTAAGCATTCATTCTTGGCTGTCTTTCATATGTAAGTCATTTTAACTGGAGCAACAAGATATCTGAATGTAGTTTTGATTTGCATTTCTCTGATAATAAATAATGTTGACCACGTTTTATATGTCTGTTTACCCTTTATACGTATTCTTTTGATAAATGCCTATTCAGATATTTTGCCTATTTAAAAATCAGATTATTAGATTTTTTTTGTTATTAAGTTTTATGTTTTTTTATGTATTCTGGTTACTAATCTCTTTTCAGATTTATCCCTTGCAAATATTTTCTCTCATTCTGTGGGTTGTCTCTTCACTTTGTTGATTGTTTGCTTTGCTGTGCAGAAGCTTTTAACTTGATGTGATTCTACTTGTTCATTTTTGGTTTGGTTCCCTGTGCTTTTGGGGTACTACTAGATAAATTTTTGCACAAACCAATGGCCTGGAGTTTCCCCAACATTTTCTTTTAGTAGTTTCATAGATTGAGGTCTTAGATTTAAGTTTTTAATCCATTTTTATTTAATGTTTGTATACAGCAAGAGAAAGGGGTTTAGTTTCGTTCTTCTCCATACGAATATCCAATTTTCATAGCACCGTTTATTGTGGAGGCTGTCCTTTCCCCAGTGAATATTCTTGAGCCCTTTGTCATTCTGTTGATATAATGTAACACAATGATTGATCTGTGTATGTCAAACCATCCTTGCATCCCTTGGATAAATGCCACTTGGTCAGGATGAATGATCTTTTTAATGTGTTGTTGAATTCAGTTTGCTAGTATTTTGTTGAGGAGTTTTGCATCAGTATTCACCAGGAATGTTGACCGGTAGTTTCCTTTATTTGATGTGTCTTTGTCTGGTTCTGGTATCACAGTAATACTGGCTTCATAGAATGGTTTGGAAGAATTCCCTTCTCTTCCATTTTTTGGAATAGTTTGAGTAGACCTGGCATTAGCTCTTCTTTAAATGTTTGATAAAATACAGTAATAAAGCCATTAGTTCATGGGCTTTTGTTTGCTGGGAAACTTTTCATTACAACCTCCATCTCATTACTTGTCTGTTAAGGTTTTGGGTACCAAAAACAATGCCTACAACAAGTTTTCAAGTCATGGACAGCAAAATAATATATGAATTGAAATAAGAAAATGATAAGAAGTGGAGGACTAAAGTTAAAATGTAGCATTTTTTTGTTGTATTACACTTTTCCTGTTAGTTTGTTTACACAATCTCTGTTGTCATCAGTGTAAAATAATGCATTTCAAGATACTACTTGCAAACCACATGATAACCCCAAATCAAAAAACATACTGCAGATACACAAAAATTAAAAGTAAGAAATTAAAACAGACTACCAGAGAAAATCACCTTAAGGGTAAACAGAAAGAAAAGAAAGAAGGAAGAAGAGACCACAAAACAATCAGAAAACTAATAACAAAATGGCAGGAATAA
This sequence comes from Cebus imitator, assembly GCF_001604975.1. Lineage (NCBI taxonomy): Eukaryota > Metazoa > Chordata > Mammalia > Primates > Cebidae > Cebus > Cebus imitator. The sequence goes on from NW_016107662.1 coordinate 2,244,519, forward strand.
GTTTTTATTTATCATTAGTAACATTGAATATCAGTGGCCTAAACTCTCTAAGCAAAAGACATAGAATGGCTGAATAGATTAATAAAACAAGACTGAACATTCTGTTGTTTAGGAGAAAACTTCTTCACTTGTAAAGACACAAATAGACTGAAAATAAGAGATGGAAAATTATAATCTATGTAAATGTAAACCTAAACAGAGCAGTAGTAACTATACTTATATCACACAAGGTATATTTTAACACAAAAACCAATAAAAGAGGCACAGATGGTCTCTATGTAATGATAAAGGAGTCAATTCAGCAAGAGGATATAACAATTGTAAATATATGTGCACCTAATACTTGAGCACCCAGATATATAAAGCAAATATTATTAGAGCTAAAAAGAGAGATAGACTCAATACAATAATAGTTGGAGACTTCAACATCCTACTTTCAGCGTTAGGCAGATCATGCAGGAAGAAAATCAACAAAGAAACATTGGTCTTAATTTGCCTTATAGACCAAATGGAACTAATAGACATTTATAGAACCCTTCAACCAATGCCTAAAGAATATACATTCTACTCCTCAGCCCATGGATCATTCTCAAGGATATATCATATGTTATGCTATAAAACAAATCTTAGAAAATTAAAAAAATGTTATCAACTATTTTCTTTTACCACAGTATAACTAGATATCAGTAACAAGAATAATTGAGGAAACTGTATGAACTCATGGAGAGTAAGCAATATCACTCAATGATCACTGATTCAATGAGGAAATTACTAGGGAAATTCTTAAAACAAATGAAAATAGAAACACAACAAACCAAATCCTGTGTGATACAGTGAAAGCAGCACTAAGAGAAAAGTTTGTAGCAGTAAGCCCCTACATTAAAAAAGAGAAGTTTCAAATAAACAACCTAATGATACATCTCAAAGAACTAGAAAAGCAAAAGCAAACCAAACTGTAAATTAGTAGAAGAAAATAAATAATAAAGATCAAAGTAAAAATATGTGAAATTGAAATAAAAAAAAATACAAAGCTTCAACGAAATAATTTTTTTTTTTTAAAAAGATAAAATTGACAGGCTGGGTGCAGTGGCTCATGCCTGTAATCTGAGTCCTTTGGGAGGCTGAGGCAGGCAGATTACTGGAGGGCAGGAGTTCAGGGCCAGCCTGGCCAATATGGTGAAACCGCATTTCTACTAAAAACTCAAAAAAAAAAAAAAATAGCCAGGCGTGGTGGCATACACCTGTCATCCCAGCTACTTGGGAGGCTGAGGCAGGAGAATGGCTTGAACCTGGGAAGCAGAGGTTGCAGTGAGCTGATATTGTGTCATTACACTCTAGCCTGGGTATTGCAGTGAGAGTCCGTCTCAAAAAAGGAAAAAAAAAAAGATAAAATTGACAAGCCTTTAGCCACACTAAGGAAAAAAACAATGGAGACCTAAGTAAATACCGTCAGAGATGAGAAAGGAGACATTGCCACTGTGATACTACAGAAATTTAAAAGATTATCAGATGCTACTATGAGCAGGTATATGCCAATAAATCGGAAAACTTAGAAGAAATAGATAAATTCCTAGATACATGCAACCTGTCAAGATTGTAAAATGTATCTTGAAAGAGCTGTTTAAAAAAATGCAAGTCTTTATATAAGGGGTTAAAATTTTCTTTGTATTTCATTTATTGTAGGACTTTTAGTAATCCAAATTGTATTTCTGTATGGTTGAGGTATATTTCCTACAGGAGAAACAGACTTACTTATATATCTCTGAAGGTCTTCTTAGGTTTCCATGGTATTACTCATTGTTATGTCTATAGAATGCTGTGAAATACTCCTGCCAATGGTTCCTGGCTACTTGTTTGACTAAGCCACAAAGGCACCTGATCCATAGATGTAAGGATACATTTCTAGGCTGATGCCTATTTGGCTACATTGTGTAGTCTGGGTTTACTGGTGTTAATCAACTCCGTTTGTATGTTTCTTTCGTTATCTAAATGTAGATGATTCTTTATACCTGGTCAGAGAATTACGACTTATGCATCTTATAGTGGTTACCTAGAAATTAGAACAAATGTGAGCTGTAACCTGGGGCTGACTTTCCTCAGTCCTCTCTCTACATTTTGAGTTGATGATTCTACCATGTGAGGGCCTAAGGAGTACAATGTTAATCAAATAATTAATCAGACTTTGCTCACATAAGAATTAGTCCTGTTTGCTGGCCTACCAAGCAGAAGTATTTTAAATAGCTGTGAAAATGAACTTTATTTCATATCATTTTAAACACACATTCAAAAAGCTTCCACCTCCCCACCTCCCTTTTATGGTGTATGTTTATTTGGGTTTTTTTTTTTTTTTTTTTTGGCTTGACAGCATACCAAGTTCCTAGAAATTTTGGTTATACTTTCTTTACCTTACTTAACTTACAATAACTTAGTAAGTTATTGCTTACTGGGTAGTACATGCAAGTCCTGTACAATATCTTAACTACTAGTTATTTGATTAAAAAGGAAAACGCAATCATGGCAGAGAAAATGTATAGGACACCTTAGGAAATTATGAACTCTTTTGAGCAGTTTGCACGAGGAGACTTTGTACGGGTACGCCCTTCCACTTATTTATGTTCATAGTTTGCTTTAAAAATCATCTCAAGGAAAATATTATCTCTTGACTAGAAAAAGGAAAAAACAGCTGGAAGAGAGGTGACTCACATTCAGTTTACCAGCTGGCCAGACCACGGGGTGCCTGAGGATCCTCACCTGCTCCTCAAACTGAGAAGGAGAGTGAACGCCTTCAGCAATTTCTTCAGTGGCCCCATTGTGGTGCACTGCAGGTAGGGGGAAAACAAACAAACAAACAAACAAACAAACAGAAAACTCCAACAGAATCCACCTGCCTAGGACTGTTAGAGACGTCTCTCCCTTTGGCAATTGCTATTTTGGGAAACAACCTATGTGTGAAATTTAGATTCTTATCTCTGCTTCACACCTGACAGCTTTTCCATTCGCTTCTCTGTCGTGATCATGCCTTCACTTTTTTTTGCTTGGTTCTCCAGTGCTGGTGTTGGGCGCACAGGCACCTATATTGGAATTGATGCCATGCTAGAAGGCCTGGAAGCTGAGAACAAAGTGGATGTTTATGGTTATGTTGTCAAGCTAAGGCGACAGAGGTGCCTGATGGTTCAAGTAGAGGTATGTTCTAACCTTTAGGGATTATTCTCACTGTTGTTTTTTGGACTTCAATCTTTCCTGAATGATAATAATGATCTTTAAAAAACTCCAAACTCTTCACAGCTTCAAACAGTAGATGATTTCCTGAACACTGAAACATGTGGTAATCACCAGAAACACTTAGAAGCACTTTTCATTAGTGGCTAAAAGTACTGTGGGAGAAAGATGACTGGCCCGGTGACGTGGCTCACGCCTATAATCCCAGCACTTTGGGAGGCCAAGGCGGGCAGATCACCTGAGGTCAGGAGTGATAGAACAGCTTTGCCAACATGGTGAAATCCTGTCTCTAGTAAATATACGAAAATTAGCCAGGCATGGTGGTGGGTGCCTGTAGTCCCAGCTACTTGGGAGGCTGAGACAGGAGAATCACTTGGATCCAGGAGGCAGAGATTGCAATGAGCTGAGATCATGCCACTGCACTCCAGCCTGGGCAGCAGAGTGAGACTCCATCTGAGAAAAAAAAAAAAAAAAAGAAAGATGACCACAAAAATATATGTTTTAAAATAATGGGCCGGGTGTGGTGGTTCATGCCTTTAATCCCAGCACTTTGGAAGTTGGGGACAGGTGGATCACCTGAGGTCAAGAGTTCAAGACTGGCCTGATCAACAGGGAGAAACTCTGTCTCTACTAAAAATACAAAATTATCTGGTCACGATGGGACATGCCTGTAATCCCAGCTACTTGGGAGGCTGGGACAGGAGAATTGTTTGATCCTGGGAGGCAGAGGTTGAGGTGGGGCGAGATTGCGCCCTTACACTCCAGCCTGGTCAACAAGAGCGAAACTCCATCTCAAAAATAAACAAACAAATAAACAAATAAATAAATAAAACAATGAATTACCATTAACACATAGACTGGCAAAAAAAAAAAGTAAAAAACTGAAAACAGATTTGGCAGAATCTCATAAAATTAAGATGTAGAGACAGAATAGTATAGTGGTCAACAGCCTGGGTTTCGAAACTACACTTTAGGGTTTCAAATCCTGATTTTAATTATTAATACAAGGGTGAGTGGTATTATTTATTAAGTATTTTTAGTCTGTCTGTGCCTCAGTTAAGTCATCTGTAAAATGGAGGCAATGGGATGGTATTACCTCACGGACTTATAACCACAAAAGCAATACAAGTAAAGCACGTAAGCAAGTCCCTGGCACATGCGATGCCTTTGGTGATAGTAAGTGGTGGTTATTACTGAAAATGTCTGTATCTGACCCAGTAAAATCACATATATGCATATACCCAAGAGAAGCATACAACTAGAAACACTTGCAAACATGTGCATTGCATTTTGCATTGTCTAAAGTGAAATATATATTAATGGGAGAATGGAAACACCATAAATATGTATCAATAGGGGAACAGGAAAACAGAATGTGGACATGTGAACTCTCTGTACAATAAATGCTATGTTGTAGTGGAAAGCAATCATCTAGGTTTGTGTCGGTCTATTTTGAGAGATGCTCAGATGAAAACAATGAGTGAGTAAAGTTGCCACATGAAATATTCAAGATACAATTTATGTGATTTTTTTTAAAACACAAAAATATGCAATGCTCATGATTATAGATACATAGATATTAGAGTAGAAATATAAAAACAAATTGTTAACCAGGTCCAAAGAAATTATTTACAGTGGAAAATACAGTGGAAAGATACAGCCAAACTCAAGAAACTAAAGATGGTGAATTAAGAGGATTATCAAAAGTATACCTTTCCTTGAAAATACTGGATTCAAACAAAATAAACAGTTAAGAGTTGTTACATCTGGGTTTGGCATAGTGGACTTAAAAAAAAGTAATTTTCTTTATTTTAAGAGTTCTAGTAACTGTTTAAAAAGGTTTTCTATGAAATTACAACTTGCTTTTTTTCCTCCTGAATATACTGTGAAGTTGATTATAGTTTTACCTATCTGTCATTTGGCTTACTGACCTAATAATAACCACTAAAGGAAGTAACATAGAATGTTCTTTAGCTTTTAGGAATAAAAGTTGCAGTATAGAGTACATGGATAATCTATTTACAAAGTAATTTTTTCTGAAAAAAATTCTGAAATAGATTTTGCTCATATTCCAGAATATTTTGAGAGTGAACTTCCAGAATATTTAAATATTATGGATATCAATTTACTTTGCCATGAATTGTCCCAATATGAGAAAAATGGGAAATGTATATTTTATTTAAATATGACTTGTAGAGCTCTAGATTATGAGTTAATTATCTGTATTTTTTCTTAAAATGGTAGGCCCAGTATATCTTGATCCATCAGGCTTTGGTAGAATACAATCAGTTTGGAGAAACAGAAGTGAATTTGTCTGAATTACATCCCTATCTACATAACATGAAGAAAAGAGATCCACCCAGTGAGCCATCTCCACTAGAGGCTGAATTCCAGGTAATGAGTGACAACAATAATAATAAACTTTTATTGAGTGTCATCTACTTTCTGGGTATTTGCTATGCAGCTGACATAGTGCTAGTGTTTGGTCTTCACCATAACCAATGGAGCAAGAATGAGAAAACTAGGACACAGAGAGTTAAGAGGAATGCCTGAATCCACACAACTATTCTATAGGAGATTTTTTTAAACCCAGAAATCTGATTCTACTGCTAACCCTTTTAACCAGTCCTCCTTAAGCTGGTATAAAATAAAGTGTCAAAATCATAATATATAGCCACAAAACTGGTCTGCCAAAGGCAATGTAGTATATCACCTTTAACAATTGTATCTGGTTTTGGTTTGTAAAGGAAATCATTAGAGGAGTTTATGACTGCTCAGGAAGTTGAACTGGCTGGAGCTGGTAGATGGACAGTAAAGGATAAGTACTTGTGTCCTAACCTATTTATTAGGCAATTATTCTGACAGCCAACCTAGCGTGGAGTTCACTGTAATTTCAGAGAGTTGGCCTAGCTGTCCTCAAATAGCTCAGTTGTCAAAAAAATGTTTTGTATTCTTTTTGTTCCATCTATGATTTCCAGTTTACTGAGACTTTCTGTGATGTACCAAACTGGTAAATTCAGAGTTTCTAAAGACCAGGAGTGTGCTTTTAATCAGATGCAGAACGATTTAATGTTTAGGATCAAAGGGGTTAAGGTGGGGGTAGAGGTGGAACATGCAACAATCCCCAAGTGACTCAATCCCCCAGAAGACCTGTACTTATAGTGGAAGAACTAGCAGGCACAGGGTAGTCTCAAAGAGAGTAGTGTTTTATTGTGGTTTTCTTGCTTTTCTAGCTCCTAAATTAACCATATTCAATATACCTGCCCTACTAATCCACATAAACATATATGCTATTTGGAGACAGTTATACATTTAAGTTAAACATTCTTATAAATGTTTATTTACTATAAGAAAGACCAACATTATTTTTTTCACTAAACAAATATGCTTGAGTTTCTGCTCTGTGCCAAGTACAGAATTATAGGCACAACAGTCAAAATGATCTGCAAGTGGACATGGGCAGAAGGATGAGAGGATGTGATCCAGATCACAGATGAAAGCAGTGAAATTATTCCATTTAAGCAGACAGGAAGACAGAAGATGAGGGCAGAGATGGAAGTTGGTTGGTAAATTTGGTGTTGGGAAGTTGAGGCAACTCCTGCCTGACAATCTTTCATTTAAAAAAAAAAAACCACAAGGCTAGATCATCAATTTAGAGTTGAGAGACAGAGGAGCGAGTAGGGCATAAAAGAGCTCAATGCTTGAGGAAGGGGAAAGGACACAAACTAGTTATCTCAAAGTAGAAAAGCAGAGGCAGTAAAATTGCCAGAAATTATTGTTTGATCACCTAAAATTTATGGTCGTGAGTTTAAAGAGGAGTTAGTCAGTTGGTTGGATTGTTTTCTATAGCATCATTGAGCTCTTTGGGGGTAGGAGCTGTTTATGCAAATAGTTGAGTTAAACCTATCTAGATTTTGAAGTGACTCTTTGAAAGTAGTGATGCAAAGGCCATTGAGGGTGTTTACAAATGAATGATGACTGCGGTGGAAAATAAAAAGCAAATTGGCCACATGAAAGAGGTGAGAGAAAGTGGAAAGGATAAGTTGGAGATTTTGTTAGAATTACAGATTGCTGGGTTGACATACCAGAATAAATGACTAGGAATAATAGGGATAATTTTCAATAACAGAGATAGCTGAAGTTCTGATTTTAGAGGTGATGCAATATTTGGGATGAAGCCTACAAAGGTCGAATGATGAAAGTGGATGACTGGGAAGTGGAGGAAAAGTCATGCAGGTGAAGGAGCTAAGAAATGAGACTCGAGTGTTGGATAGATCATTCTTCTCAATGTTGAATTAACGAAAAATGATGACAGACCTCAGAAAGAAGAGCACATACTTAGCCAAGTCTAAAACTAAATGTGATGGAGTGTTTCAGGAATCAATACCTGACACTCCCAAGTGAAGGGCCCTGGATAGAAGGTAGTATAGTATGATGGCAGGAAAATCAAAGTGGTTGGTTTATTTGAAAGAGAATGAGTAGAAATGGTTTGCAAGTAGAATCAGGGAGCAGGGAAAACACACATCTTTTGTTAAGGCTGTGAGGTAAATGGAATGTGAGGGGGAAGGTCAACTTTTTCTTAAAAGAGCTCTTTGTGGCATCCTCAGCTGACATCCAGGTTTCAACTGGTGGAAAAAAAAGGTGAAGTGACTCTTGGGAGAAGATGATTAGGATAAATGGGAGTTCACAGATGACAGACTACGGGCGTTGGAGGACAGGGAGTAAGACATTGATTGGTAAGATGTAAGAGGCTGGGTTGTATCTGAGGATACAAATAATCATTCAGGGATAAAAATCTGGGGAATCTAGATGCACTGGGAAGCTTAGACTTGTAATGGCAACTGAATCAGGCAGAGATTTAAGAGTGACAGATCCTTTGCGTCTTAGATGAAGATGAGCCATTAGTTCCACCTATACTTCTGAGTATTGCTACAGGGCAGAGGCTGCCTGGGTCACTAGACTCACAATAGCACAAAGTGTGGTGATGCTTTCCAAAACATCTGGTCTTTCATGCAGTCCATGGTGGGGTTCAAGGGGTCTGGAATTCAACGGTGATATTTTCTTTCATTCAGTTATGTAGCTATAAACGGGGTTTGAAACAGAGTGGTGTATTTAGTTTGAATGAGGGTACCATACTGAAAAAATATATATCTATACACACACACACATATATACATGCATGTGTGTGTATATAGAATCTTACTGAATTATACATGAGGAGCTTTCTCAGTTTCAGTTATTTTTAACATTAAATATTATTCATTTGACAAATATTTAAGGATTAGTGGAGAGAAAAGAATGTAGGAAGAGAGGTCTTCCAGAAGAAATTGACATTTAAACTGATACCTATAGCGTAAGAAAAGCTATCAGAGCAACCAAAGGGGAAGGGGTAGTTTAAGCAAGCAAGCAAGCAAGCAAGAAAGAAAGAAAGAAAGAAAGAAAAAGAAAAAGAAAAAGAAAAAACATGTTTATCTGCCAAGAGTGGAGGAACAGCTTGGCCCTTCCAAGAATTGAGGAAGCTTGTTTGGCAGAATTATGGAGGGACCTGGTTGGGGTAAGGCTGCAGACATAGGGGCATATCACTGAAGACTTTTTATTCTATTTTGAGGAGAGTTGTTGTTTTCTTTTCTTTCTTTCTTTTTTGAAATGGGGTCTCGCATTGTCACCCAGGCTGTAGTGCAGTGGCACAATCCTGTCTCACTGCAATCTCTGCCTCCTGGGATCAAACGATCCTCCTGCCTCAGCCTCCCAAGTAGCTGGGAGTACAGGCATGTTCTACTGTGCCCAGCTAACTTTTTTTTGTATTTTTAGTAGAGATGGGTTTGCACCATGTTGGCCAGGATGGTCTTGATCTCCTGACCTCGTGATCTGCCTGCCTCCGCCTCTCAAAGTGCTGGGATTACAGGCATGAGCCACTGCGTTGTTTTCCTATAGTGATGGAATGCTGTTGATCTTCGGAAGAGCATTTTCTGTTTTGTGTTATGTTTTAGAAGGATTAGAGCAAGCGAGATTGAAAGCAAAGGGCCCATTTAAGAAATTGTTGACATTTTACAAGTGAGAAATTAAATAGGAGGAAAGAAAACTAAAAGGGTTTGTGAGCCTCATCTGTATGATAGATCTTTTCTAACTGATTAGTAACTGGGTGACAGGAAAAGCAATCTGGAAGGTGTAAAGAAATTAAGAATCAACTTTCAAAACATGTGCCAAGTCTCCTATGAATGTGACATCTGCAGAATTTATTTCTGATAACTTAACTTACCATGGCTTTTGCAATATGGATCAGCATCAGTCTAGTGCTTTCGACTTATATAAGAAGAAATAAGAAGAAATAATATTATTTTTCTATCAAGCAGCTCTTAAGGAGACACAATCTCTTACATATGTATATCACTTGATCACACTCACCCTGTCAAAAGAACTAAATACCGTAATTACAAGAAAAAAATCAGAGACAAACTGAAAAATTATAAGCTCTAGGGAGCTTTTACAAATTTCACAAAAATTAATAAAATGCTTTTCCTTAGGGAGCATCTTATGACACAATAATAAACTAAGCCAATATTGACATTATAAAGGAATTTTTTATTCTTTTATTTTTTTCAGAGACTTCCTTCATATAGGAGCTGGAGGACACAGCACATTGGAAATCAAGAAGAAAATAAAAGTAAAAACAGGAATTCTAATGTCATTCCATGTATGTAGCTTATTTTATTTTTTGTATCAGATAACATTAAGCTGTTTTGGATTTGTTTAATGTGGGACACACACATATAAATGATCTTGAAGCAAGTTTTCAACACCTGGTTGTTAATAGGGAAGAAGTTAATAGGTATTGAAATATTAGTTATTGCAAGGACTTAACAATCCCATTTACAATAGGCTTTGGAGAGTAGACTGTATTCAGCATTTTATTTTTACCAATTATTTCAAAAATGTGTTGTCATAAAAGTGATATATTTAAAGCTAGGAGAATAACGACCAAGTCCCTTTTATCAGTTCTCTTTCATTTTTAGTTTATTTCAGTTATTTACTCCAGGGTAATTGACAAATAGTAAAAATTACGTCCATTTGTTCTCTTTATGTTTACTTTTTATTCCTTGTACCTAGGTGGTTGAAAGTAGGGGGAAAATACTCTATAAACTGTACATCATCAAATTTAACAGATCAAAATCTGCACAGTTTTTAAGACTTGAATTCTACTATTTAAGCATATTAAAATGATCATATATGGTAACTTTATTCAGCTGCATACACTAAAATTCGGATGGATAAAATATAACCCAAACTGATAAACTAGACGACTAAATAAATCAGATCAGTGCATGGTTGACCTACTTAATTTTCACAGAAGTCTGTATGAATGTAGTTTAAAATATGGAATTGATAGTGATATGGTTAATCACATCATTTGATCAAGTTATTATAGATTAAATAAATTGAGAAATAGTGAGAAATTATGGACCAAATACATTTTTTGGACTAAATAATAATTACCTAAGATATCTACATAAGATTGTTAATTTAATGTTAATGGAGTATAATTGAAAGAAAAAATTCTAAGCTATGTATTTTGTAAACATATCAAGCAGAATTATAATAGTCCATGGGAAATTAAAATATATGTATCAAAGATTAAATAATCATATGTAATGTTACGCTATCTGTGGTTTGACATGGAATTATGTTCGCGTTTTTTCCTAAAATCCTTTCTCTTAGACTTTTGTTGTATGATCTGTTTATCAATGAGTACTAAGTTTTACATAGAATCTTATTTAATGTAGATCAAGAAATTTCCATAATGCAATCCATCTCTTTTGAAATACTTTTAAATGTCCACATGACAACGAAGAAGAAATCTGATTTTTTAAAAAGGAGGCTTACTACTGACATCTTATTTTATATAGATGACTTCAACAGAGTGCCAATTAAACATGAGCTGGAAATGAGTAAAGAGAGTGAGCATGATTCAGATGAATCCTCTGATGATGACAGTGACTCAGAGGAAGCAAGCAAATACATCAATGCATCTTTTATAATGGTAGGTACTTAAACTGCCAAAATCCAAGATCCAATCATTTAAAAATCCCATCTATGTTATTAGGGCCATTCATTAAGTGATTTTATAAAACAGTGATGAGCTTAGTCATAACTACATACAGATTGACATGAGAGTTTCAATTTTAATGCTACATTGTAACTTACTGAAAGATTTAAAAAATACTAAAACCTAATAACCTGATATAAAATAAGGCAATGTTATTGGTTATATTTTATGACAAATAAAGCTATGATCACATCAATTTTAAATATAGTAAAATTTGAGCAAATACAAGTATTTGAAAATATTTATACCTACTCAGATACCCAAATTATAGACAAAGCCCAATTTGTATATTTGTATGGTTAAAAACTTTTCATTCAGATTAACTGAATTATTAGGTGAGTCTGTGTCAAGTCTTTTTAAAAAATTAACTGAGAATTCAAACAATAAACTTTAGCCGTTTATTAAATGCTTACTGTTTATACACTAAGTTGGATTTACTTATTTTCCAAAATTTCCTAAAGCACACATTCATGAAATATTAGTTCAATTAAGAGATATAAGAATGTAAAGACACTAATTAAAATTAGTAAGATATGACAAAGGTAATTTGAAATGCTTAAGTAATTCCTTTTTACAATCACACTAACCTTTACAGGGAAACAAAAAGGTATGACTGGGTGCGGTGGTTCACGTCTGTAATCCCAGCACTCTGGGAGGTGAGGTGGGTGGATTATCTGAGATTAGGAGCTCAAGACCAGTGGCCAACATGGCGAAACCCTGTCTCTACTAAAAATACAAAAATTAGGCATGGTGGTCCCCACCTGTAACCCCAGCTACTCGGGAGGCTGAGGCAAGAGAATTGCTCCAACCCAGGAGGTACAGGTTGCAGGGAGCCAAGATCGCGCTACTGCACTCCAGCCTGGGCAACGGAGTAAGACTCCATCTCCAAAAAAATTAAAAAAGAAAAGAAAAGAAAAAAGTGTTTCTCTTTTGTGGAGAGGAAAATTTGTTTGTTTCACAAGAAATATTGTAATCTTGATTTCACATTATTAGCTAAGAATTATTATTATCTGTATAATTATTTTACAGATAGCCATTACATTGTTTCTTAGACAGAAGACTCTTACTATTTGTATGTAATAGCACTGATATCAAACTAAGTGACTACATTTCCAAATGGTTATTTTAAGAATCTACTGAGTTCTCTTCAGTAGTAACAAAGCCTCACACTTTTCTGTTTAAAAAGAGTTACTGGAAACCTGAAGTGATGATTGCTGCCCAGGGACCGCTGAAGGAGACCATTGGTGACTTTTGGCAGATGATCTTCCAAAGAAAGGTCAAAGCTATAGTGATGCTGACAGAACTGAAACATGGAGACCAGGTTTGTACTTTTGAGGATTTGTTTTGAGTCTCTCTGTCATAAAACTTCATTCTCCAGTCTTGGATTGCTTGCTGGATCGCCATGCCTATGCCTTTTTGATCCCTCTGTCACACAGTTCTGTCTGCTCAGTCTCACCCCGTTCCCTGGTGCTGGCCTCCACCAGCTGTGTCTGGATTCTGACTGTCTTGCTGCCGCCGCCTCCAGCCTTGCATGCCACTCACGGATTAGCCAGGATGCAGCAACGCCAGTGCCACAGTGCATAACTGCTACGTTTTCACTCTGTTCTCCCCATTTTCTCAAGATAAAAAAACAAGCTTTTTCTGTGATGTCTAACGCCCTCAACGATCAACCGCTCATGTGTGTTTCATCTTACTCTCATTTTTATGTTTTCCATCCTCTCCACTCTGGACAAGCAGTTTTAGTGTCCACGTCTGAACACACAATTTTCATTGTTATCACTGAATCTAAACTTATTGATATTCCATGTAACTAAATGCGTGCTCTCTTCCAATTTTAGCCCTATTCTTTTAATAAGACAATCCTGAAAAATGTATCTATGTCCTCCCTTCTTTATTCCCATAAAAATTATTGCCATAAAATTCTATAGTTGAAGGTGAATCTAAAATATACTTTGATTTTTTACTTAATGCTTGTGATAGATATTTTATCCTTTTCTTACTGTCTTCAGTTATAGTTAACTTTTCCCTTCTGGTAGGTCTCACTCTGCTTTAGCACTGACCACATTATCTGACATATGTTCAAGCTTATTCAATAAATAACCTCCTAAGTATGCAAAAAATTATGATTTGTTACATCGCTCTCTCTCCCCCCCAAACGCATTCTCTCTCACCCTCACCTGGTCCCCTTCCCCTGTACATAGAAAGTTGCTTTTAATGTTTTTTTTTTAAAGGAATATACATCCAGATTTCTAGCATAGAATTCCCAGTCTTTTTCTTCATTCGAATTGTGGAAGCTGGGAAACAGGATGGGAGTGTAGGCAGAAATGCCTATCTTTGTCAGCAATTGTGGGGTTGTAGTTGGTGAACAACAATTTGTTGAGAGAAGAAATGCTTTTGTGATTCACCTGCTCTTCAGTCTGGCCCTTTGCTTAGATATGCAGAAAAAATATTTAAAGCTGCTCATGGTGTTGGTCAACAAGATGACAGAGACAAAGCTCCGAAAGATTCAGCCTTCTTCCTCAAGAACCACTGAAGGGACAGTGGGACCTGAGTTACTGAAAGGGTCATGAATAACATTGACTCATGCCAGCCATAAATACTGAAGACGTGATGATAAGCATGCGGAAAGTGGGAGCAAACCCCAAAGACTTACCCTAAGGAAGACGGCTGTTCCGGGGGTGTGCCAGCCACCTCGATGGTGCTCAGCTTCCTTTTTCTTACACAAGGAAATACCACATATTCATTAAATGAATCTCCAACACTTAAACTAGATTCTGGATTTTTATAAGCAGGTTGCAATCTTAGAACACAAAAGTTTTCATTTAATAGAAAAGAGGCACAGACGGAGAAAGAGAGAGAAAGAAAGGGAGAAAGAGGGAGACTGATCCTTTGCGTACCTTAAATAGCAAACAGACGTTGTTGAATCATCTTCTTTTTTCTAGGAGCTCTGTGCTCAGTACTGGGGAGAAGGAAAGCAAACATATGGAGATATCGAAGTTGACCTGAAAGACACAAACAAATCTTCAACTTATACCCTTCGTGTCTTTGAACTGAGACATTCCAAGGTATGAAAACAATTTCAGGAGTATGTTTCTTTCATATAATGGATCCAGCAGCAAGACGAATATAAATTACTCTATCCAAGCGAGGCCGTCCTATACCTAATTTCAGAATAAGATTTTTATATTATTTAAGTAAAAGTAACTGTGAAGAAAATATGGCTATCAAGTTATAAAATAAGCAGATCTTCACTACAGGTAATGCTCTCCTCAATTCTGATTTTAGAGGAAAGACCCTCGAACTGTGTACCAGTACCAATATCCTAACTGGAGTGCTGAACAACTTCCTGCAGAACCCAAGGGGCTGATCTCTATGATTCAGGTCCTCAAACAAAAACTTCCTCAGAAGAATTCCTCTGAAGGGAATAAGTATCACAAGAGTGCATCTCTCCTCATTCACTGCAGGTGGGTGGCATTTGGTAGAATGTACTCTAAAAATCATAACGCTTGACTCCTTGGTTCATATGTTCTCTTATCTGTTTATCCTTATATATAAAACACATAGTCACAGTAAAAACTTCTTATCTCGCTTATGTTTCCACAGCACAGCTGTCATAAAATAGAATAGAAAAATATAAAAGAAGTGATTCTATTATGCAATATTTTTAAGTTGTGTTTTTAAATACTTGGTGTCATGTCATCTTTGACTCCTTCATACCTAGCATTGAACCGGGAATGTTATTTGTGTGAATGAACTAACGAATGGAAGGGTGTGTGAACAGATAGGTAGTTGGATATCACATTAGACATATACTCATATACATTGATCTACCCTATTAAGTGTCACAAAGACACCTAATATGTTTCATGAACACAAAGGCCATTAAACATAATTTAACTTAAATATTAACTCTAATCACAAAGCTTAGCAGTTTTGATTTGAAACTCATGATTTAATTTTTTTAAATTGAACCAAAGGGCAAGGATTGCCATAATATCAATAATACTACTAGATTTTATTAGTTCCTTCATCTGTGATAGATCCTTAAATATCCATCTTAAATAAGCGATATAATTGAAGGAAAAATTTATAATATAAAAATTTACATGAAAAAGAACATCAAAGTAAATGAGAAATGAAAACGAGTAAAGTAAAATGAGAAATGTTATTCTAGTGAAATACCTTTTAGAATTTTTGAAAAAGCCTAATTGTTATTATTGGAATTGTATGTACTAGAATCAAGCCTTTAGAAATATACACATTTTCAGCATTTCCTTGAATTTTTGAAGGCGAAATTTATGTGAAAAGAAAGTTGAGGAAGGGAAGTTTACACTGTAAAACTATATATATATATATATATATATATATATATATATATATTTCCCACACACAAAACTATATATGTTTCTTAGAATATGACTGAATACCCACTACATGTTTTTTTAAATTTATGGTCAATAACTGAAGTGCCCTGCTGATAACATATTGTTTTAGTTGACTCTTTATGATAATGTTTTATGCTTCTCATTGTTTGGTAAACCACTTGTTTGCCCTTTTTTTTAATGAATAGTTCTACAAGGTATCATTTTCTACTGACCCGGAAGTAGAAACATTCGTAAAACATGGTAGAGAGGCGGAAGAGAGAAGCAGCAGCAAGTGTTCTAGTAATTTACACAATCTAAGCTCTAATATTTCCTGTTACATCAGCTTCAAGCTATAACTTTCTCTTTCCCAAATCTTGGTTTCCTTATCTGTCAAATCGGCATTCTGATATTGGTTTTCAACAACTTCAGATGTAAATAAAAATGCACTAAAATCCATAAAATACTCAATAAGAGAAAATATATTTTTAAACCCTGAGACAAATATGCTTTCAATTACAAGATTATCATACCCCTAAATTGAAAAAGTTTATCTAAAAATGCATTTAGCATAAATAATTGGGCTCGTGAAAGAGGTGGGAATAAAATAATTATGATAAACATGAAGTAAAAAATATATTCTCTCTATTCCTATTTTTAATTCTAGAGTCACCTTTTTTTTGTAACAAGTAAGGTTATTTTCCATCTTTTCTTTCTTTTATAGGGATGGATCTCAGCAAACGGGAATATTTTGTGCTTTGTTAAATCTCTTAGAAAGTGCGGAAACAGAAGAGGTAGTGGATGTATTTCAAGTGGTAAAAGCTCTACGCAAAGCTAGGCCAGGCATGATTTCCACATTCGTAAGTATACTCCACCATTGCTTTTAACATGTCTTGGATTTTTTTTTTTTTTCTTTTTGATGGTTTCCATTTTTTTTCTCCTCTTCTTTCCTCTCTTTTGTCCTTTTTTCCCCTTGCCTTTTCTCTCATCTCCTCTATTTTCTTTTCCTATTTTTTCTCTTTCCTACTTTTGCATAATAATTCATATTGAATTATCATCAGTCTAAATAAGAGCCTTAATTAAAGTTTGCTTACACTTCGTTGTGACAGTTCATGAAGAGTCTTTCCTTAAATGCTCATGAATTTCTTAATTTTCTTTCCTTCCATCCTGTATCTATTTGTGCTGTGTAACAAATCACCCCCAAATTTAGGGGTCTAAACAAATAACATTTATTATTATTCAGTAGTCTAATGGTCTGCTGGAATGTTCTGCTGATGCCCTCAGGCTTAGCCAATAGAGACCAGGCTGACTCACATGTCTGCCTTCAGCTGATGTGTGTCCTGTGGTTTGGCTGGTCTAGTATGACCTACACTGCCAGTAGGCTGGCACCTGGCTGCCATTTAGCTGTGGTGACAACAGTGAGCAGGCCGCATGTCCCTACTCTTCCGGAAGACTGGCTCAGACTTATTCACATTAAAACAGCAAGTTCCACAAGGGAAAAAAGGTTTTTGTGAGACCACTTGAGGCCCAGGCTTGAAAGTGACAAAGATATCTTCTTCTCTATATTATTAGCTAAATAAATCATAAAGCCAGTCCAGGGATAGGGAAAAAGACTCCACTCCTTGAGAGGGTCTGCAAGAGCCAGGCGCGGTGGCTCAAGCCTGTAATCCCAGCACTTTGGGAGGCCGATGCGGGTGGATCAGGAGGTCAAGAGATCCAGACCATCCTGGTCAACACGGTGAAACCCCGTCTCTACTAAAAATACAAAAAATTAGCTGGGCATGGTGGCACGTGCCTGTAATCCCAGCTACTCGGGAGGCTGAGGCAGGAGAATTGCCTGAACCCAGGAGGTGGAGGTTGCGGTGAACTGAGATCACGCCATTGCCCTCCAGCCTGGGTAACAAGAGGGAAACTCTGTCTCAAAAAAAAAAAAAAAGAGAGGGTCTGCAAATTCACATTGCAAATGTGGTTACAGGAAGGAAAATGTGTTATATTCTTGTAATTGATCTATTGTATATAGCCTCTATGTGGTAGTAACTGTAGATGGTCATCTGGGAATTAATCATTCTTCACAATGTAAACTTAATTACTCACTGAAATATAAAGCTTTTAATCACATATGATATTGAGATTTCCTATCTTGATTTTTTTAAATGTATCAAATGTTTCCTATATGTTCTTGCCATTAAGAGACTAATTGGTGAGTATGAGGGAAAGCCAGGTATTTACTAATCAATGTAGTAAGTAAAGTGATCAAGAAATTATAAGAAGAAGGTGAATGAGAGCATTTAATTCAATCTTTAGGAATCAAGCAGTGCTTCTTCAAGCAGGTGATTCCTCCTCTGATTCTTAAATAATATGTAGGCATTAGACAGAAAAGGCTTTAGGACCATAAAGTAACTAAATTATTTAGATTTTTAAAATGAGAACATATCAAAGTACTTTTCTGTCATCCAATACTTCCATAAATAAATGATTAGTCCTTGCAAATCTTTATCTGGCATAAAAAAATCACGTCAACTTTCTTCATGTAATTTCCCACTTAATTCCTTTACTAGGAGCAATACCAATTCTTGTATGACACCATTGCCAGCACCTACCCTGCCCAGAATGGACAAGTAAAGAAAAACAACCATCAAGAAGATAAAATTGAATTTGATAATGAAGTGGACAAAGTAAAGCAGGATGCTAATTGTGTTAACCCACTTGGTGCCCCAGAAAAGCTCCCTGAAGCAAATGAACAGGCTACAGGTTCTGAACCCACAAGTGGCACTGAGGGGGCAGAACATTGTGTCAATGGTCCTGCAAATCCAGCTTTAAATCAAGGTTCCTAGAAAAAGACACAAATGGGGACACTCCAAACCTCATGTTAGCTGTTATTTCTATTTTTCTAGAAGTAGGAAGTGAAAATAGGTATACAGAGGATTAATGAAATGCATTGAAGCAATGTTTGTGGAAGGATTCTATTTTACTACTATGGAAAAATATTTAAGATAGTTTTGCCAGAACAGTTTGTACAGACACATGCTTATTTTAAAATTTTATCTCTTATTCAGTAAAAAACAACTCCTTTGTAGTCTTTACGTGTGTATGTGTATGTGTGTGTGTGAGTGAGAGACAAAGAGAGAAAAAGAGAGAGATAGAGAATGCTTTCAAGTGAATCTAAAAGCTCTTGCTTTGCCTTTTTGTTTTCATGAAGAAAAAATACATTTTATGTTAGAAGTGTTAACTTAGCTTGAAGGATCTGTTTTTAAAATCATAAACTGTGTGCAGACTCAATAAAAACATGTTCATTTCTAAAATGACCTCAAGATGTCCTCCTTGTTCTACTTATATATGTCTTACATAGTTTACTATTTTACTTCTAGAAAAAAAAAAAAAAAAAAAAAAAAAATGATATGTGTGTGTATAGCTACTACGAAAGAGTTAACTAAATTAACATTTGGAAATCTTGTATTTCATATATTAGCATTTAGTCCAATATCTTTTTAAGCTTATTTAATTAAAAAATTTCCAGTGAGCCTATCTTGCTGCCTTCACATGGGGTTTACAGTTTTTCAACATGGATTATTCCCCGTACAATATTTAAAATTTATTGCTTGATACTTTTGACCACAAATTATATTTTGTAAAATTGAACTTAAATATCATTAAAATAAACAAATGTAACATGTACTAATATTCGCTGTATAAAAATAGAAGCATAGAATTATATTTGTTAAATATTTACATATGAAATTCAATATAGCTATTTTAATGGAATTTTACATTGATATGAAAAATATAATATTGCATATTCATAGTTCCCATGTTAAATCCCATTCGTGATTTTCATTAAAGCATTTACTTTGAATTTCTTCAGTGCTTAGACTGCTTTTACTAGGACTGGATGTCAATAATCATAATAAAATTCAATCATGAGTTTTTTCTTGTTTATAATATATTGGGTTATAAGTTCATATATGAAATGTGTTTACACCTATTGAAATATGTTTAATGCAGTTATTAACATTTGCAGGGCACTTTTGCAGGTTCCAATTATCCAATAGTCTAATAATTGTTTAAGATCTAGAAAAAATTGAAGAATAGTGGTAGTTTTCATGAAGTAATAAAAACAACTCATTTTGGTGAATTCTGTAATAGCTTATTACCATGGTCAAATACAACATTTAGGTTGATTTTCTATATATTTACACTTTTGTCTGATCTTATATGTGTTAACTATATGGCATCAATTGCTGTCCATTCAACTCACATTTATTCTGTGTCCCTACTTCTAATTATTTTATTGTTATAACATAAAATTAACAATTAACACTTATTATATAAGTTCCTTGCACTTATTTAACAGATGAAAAGAAGTAAATTTCACAATGAAGCAACAATTTTCTAATTTATGTTAAGGTTACTTACTACATCTTTACTTATTAATGAGAAAGGGGGATTAGAATCACCAATTGTAGGCACAAAAAATAAAGTTTGCTTTCACTTATCTCTTCAATCACTCTATTATGCCCTCATTTCTTATATTGATCAGTTGCCATTTTCTAGATAATGTAGTTAAAATTTGCAGTTCTCATGTTCAATATAACATTACGATATGTGTCTGTTTTATCTGTGAATTGCTTCAAAATACAAATAGCAGAAACTCTAAATCTACAAATAAAGTTTCTCTTCAGAAGTTTCCATTGTAACATCTTCCAAATGTGGTGGTTGTATGTTTTAAATGTGTTTTCCACCCAACACTATCTTTTCAAAGATAAATTATACTTAGAAAATAGAACAATAATAATTTCTATTAGTTTAAGAATCAAGCTTGAAGCATTTTTTTCTCTACATATGGGAATTTGTAGTAAAGAAAGAGATAAAATAATGATTCAGAAATCCCATTACTTTGTGAGAACATATATCAACCAGAAGGTGATACCCATTGCACTAGAATGTGGAATTATATGATTTTAATAGTATTTTTATATTATGACCTATGATTTATATATAAAAATACAAAATAATAGAAAAATAATATATAATACACAATAATATTTATATTATTTTTATATTATTGTCTATGAATTTTGCCTTTAGAAATAATACGTGAATTATAGGACCATGTCTATGGCTATGGGTTGCATTCATGGGGATCTGTTACAAGATATAAAAGATTTCTTTGCTAAAGTTTGGCACTACCATTGCTAATCCGAGGACCCAGTCAGAAGTATTAAGCAAAAAGCTTTGACTTACAAAAGACTGGTCCACTGTAGGGATAATGTTTTGAATCCCATTACATTTATTGATCAAAAAGAAACTTCTAGATTTCTTTTAAAGTTGTTGGCTTTATTTCTGGTATTAGAATTTGATGAAAATAAACTTCAGGTCCCAACTTCCTAAACTTCAGGTCCCAAGCTATTAATTATGTACAGAAGTAACAAATAAATATTTTCATTAAAGAGATATACATTTAAATATTTCCTTGCAATAGGAAAATAGTGTGAAGTGATTAGCTGGACATCTGTCTTTGTAATGATCATTTTAAATGTGTTAAGCTACCACTCAGAATTCTTATATTCATACAGAGAAATTTTCATATCTATTTTTGCTTTTTTCTTTCTAAAACATTGAATATTAAGTTTATTTTTTATAACTAACTAGGACTGATCTTAATTTTAAATTTATACCAGATATTGGTTATAAGATGTTCTCATAACACTATATTTGATCTAAATAAATGAATGATAATTGCTTATAGCTAATCGCAACATGTTTCTTGATATGAAGGTCTTTAAATGTACCACTTCAAAGGAAATGAATATCTGTTAAAATGAGTAGAAAAGGCTGTGCTTTCATTCTCTTGCATAATTTTTACATCTGGAGTGATCTGAGGTTCTTCAAAGACATTCAAAATGGGCCTTTTTATTTCCTATTTTAAGTGAAAAGATTTATTCTGCTAAGGGTCTATTTTATTTGTATTCATTCTTTTGTAAACCTATTTACATTTCTGTTTACATTTTATTCTTTGCTCAAATCAAAAGTGATTGCTAAATTTTAATTAATATTTGTAGGACAATTAAGAGCTTTTGTTAATTTACAACAAATGAATTCCTGTTGCTAAGATCCCCTAAAGACAAAATCTTCTTTACTCAAACTATTCATGATTTCTTTCTTCACAATGACATGGAATTTGATTGTCAGATAAAATACAAGGCATTGAGTTACATTTACATTTTAAGTGAAACGGGAATGATTTTTTAGTATGAGTATGTCCCATGCAGTATTTGGGCCATATTTGGACCCAAAATTGTTTCTTGTTTATTAGAAATTTAAATTTAACTTGGCTTTCTAGTTTTCTTTTAATCTTGCAGCTTTAACATGGAAGGACCAACTCTATCTGCTTCACTTAAAAGAACATTTGTAGTTCTGCTTAAAGAGAGATCCCTCACCTCCCTCGTTAGCTGTATCCCTATGTATTTTATTCTTTTTGTGGCAATTGTGAATGGGAGTTTGGATCTCAGCCTGGCTATTGTTGGTGTATGGAAATGCTAGCAATTTTTTCACATTTACTTTGTATCCTGAGATTTTGCTAAAGTTATTCATCATCCTAAGAAGATTTTGGGCTGAGACTATGGAATTTTCTAGATATAGGATCATGACATCTGCGAACAGGAATAGTTCGACTTCCTCTCTTCCTATTTGGATGCCCTTTCTTTCTTTCTTTTGCCTAATTGCCCTGGCCGAAGGTTCTAATACTATGTTGAATAGGAGTGGTGAGAAAGGGCATCCTTGTCTTGTGGCGGTTTTCAGTGGAAACGCTTCCAGCTTTTACTCATTTAGTATGATGTAGGCTGTGGGTTTATCATATATGGCTCTCATTATTTTGAGGTATGTGTCTTCAATACCTAGATTATCAAGAGTTTTCAACATGCATGGATGTTGAATTTTATCAAAACATTTTCTGCAACTATTGAGATAATCATGTGGTTTTTGTCTTTAGTTCTGTTTCTGTGATGAATCACATTTATTGATTTGTTTGTTGAACCATCCTTGCATCCCAGGGATAAAGTCTCCTGATCATGATGGATAAGCTTCTTGATGTGCTGCTGGATTTGATTCGCCAGTATTTTGTTGAGGATTTTTGGATCAATGTTCATCAAGGATATTGCCCTGAAGTTTTCTTTTTTTGCTGTATCTCTGTCAAGTTTTGGGATCAAGGTGATGCTGGCCTTATAGAATGAGTTAGGAAGGAGTTCCACCTTTCAACTTTTTTTTTGGAATAGCTTCAGTAGTAATGGTACCAGCTATTCTTTGTACATCAGTAGAATTCATCTGTGAATCCATCTGGTCCTCAGCTTTTTTGTTGTTGGTGGTGGTGGTAGGCTTTTATTACTGCCTGAATTTCAGAATTTGTTACTTTTCTATTCAGGGGTTTAGTTTCTTCCTGCTTCATTCTTGAGAGGGTGCATGTGTTCAGGAATTTATCCATTTCTTCTAGATTTTTTGTTTATCTGCATAGAGATATTTATAATATTCTATGATGATAATTTGTATTTCTGTGGGGTAAATGATAATATCCCCCTTATCATTTCTGATTGTGTTTATTTAAATCTTCTCTCTTTTCTTCTCTATTAGTCTAGCTAATGGTCTGTTTTATTAATATTTTCAAAAATCCAGCTCCCTTTTGGAGGCTGAGGAGGGTAGATCACGAGGGAAGAATTTTGAGACCAGCCTGGCAAATATGGTGAAAGCTCATCTCTACTAAAAATACAAAAATTAGCTGGGTATGGTGGTGCATGCCTGTAGTCCCAGCTACTCAGGAAGCTGAGGCAGGAGAATCACTTGAATCCAGGAAGTGGAGGTAGCAGTGAGCCGAGATTGCACCATTGCACTCCAGCCTGGGCAACAGAGAGAGACTCTGTCTCAAAAAAAAAAGAAAAATCCAGTTTCTGGGGTCATTGATCTTTTGAATTTTGTGTGTGCGTGTCTCAATCTCCTTCATTTCAACTCTAATTTTGGTTATTTTTTGTGTTCTGCCAGCTTTGAGATTAGTTTGCTCTTGTTTCTCTAGTTTAGTACAAATCACTGCTCAAAGAAATCAGAGAGGACACAAAAAAATGGAAAAAGAGTCCATGTTCATGGACAGGAAGAAGCAATATTGTTAAAATGGCCATACTGCCTAAA